>NC_081839.1:30816291-31117541 GCF_030867095.1 Alligator mississippiensis | reverse complement strand
AGAGGAAAGGGGCCGGGGCTGGGAGCGAAGCCAGCAGCTAAATTTATCCCGCCTCTTCCTTGGGAGAGCGCCGAGCCGCCCAGCCCAGCCCCGCACAGCAAAGGCCCCTTTGTGCCCCGTGCCGCCCGCACAAAGGCAGATTATCCGTGGGGAGGGAGGGAGCAGCTGTCTCCAGCCGGGCCCCGTCCTGCCTCAATCAGCTCATTAATCCGAGGCAGGGGGCACTGGGCCAGGGGCTGGGCCCAGGTGGCAGGCAGGAGCTGGGGCCTCTTTGTCTCTGGCCCTGGCTGGGGTGGAGCTGCCAAAGCAGGGAGCTCCACTCATCCCTGCCTGTCTCCTGGAGGGGCCAGGACCCCCAGGTCCCTTCCTTGCCAGGCCTTAGCTCCCTGGGCAGCGTCTTGCCCTCCTTTCCATGTTGCCGAGGTGTAGAGCCCTTCCCTGAGGCCAGTGCGGGAGCACGGCATTGCCCTACACCTTGCCCCAGGTGCCAGGTCTCTTGCTTCCCCATCTCCACCCCCAGACCTGGCAGGCAGCAGCAGGGGGGCATTAGCAACAGCACATGGGTGGCTTGCTGGGCTCAGAGCATTTTGTACAGTGGGACAGGGAAACTGAGTCACAGATACTGGGGCACGTCCGTCCCCCAGCCCCCTGCCTGCGCAGTGAGCGTTCCCAAGCGCTGCCTGCTCCAGCCAGGGCTTTCCCAGGGCTTTGCTGGAGAGGGTCCAGAAAGGATGCACCCCCTCCCCCTCCATGGGGTGGAAAGCCCCCGCGGAAGCTCCCGCCTCATTGCAGAGATGAGAGTCGCACAAAGGCTGGGAAAGGAAAGCGCCTCTTCCTGGAGGGGCTGGGGTTGCCTTGGTCCCTGGGTCTCATTAGGGGCCCGATCCCGCCAGGAGATGGAGTGGGAGCTGGCATTGAGCAGCCCCTTGCTCCGCGCACAGAGGCCCCTCTGCACACAGGCGGTTGGGGTGGGGGGGCTCTGCACAAGCCTCCCCTCCTGTGCTCCCCCCAGCCTGGACGAGGCTCCGGGCCCTGCCTCTCCGTGCATGCTCATGCTTCCCATTCCTCCGACGCCCACGCAGCCCGGACCCTGCCTCCCTCGGGGCCTGCCCTCCAGCCGCCTCACCCTGCTGCTGCAGGGCTCCCAGCCCAGACCTCGTGGCTGCACGCCTGGCCCCAGCACCGCAGCCCCTGGGATGCACGGATCCAGCGCTCCTGGATCCCGACCCATGGCTCCACTGCCGTCCCCACGGCTGTGCCCGGGCCCTCCTAGCCCCTCTGTGCCCCCCAGCTCAATCCTGACCCCTCTCCTGGGATGCCTCTGAAACCCCATGCACTCGCCCTGTTTGTGAACTGCCTTTGAGCCTGGCTTTGTGCAGAGCTGGCTCACTAGCCCCCCTAGCCCTGCTGGCTCGTGCCTCGTTTCCTGGAAGACACCTGCATGGGAGTCCATTCAACCGCAGTTCTCAGCACGGCGATGATCTCAGGCTGTGAGCCGGGAAGAGGCAGCTCAGAGCCAAGTGATGCAGCGCCAAGGCCAGGCCCTTGGCTTGGCAGGCTGACAAGGGGGGCAGTGATGTGGGGGGCTGGGCAGCGGTGGTTGCCTCTGCCCCACACCCACCTGCATGTCTGCCAAGCTGAGGACCCACCTGCCCAGCCACTGGCCCTGCCACCGAAGGACCCCTGCAGTCTCCCATCAATCCCGGACCAGCTCTGCTGCAGGTGCCATGCAAAGTCCTGCTCATCACCTGGGTAAACTGAGGCACAGAGTGTGGCAGCGACTCTGCCGGCTGCACCCTGAGCCGGGCACAGCTCTGGCCCAAGTGCAAACGCCTAGACCTGAGCCAGCGCTGGGAAACCGGCGTCCCTCCTTCCCTCAGCAGCTGCTCCGTCCCACCCCAGAGACGGAAGGAGTCCTTCTCCCCCTTCCCACGCTCACAGGGACCCCGCACTCTTGGCCAAGGGTTTGGCACGGGAAAGGCTCCAGCACCAGTTCAAACTGGCTGCTGCCCAGTCTGCCCAGCAGGTCCCAATTCCCCTGGGCTCGGCGCTGGCTGCAGCTGCCTGGGATCCCGGCCACCCACAGTGCCCACCGAGCGCGGGAGCCGGAGGAGGGGGCCTGTTCTGCTGCCCACATCCAAATGGGCATAACTGGGTCCTAACGAGGTTAGAGAAGGCTAATTGCCTCTCCAGAATGGCAAGCCTTGACGCAAACCGGGGCCGGGAGCTCACTTGTTTCTGTAATCGAGTTAGAGGAGGGTGGGTGGCCCGGTGAGGGGCCGTGTTCAAAGTGCCGGCGCTGGGCTTCACGCCTGCTACTGCTGCTGTTAGCACAGCTGCCGGGACGGCACTGGGGCCAGGCAGGGGGACCTCCGGGCACCACCTGCAATAACAACGCTTGTGGGGGGGCAGGTGCAGGAGGCCAGGCAGGGAGCGTGGGACCTGCTGGGGACAGAGCAAGTGAGGAGGCAGGTTTCTCCCTTCACCCCGTGAGGCTGGATGAGCCCCTCTTGGTCATGCTTATGGGGAACCCTGCATCCTCTATGGGGTGGTCGGTGCAGGGGACCCAGAGCAGGGTGTGGGGGAAGAGCAGCCAGCAGCTCCAGAAAAGCATGCAGGGCAGGGAGGATGCAGGGGCAGGGGGGCTCTGGCTGCCAGCGGGTCCCAGGACACTGTGTCTCTTGCCTCCTGCTCAGGGACCCAGGCTCAGGCAGCAGGGACCGCTGCCTTTTTTTTTTTTTTTTTTTTTAAATGAAAGCAACCCAAACATTACCATAAATGCCCAAAGCAGCTCCAGCCCGGCAGTGGAGGGGATGGGAGGGGACAGGACACAGCGGCCCGTGTGCAGAGCTGGGGGCAAGCCCGGGAGGGCATGTGCCAGAAATTGGAGCCAGGATGGAGGGAAGGAAGCCTTGAGGTGGGGGCAGGTGCTAGATCTGCTGCTACAAGGGGTCCGAAGCACCCTGTGGCAGCCTGGGTGTGCCGTGGCCAGGCTGGGCTTGGGTTGAGCAACACCAGCAAGGAGCTGGGACCAGGGCAGTGGGGCTTGCTGTGCCCAGAGCGGGCTGCTGGCCCCCCAGGGACCCCTGGCGGCCCCCCTGGACTCTAGGCATCCTGCCAAGTGCTGGCAGGGAGGACAGGAGCACTGCCAGCTATGCCAGCCCCTGGGGCTGCCCACCCTGACAGCAGCACAGAGAGGGTGGTTGGGGGCCAGTTCTAACAACTGGCTGGTGTAAGGATTTGTCTCCAGTGCCTGCAGGGAGTTGCCCCCTGGGTAGGCAAGTAGCAGCCCCCTGCCTGGAGCCCTGAGACACATCGGTCCCTTCTCCAGCCTGGACGCGGTGGGCAAGAGAGGGGTGGAGCAAGGGGCTGTGACCACGCTGCTGAAGTCTGAAACGGATTTAACCTAAATCAGTTCAGTCTGATACTACATCCAGCCAGGTTTATTTTAAACTGGTTTCAACCATTTTAGACATGGGCTATATGGACTGAACTTCTGTTGTCTTACAGATTTGAACTGGAATCTGAACACTTTTACCAGTTTGCGTGTAATTTCTATCCCTAGCCTCTGAACCCAGTCTTTGGCTTGGGAAGTGCCCTGCTAAGCTGCTTCAGGAGAGTCCCCTCAATGGCAGAGATGTGTGGTTTGGGGCAACCCAAGGTGGATTTGGCTTGATAACCCCAGCTCAACTCAGTCCCTTATTCAGGGCTCTGTACATAGCACACAGGCCTGGGGGCAGCCACTGTGCCACTCAAAAAAACAAGCTTCAGGTTGGGCAGGAGTCTGCCTAGGCTTCTTCAGGTGAATCACTCAACCCCAGAAATGCATGCTGAGGGGGCGGTGGTTAGGGGGATTTTAAGTAATAACATAAGGCTCACCACTTCATGAATCAGACTAAGTCTCTTGCCCAGGCTCCTGTTGCACGGGCAGACAGCAGAAGAGAGTGAACAGACTGTGACCAGAGTTTTTCCCATTGCTTCTCTCTGACTTGCAGCCTCCAGCATTTAAGGTCAAGGAAAATCTGATTCAGAGGCCGTGCCCCTCATCCCTAGCTACCAATGCCCAAGAATAGAGGCAATCCTCCAAGAATATTATGTCCAATCTCTTTTTCAAAGCTGGCTGAACTATCAGCTTCCACCACATTTGGTGACAATGAGCTCCACGCTTCAACAACACGCTGCGTGAACAAGAACTTCCTTTTGCTTATTTTGAACTTACTACCTGCTGGTTTCATTGTGTGACCCCATAGCAGGTGGCCAGTCAGCCCAGCTCTAATCAGTCCTTGAGCTCTTGAAGCTGGTCCCAGCAACAGTCCTTCTCTAGGCTCCAAAACACAAACTATAACACCCTGGATGGCTCAGTTGCAAATATAAAACAACTCTAAAATAAACACTTCCAGCAAGAGCTAGCACTCACCCTACAGCCTTCCTTCAAGGAACCCTCTAAGTACCACACCCTGACTTCCTCTCCTCTACTTTTATATCCGGTCATCTAGTCAAACTTCCCCTCCTTATTGCTGATTGCCTGCCAGCTGAGGCCCCTTACACAAGCAGCTTGTTGCCAGATGGCTAATTGATCCAGGCTGCCAGCCCATAGCTCAGGGGCGGGCAATTATTTTGGGCAAAGGGGCGCTTGCTGAGTTTTGGCAAGCCATTGAGGGCTGCATGACAGGTAAATATTAATTTTCTCATTTTTTTAGCGTTCCCATGGGCCAGATAGAATGGCCTGGCGAGTGCCCCTGGGCCGCACTTTACCCACCCCTGCCATAGCCTGTTACAGACCGCTACTTCTTGTGTGGTGAGAGAGAGTAATAATTCCCTATCTACTTTTTCCTCACCATTTAGTATTTTAGAATCATAGAAAACGAGGGCTGGAAGGGACCTCAGGAGGTCACATCTAGTCCAAACCCCTGCTCAAAGCAGGACCAGCCCCAACTACATCATCCCAGCCAAGGCTTTGTCTAACTGGGGCTTAAAAACCTCCCAGGATGGAGACTGCACCACCTCTCCGGGAAGCCTGTCCCAGTGCTTCATCACCCTCCTAGTGCGGTTTTTCCCAATATCCAACTTAAACCTCCCTTGCTGCAACTTGAGCCCGTTGCTCCTTCCTCCATCACCCACCACCACTGAAAACAGTCCAGCTCCATCCTCTTTGCAATCCCCCTGCAGGGAGCTAAAGGCTGCTATTCAGTCCCACTTGGTCTTCTCTTCTGCAGACTAAATAAACCCAGTTCTCTCAGCCTCTCCCCAGCCCCACAACCATTTTTGTTGCCCTCTACTAGACTCTGTCCAATGTGTCCACATCCTTTCTGTAGTGGGGGTCCCACAGCTGGACACGGGATTCCAGATGTGGCCTCACCTATGCAAAATAGAGGGGAAGAATCACTGCTCTTGATCTGCTGGCAATGCTCCTACCAGCGCAGCCCAGGATGCTGTTAGCCTTCTTGGCACCAAAGGCATGCTGCTGGCTCATATTCAGTTTATTGTCCACTGTCACCCCCAGGTCCTTTTCTGCAGAGCTGCTACTTAGCCAGTCACCCCCAGCCTGTCCCGGTGCATGGGATTCTTCCTTTCTAAGTGCAGGACTTTGCACTTGTCCTTATTGAACCTCATGAGATCCCTTTTGGCCCAATCCTCCAATTTGTCTAGGTCTCTCTCAATCCTAGCCCTGCCCTCCAGCATATCTACTCCTTCCCCCAGCTTGGTGTCATCTGCAAACTTGCTGAGGGTGCATCCATCCCATTTTCCAGGTTGCTGATGAAGACATCGAACAAAACCGACCCCAGGACTGACCCCTGGGACTCTCCACTCGATGCCGGCTGCCAACTAGACATCGCGCTATTGATCATGACTCACTGAGCCCAACACTCCTGCCTTGCAGTCCATTCATCCGATCTGAGTAACCCTTAGTGAACCCTAGTAATCCTTAGTTTACCCTTAGCAAACTTTGTAGACCCTTATCTTGCCCCCTCAAGTGTCTCTTTTCTAAACTGAACAGGCCTGGGCTTGCCCGGTGGAGGCCCCTCAACACCACGAACCCTCGTTGCTGCCCTTCTCTCGCTCTTCTTATCATTTTTGAGGTGTGGGGACCAAAACTGGGCACAGCCTTCCCGGTAGGGACGCCCCACGGATTTAAAGAGGCATCATGACATTTCTGCTTTGGTTATGAGCCCCTTCCTAATAATCCCTAACGTTTTTCTGCCTTTTTATGGCTGCTGAGCACCAAGCTGGTGTTTGCAGCGGACCGTCTGCTGGGACTCCCAGATCTCTCTCCCGTGCAGTAACAGCCAAGGCAAAACCCATCACAATTTGGGTAGAGTTCAGGCTATTTTTGCCCGTGTGCAGAGGTGAGCGGGGGGAGGGGGCAGTGGCGCGCTTGCAACCCCCTTCGGTTCCTGCTGCATCCAAGGTGCGTCTACACGAGACGTTGACTGCGCGGTCATTCGGCGATGCATTCGCAAGTACTAAATGACTGCGCAGCACCCGTGCAGCGGTGTCTCCGAACGGCTTTTTGGCGACGTCGGTGACTTATTACCACGCAGCAGCGGCGCGGCGCGCTTCGTGCCACACGGCAGTACCGAGCTACGGCGCAAGCAGCGTCGTGTGTAGACACCGCCCCAAGGTTTGCAACCAACAGCCTGGTGGGCAGCAGCGTTTCTAGTCCGGGAGTCGTTAACTTCGTGGCTCGTTACCATCTACCGGATCCCTCCTAAACTCGTCATCCCACGGGCGTTAACCACCCTCCTTCCGTTTCCACGGTCTCCATCCGTCAAGCTACCCTTCGTCCTGCAATTCGGCTGTCCGTTTGCTGCTCCTGGTCACCATGCACCCATTTCACAGCCCTGCAGACTGGGTTTAATCCGCCCCCCTGTATTGCTAGGGGTTTTTGCTGGAATAATCCAGCCCGAGGCCCGGAGCATCTCAGCAAAGCTTCAATTTTATTTTTAACCAGAAAGAAACATGTGGCGTTTCATAATGGGGATGCATGCCCACCATGCCCAGACACGTGGGCATCCAGGCCCACATGCGACCCCCACGCGCAGCTGCCCCTTTAAAGGCCCCCGAGGGGGGGGCGGGGCTACACCCTTCCCCACTAGCCAATCCCAGGAGTCTGAGCCCCGCCGGTCCCGCCCCCGGGACGCGTGCATGCTTCAAACCGACCAATCCGAGAGCGGCGGAGGCGGGCCCGCGCTTCCCATAGGCTGCGCCTTCGCCCCGCCCCCGCAAGATGGCGGCGCCCAGCGGAGCGGAGCGGGCGGTGGGGAGAGGCGGAGGTTGAGCCCCCCCGCGGGGGGGACGGGCCGGGGCCCCCGCAAGCGCGGAGGGTGAGGACCCCCCCCCATGGGCTGTGACCCCCCAGCTGGGCTTGCCCCATTATCCCCCCAATCCGGGACCCCCCATGGGCCTGCCCAGGATCCACCATCCCAATCTGGGACCCCCCATGAGCTAGGACCCCCCCTCAGCTGGGTCTGCTGCATAATCCCCCCTGCCTGGAGCTGCCCCAGGAGACCCCCCCCTCCCCCCCCCATGGGCCTGGCCCATAATCCTCCCCTGCCCAATCTGGGACCCCCCCCATGCACTATGACCCCCCCCCCCCAGCTGCACCTGCTCCATAATCCCCCCCCCCCATCTGGGACCCCCCTCAGAGCCAGGACCCTCCAGCTGGGACCCTAGTGCCACCCCCTGGGCCACCGGCAGGGGGAGGAGCCCCCCCCATGGAGGGAACAGCCGGGGGCCCCTGGCGCCCCCTTCCCTGCACTCGCTGACCCCCGCTCTCGCCCCCAGGCCTTGCAGGGTCCCGGCCGGTCCTGCCATGGAGCTGCTGTTCGTGATCCTGCGCGGCGCGGGCCTGGCGCTGCACGTGGTGGGCTTCGTGCTGGACGTGAACTTCTTCCTGGTGTCCACGCTGGTGTCGGTGCTGCTGTGGCTGGTGGCCTTCGTGTGCAGCCTGCCGCAGGCGCTGGTGGCCGGGGCGCTGCAGTGCTGGGACGGGGCCCTCTTCTCGCTGCTCTACCTGGCGGAGGTGGCTTGCTGCCTGGTGCTGGGCTCCCTGCAGGCCCTGGCCGGGCTGCTGCGGGGCTTCAGCGCCAGCCTGGAGAGCCTCAAGGTGGCCGGGCACCTGGCCGGGCACCTGGTGCTGCGGGGCCGGGAGGCGGTGCACCGCGGGCTGTGGCACCTGCTGGGCTCGGGCCAGGCGCTGCTGCGGCAGGCGTGCGAGGTGTGCGCCATCGCCATGAGCCTCCTGGCCTACCTGGTGAACAGCGTCATCAACATGTGCCTCATCGGCACCCAGAACCTGTTCGCCCTGGCGCTGGCGCTCTGGGACTCCATCGTCAGCCCCTTCCTGCGCGTCACGGACCTGCTGGCCGCCTTCTTGGCCCACGTGTCCAGCAGCGCCGTGGCTGTGGCCATCCTCCTGTGGTCGCCCTGTCAGCTGGCCTTCGAGCTGCTGGCGGCTGCCGCCAAGCTCCTGCTCAGCGCCTTCGTCCTCAATGTCTACGGCCTTGTCTTGCTGGGGCTGATTCTGGCGGTCAGCGCCCTGCTCCTCAATCCTGAGCTGGTGTGGACGCTGGCGATGCAGGCCTCGGGCTACCTGAACACCTTCCCCTCCTACCACCGCCTGCGCCGGGACATGTGCCGCCTCTACCAGGTGGTGCTCCTCACACTGGGCATGGTCATGAGCTCCCAGGCTTGGCGCAGGCTGGCTGACTGGAGCCTCCAAGTGGCCAACTGGAGCGGAGGAGTCCGAGCAGCGAACCCGCAGGTCCCTCCAGGGTTGCTGGGCCCAGCAGTGGGTGCTCAAGGGAGGCAAGTGGCAGCTGCAGCCCTCCCCAGGCCAGCCCCTCCTGCCAGGCAGGGGCTACCAGGAGCCAGTCAGCAGGCAACAGGGGGTGCCCGTCAGGTCCGGCAGCCGCCAGCCAGAGCTCCCGTGGAGCAGCATGGCGTGGATGCACAGGGCACCGTGGCAGGGCAGCACCCTGCGGTCCCTGGGGAGGAACCGAGCACGTCGCGGGGAAGAGCCTCGGGGAAGGAACAACTGAATGCGGCAACGGTGGAGGATGGGGAGGACCCCTGGCTGCTCCTGAAGGAGCAGGAGGAGCGCAAGAAGTGCGTCATCTGCCAGGACCAGACCAAGACGGTCCTGCTGCTGCCCTGCCGCCACCTCTGCCTGTGCCAGGAGTGCACCGAGATCTTGCTGCAGCAGGCCGTCTACCAGCGCAACTGCCCGCTCTGCCGCCAGATGATCCTGCACACGCTTGACGTGTACCTGTGAGCCGCACGTGCTGGACCACGCCGGGCCCCCCTCTGCCGGGGCAGCTTCTGCCTCCAGCTCGGCGCCACGCTCCCGATGCTGCCTTGAGTTTTCCAAAGAACTGATGAAAGGGTCAAAGAGCGAAGAGACTGTCAGAAGCTTCCATTCGCTCATGTCTTGTACTTGCTTCTTGCTGTCACCAGAAAGCACAGCTGCCCGTCTGGGTCACGAGGCTTCGCCTTGCTCATGACTGTTACCTCGATTGCAGGTCACGCGACGTGTCTGAAGCAAGGCTTGAAACATGCTCCAGTGGCTGAGAGGGGAGAAAAGGTGAAGGCAGGGCCTGGGGGGAAAGCCAACTGGTAGGACAGGGTTGGGTCTGGGGATCCAGCCAGCACCAGGTGCTTGCACCCTGCTCTGGGAGGGATTTTTTAGCAGGCTATGCCCCTGAAAACCTCGGGGTCCCCCCTCTATACTGGTGAGGGCAGAGCATGTCCTTCTAATTCTTGCCTTGGCCTCCCAGGGGAGTGGATGGCCTGGAGCCCACAGCAGGACAGTGAAACAGTTTCACTCCGGAGCTGCCCCACTCAGGCCCCCATCAGCCACAAATGCATTTTTCAAGCCTTGATCCCACCTGGCTTGTGTTCCCTGCCACCAGAGACATGTTGCGGGGACGTGTCCCGTGGGGGCCGAGACCTGCTTTCAGAAAGCAGCTTCTCATTTTTGGACCCTGACACTCTAGTGGGGAAGGGGGTGGGGGCCTGGCTTCTTCCCATCCCTATTCAAAACCAGGAGAAAAATAGTCTGAGATAGTTCTTCCCCACATCACCGGATGCCTCCCTCCCTGGCAGTGGAAAACACAAGCTCTTCCCAGTCTGACCTGTGGCAGGGTTACCAGGATTTCCGTGGCCGCGCTGGCATGTCTGCTCTGCAGGTCTCCGATGCAACTCTATAGCACATTCCAGGCTCCTCGCACCGCTGATGATTTCTGTGGAGGGGAAGCGGTGCAGGGAGGGGGAACAACACGGATTCTATTTTTGTAAGACGCGATTTATGACACCCCCCGAGAGCAACAGCTGCCCCCTTCCCAGCAGAGCCAGCCCCATCTCTGCAGCACCAGTGCAACCAGCCCCTTCTTGCTGTGACTCAGTCCACCGCTGGAAGGTGGCTTCCCACAGCCTGCGCAACCCCAAGACAACCCCCAAGCCGGGTCAGATGGGGCAAGCTCCGGATGCTGTGGGCAGCTCCGAGAGGCCCGTGCTTCTCCGTGCGTGAGGAAGGCGCCGTCACGCCTGTGCATCGCGTGTTACAGGTCTGCCTTGGTTGTCAGCTGAGTGGGACCCTTCCAGTGCTCTGCTTTACCGACTGCCTCCAACGTGAAACATATTCTAACCTGACTTGCTCTTGCCTTTTTCTTTGATGTGATAGTGTCTGAACCGGGAGGTCTGGGAGGGAGAAGCACAGGCGTCAAGAGGGCCGACAAATAGGCACTTGAATTAGAACAGCAGCTGGAGTGGGGGCATCAGTGTGCCAGGCCTGAGCACATCACCAGTGCCAGCCTCAACTGCAAGCCAGGAGCCCGCGGGGCTGGGAGGGAGGGGGACTTTTTTTTCCCCTATCCAGCTAATAAAAAATTGATAAGTGTTCTAACCCCAAATGGAGCCCGGCAGCAGGCTGGGGGAGGGGAGCCGCCTGGGCTCGCTTACTCTGCAGATACGGAGCGCGCCAGGCAAGGCTGGGTCCCGGCTGCAGGGTGCGATGGACCCGAGCCGGACTTGCTGCTGCGGTTCAAGGAAGGTTCCCGAGCGGGCGTGGCTGCCGCCTGCATCTTGCTCCTGCAGGCTGGAGCCCAGCTGCTCTAGCAGGGCAGGGCCTTGGGGAGGGAGTCCTTTTAGGACCAGCGATTCTGCCCTCCAAGTTGGCGTGCCTCTAGGCATCACACTGCTGGGAAGCTTCCATGCCCCTCTCATCTCACTCCCAAGGGGAGGCAGAACAGCCCCCGCCTCCCCTTCCCAGCTGCCTTGTAAAGAATCCCAGGAGCGAGGTCACCCTCAGCTGCCCCCGGGTGGGGGATGCCGGTGGCTATTTTGGGCACCCCCCAGAAGCTGGAGCGGCCCCCTCCTCCCCAGCCCGTGCTGCTGCTGTGGCTATTTTAAAGCAGCTCTTGCCTTCTAGGGTCTGGCTCGGCGCTGCTCCCACGAGCTCCCTGCAAATTAAGAGTCTCCTTTCCCGGCAGTGCTCGCATCTCCAGGCAGCTTTGGCGCGCCGTGCCTGCGGGCTCCTGGCTTGGAGGGCTGTCGGGTGCTGTGCTCGGTGCCCCCCTCAGGGCACTCCTGAACCTCGGTCCTTTGCTTTTGTCCCTGCTGTCAGCTTTAGGTTTCCCCTGTAATCACCTGACTACACTTAGTAGCCCCCCTGTATTAAGGAGGGCTTTCGGCTTCATCTCACGGGCACGAGCCCACAGTCTGCGTGCACATCAAAGGGGCTTTCCTAGTGCCTGGGCCACGACACAGAGGGGCGGCGGTGTTGAGGCTCCCTCCCCACCTGCTCCAGGGCCGGAGGTGTCGGGCTGAGGTCACGGGTGCATGAGCAGTGCCCTTAATTTTTTTTTTTAAGGAAAAATGTTCACGTTCCAAGCCAAATCCATTCCCAATCCGTGAGTCATTCAAGAACTATAAGTGGCCCTACAACCGGCAAACATCCTCCACCCCTACCTGGGGCTCCAGATGTTTCCAAATCATTTAGGGGGCATCCTACGGGCAGGCCCAAGCCCAGAAGCTTGGGGTTCGGACGCTCAGCGGTGCGGCCGCAGGAGCAAGCTAGGGAGGAGACTCCCCTTTCCATAAAGTGGGCGTCAAGCCAAGAGCTTCCCACTGGAAAAGAAAGCGGGAGGTTAAGTATACTTTACCTCCCCCCCATCCCCAGCCACTAGGAAACCCGCGGGAGCGGTCACGGTGTTTGCCCTGCCAGGGCAGCATGGGCTGGGCAAACAGGCTGATGGGAACCTACCCCGAGGCCAGGTGAGTGCAGGCCAGGTGCTGCAGCAGGGGCGGGGGGTGCACCAGCTGCTCTCCTGGCATCGGGGTGAGACCCCTGCCCCCCACAAGGGTCTGCCCAGGTGCCCTCCTCCACCGGCGGGGCTGCCCCAGGGCTGTGAAGCTCCCTGCCGAGCCCAGCCCGGAGCCCTCCCGGCCGCCAGCACTGCCCGGCGCGGCCCGTGCACGCGGCTGTGCTTGCACCGGGGCTCGGGGCGGGGCGGGAGCCCGGGGGAGGCGGCCGGAGCCTGCAGACCCGCCCCGCAGCCGGGCTCAGCGGCGGGAGCCGGCTGCCCTCTGCCGGGCACGGAGCCCCGTGCACCGCCCGGCCGGTCCCCGCTGCCCCTCGCGCCGCGGAGCACTGCTGCCACCCGCTGCTGCCTCCTCCCCGTGCATCCTGCCCCAGCCCCTCCAAAGGGGAGAAGCAAGGTGCGGGAGAGCCCGTGTTTGCAGCCGCCTCCATCGCGGGTCTACCCCAGATGCTGGCTGGGGGGTGCTGGTGCCAAGCTGTGAGCTCTGGGGGCTAGGGGGGTGGCAGCTCCCCGGGAGATTGCTGGGCTCAGAGGCACCTTGGCCGGGGCAGTAAATGTGCCCCCTCGCGTGCAGATGGACCCTGGACAGGCCCCGTCGTTTCGTCGCTGGATTTCCCGGTGCAGCGACCCCGAGGGCCCCGGGCTGCGCTGTTGGGGCACGCAAAGAACAGCCACGTGCCCAGGCTCTGCCATGTGCGTGGAGGTGCATGGCATGTGTATGTGTCACGACAGGTGCCACCCCCAGAACACGCTGGCTAACGTGCCCTGGTGAGCGTACAGGAGCCGAGAGGGGCTCCGAAGGCACGAACACGTGCACGAGGGAAGGCGTGAACATGCCTGTTAAACACATGGCAGGTCTGACAGACATAAGTGCCCACGTGTGCCCCGGTGAGCCCATGTTGCCAGGTGGCACAGACATCACGCAAACATGCCCGGAGTTTGCCCACAAACTGAATGCATGGTCACACCCCGACACGCAACCCGGAGCAGACACGTGACCGGCTCAGAGCCCATTTATTGAGTGGTCTGGGGTGGCAGGTACATGGCAGGGAGCACATTTGGCTGGAAGGGAACATCAGCATGGCCTGGGCCTCCAGCTCAGCTGGGGGGACCCGTCCCAGCCCTAGTGCCATGCAGGGCATGTGCTGCACAGCCCCAGCTGGCACCTAGACCCATTGCCCCTGCCCTGGCCTCAGTGGCATGAGGGTGATAGCCCTTGGGGAGCAGGATCTGCCCCCCAGCTGTGGCTTCTGGCACCTCCAAGCCCTTGGTGATGCTCACAGCAGGGACACAGCAGAGCTGGCTCCCTACGAGGGGCCTGGCATTTGGGCTCCAGGGTCCATCCAGCCCGTGGCTTCTAGGCCAGGTACAGGGGCAGACAAGGGGCGAGGGACCCCTTCCTGCTGCACCCTGGGTCCCAGCCCCAGGGATGCGGTGCTCAGCTCATCAAGGCCTCTGCTCCCACATCACTACCTCTTATGGGCCACGGGGACCCCCAGCCCCCTCCCCACGGTGCTATTATACAGTGCTAATCTGGTGACCCCTCCCAGCCACTCCTCTGGGGCAGGGAAGCCTCCCTATCCCCGTGCCGCACTCCGGGGAAGCGTCAGTGGCGGCGCCGGGCCAAGAACCCAGGCGTCCGGGCTCCCAGGCCCGAGCGGGGCCACGTCAGGCAAAGACGGCGGAGTTCTGCCAGTAGGAGTAGATGAGGAAGCCGGTGAAGGTGCTGTCCGTCTTGACGCTGGAGTAGAAGCCGATGTAGTCGCCCACGCCCACCTGCACCCACACCTCGTCCTCGGGCTCCAGGCGCACCAGGGAGCCCCCGGACAGCGATGTGGGCTTGGGCCAGTTCCCGTAGAACTGGAAGAAGGAGGCCACGGAGCGCCCGTTCTTGACCAGGTCGAACTGCAGGCTGGTGCGGTAGACGGTGGCGTGCACGGCGAAGTAGTACAGCCCAGGCACCTCGCACGTGAACTTGCCCGTGGCCGGGTCGTAGTGGCCCTGCTCGTTGAGCAGCACCTCGTCGAAGCGCACCGGCTGGTCAGCCGCGGGCGGGCTACGCGCCTCCGACAGCTTGGCGCTGAAGGCCGAGCGGGGTGCCACCGCACACTCCCCTGGAGCCCCCTTCTCGCCTGGCAGCCCGTTCAGGCCGGAGCTGCCCATGTCCCCGCGGGGGCCGGGGACGCCTGCAGGGAGGATGGAGGGGAGAACATCACCAGCTGGGATGCCCCCAACCCCACCACACCCCGTCACCCACCCTCTGTAAACCCTACCCCAGCTTGCCACCCTGTGTGCCCAGGGATGTGATATGGGCATGCAGGCAGCAGCACAGACCTCCTAAGAACATAGGAATTGCCATTTACTGGGTCAGACCCCATAGGTCTGTCTTCCCAGTCTCTTGTCACCCCACAGCATGAGAGAATTAGCAGGGGCTGACCAGGGTTTTGCAGCCTCCAGCATTTAAGGTCCAGGATGCTCCCATTCAGAAGCTCAGTACATTCTCCCGTTCAGAAGCTCCCTCACTCCCCAGCTCGGTAGCTACTGATGTCCCTTTCCTCCTCCTCCTTTTTTCTTTTTTTTTTGGCTTAAGGCTGAATTAGTTCCAGATTCCTAATCGACTGAGCTGAGCTCAATCGTTCAAGTCTGGCTCTACCTCCGGGTGAGTCTCCTCCCTCCCGGAACCATCGCTGCGGGACTTCGGATACTCCCCAGATCTGGCATCCTACGTGCAGGCCCCAAGCCCGAGGGCCTTGGAGTTCAGATGCCCCATAGTCTCGCTTACCCTGAGCCAAAAGGCCAAAGGAGCGAAGTAGAGGGAGAGCCTAACAGCAATCCCCCAGCGCCATAAATTGTGTAGCCGAGGCAGCGTGGCACACTGAGGCAGTGTGCTGAGATCCTGGTGCTTTGCCCCAGTCGTGTCTGCTGGCATACGAAGGGTTAACCCACCTAGCATGCACTAAGGGTGCCAGAGACCCCCCGTCCCCCCCACAGCCCCTTCCTGGGTAATGGCTCAGCATCTCCTTACCTGGGGGGCCCATCTCCCCCTTGTCTCCCTGCCCCCCAGCTGCTCCGTCCCGGCCATCACGACCGTCCCTGCCAGGTAGACCCTGGCTCCCGTGCACCCCCGGTGTCCCTGGCAGCCCCGGCTGGCCAGAGCATAGGCTGGGGATCTTGTTGTCCTCGATCTGGAGGGCGCCAGCGATCATCCCGAGGAGGACGAGGAGTTGCTTCATCGCCAGGCTGTGCTGTGCGGGGGCTGGAAGCAGAGCGAGCTGTGAGGTCTGGAGCAGAGGGAGAGGCAGTGCCCGGGCCCAGGACCCCTGGCACAATGTGGCATGGTTCCTGCAGCAGGGGGTCCAACTGGGCTGGGGGGGTGCCCCACTGCCTGTGGGAGACATGGTCCTGGCTGGCCACGGGGCTATTTGGCTTGGCTGATGGCGGTGGGGCAGAGCCGAGGCGGGCACTGTGGGGTGCTGCGGGGCTGGAGCAGCTCTCTCCACCCTCCCAGGATCCTGCTGCCCGGGAGGAGACCCAGATTGTGGCTGCTGGGGGTGGGGCTGGAGAACCCCACGGCCCCGCATCCCTGCCCCTCCTCCTCCTCCCTTCTCCCTGCTGCCCCGGCAGCCAGAAGGGGGATGCTGGGAGGGTGGGGGCTAGTCCAGCCCAGTGTCCGGGGAGGCCAGACTGGTCCAGGCCAGGCCCTGTTTGGCCCCGGCTGCCCGGCCGGCCCAGCATCCGCAGGAGCTGTCGCGAGGCGTCTGGAATGTGGTGACGCCTTCCAGCAGCTCCAGCACATTCCTGCTGCATGCGCTCGCTGGGGCCCACCGCCGGCCGGCACTCGCCTGGCACGCAGGGCGGGGTGTGCAAGGCCCCGGCACCCCTGCCAGGCCGTGGGAGGGGCAGGGGGCTATGGAAGGGTGGAGGGTATGGGATTTGGAGGAGTGCATGTGTGGGTGGGTGCAAATGGTGAGTTCTGTGTACTGGGAGGGATGTGTGTGGTACACTGAGTGATGCCAGGGGGGTAAGGTGTGAACTGCAAGGGGTCTGCGCAAGTTGTGAGCTGTGGGCGTGTGTCGGGTAGGGGGTAGTTTGCTCTGGGTGTGTGCCTATGGGGTGGGATCTGTGTGTTGGGTTGTGAGCTCTGTGATAGGCTGTGTGTGCGCGTGCATGCATGGGTGTGTGTGTGTGTGTGTGTGCGCACTCTGCGTGCGAGGATGCTGGCATGGGCCCTGGGACCTGCCCTTGTTTCCTGTCCCTGGGGGGCCTCCGTCCTCGCTGGCTCAACCCACACACACGCACGGCTGCCGGCCAGGTGTGCAGGCCCAGGAGCAGTCACGTCAGGGCTGGCGTGTCATGCCCACAGCAAGCACACTGCCAAGCCTGGGGCAGCTGTCCTGCAGGGCTGGCACTCATCCCACCCCGCTTCTGCCAGGGCGTGGGTGGGTGGGCAGGGCCAGCATCCCCCCTAGCCTCCCTGCATCCCTGCTTTCCCACACTGCCCCACGCAGCCCTCTCCCCCTGACTGGCTCCCAGCTAACTGGGGTCCCTTGGACCATGGAGCCCCTGCATTCAGGGCAGAGGGGAAGCCCCCACTCCTGCAATAGAGGAAAAGGAAGGAAAATAAACCTGCCTGGACTGTGCCGTGGCTGAGTGGCTCCCTGGCAGGTCCCGCTCTCCCCAGCCAGGAGCTGCCCTCCGTGGTGTCCCCACTGGCTGCACTCCCCGCGTCTCCCAGCTCCCGTGCTGCCGGACTCCTCGCTCCCTTCTGGCTCAGATGGTCCTGGAGCTCTTCCTGACCACTTCAGCTGTGACGAAAGCCCTGGGAAAGCTGCCTTCCCCCCCGGCCCCCCTCACCCTCTCCTCCCAGCTCTCCTCCCAGCTCCAGAGGAAACTGGGGAATTTGGGAGCCAAGAGCTACAAGGCCTGGGGAAGGCTCCTAGGGTGTCAGCATAGGCAGCGGGAGGCGGAGGCAGACAGACAGATGGACATTAAGACCCTGGGACAGGGGCCGCAGGGAGCCAGGACTTGAAAAGACCCCTTTTCCCAAGGCATCGTCCTTCCACAGCTCTCCCAGACGATGCCCAGACGCGGCCAGGGCAGAAGACAACGCACCGGGCCAAGCTGGGTGCAGCGGGGGATCGACGAGGCCGTGAGCATCACCCCCGCCCCCACGGGAAGCACAGCAGCCTCCGTGCTACATGGAGCCAGGCCTGGCAAGGGGAACCGCAGCGCCTCATTCTTGTGGTTGCCTCTTTGGAAGCAGCGACAGGGCTGGGAACGTGAGCGCTGCACAGGGCGGGGGCGAGCGGCCGGATGGCCTCCGCGGGGAGCAGGGCTGGCTGGGGCTGCGGCCAGGGCCTCGGCTCCTTCAAAACGTGCTCACACCTGCTGGGCTGCATGCACATGCCTTTAATGCCACGCACGGTCGATGCCAGGTACTGGCACACGCACTGCATGCTAGCAGTGCACACCCATGCAGGCTCATGTACGCTCACTAGCATACACGGTACACAGTAGCAGTACACCCCCCTATGCCCACAACTGTCTAGCAATTTGCACACTCACTCATACACACATGCTAGCAGCACACCCACACACACATTGCCTGTAAACACTACCCCCCTCCCTTATACACTCAGGATGCACTCACCAGCACCAAGCAGGCCCTCCCCTTCCCTCCACAGTACACACACACACCATTCACAGCCAACACCCACCACCCGCCCCTGGAGCACTCCCTGCACTTCCCGTCACATCACAGCCAAGCCCCTGGCTGCCAGCCCTGTGCCGCACACCCGCCAACACGGTACAGACACATGAGCCTGACACGCGGCCCCTTGAATGTTGTGCACATGCTCCATAAACTGGCAGCACATGCATCACCCTGCTCATGCACACCCCCGCTAATAGAAAACATATCCCTGCTTGCACACACATCCCCTGGCAATGCACACGCATGGTGCACACACCACCCCATGGCTCCCACCCTGCTCTCCCCATGCCCTCCTCAGGGAAGGCTTTGCTGGGCCTGGGCTCCTCCCTGCTCTGCAGCAGGCACGCAGGCCCAGTGGCAGCGCCAGCTGTTGTGGTGCCCAGCCCAGGGTCAGCCCATCCAGGCCTTCAATGGTTCTTTTCCAAGGTGAGGACGGATGTTGCCTTTGGCCGGCACGGCTCAGTGGCTTTGAGGCTCCTCCAGGCTGAATGGCCTATGGCTGGGAGATGCGCCAGGGCTCAGCAGCTCCGGCCTTGGCCCTTTCCCATACTCCAGAGCGGAAGTCTCTTGTCCCTTCCCCAGCCAGGGTGTGAGATGGGCTCGGAGCTGAGCATCGGTCCCTGGGGACCTGCTACTGGGCCAGGGAGGAGCCAAGGCAGCGCCTGCTGCTTCCCCAGCCCTTGCCAGCCACAGCTTGGCTCTGATCTTGTGCCCCCAGCCAGCAGCCAGGTCTTTGCCCACTCCCTGCCCCCAGCCTGCGATGCCCATGCTCCAGGGCCTGGAGCCTTGGGCACCTCGGGGTTCATCCCACTGTGCCCCTATCTACACACTGCACTCCCTCCTCTGTGCCTTGGTTTCCCCAGCTCGGAGGTGGGGGTGCTGGTGGCCGCTGCTCCCCCCCTCCCCTCACATACACGCGTGCTCCAGGCAGTGGTGAGGCCAAGCGTGTTTGCAAGCTGCTCACGCTGTTTATTACCCAAGGCACGAGACATCTTGGGTGAAGGAGACAGCTGCAGCCAGTCACGGGCCCAGGATGTGCCCTGCATTCAGGATTAACCCTCAACCTGCTGCAGTAAGTTTCCTGGCACGCAGGCAGCTCTGGAGAGAAGCACCCATAAAACGGGCAAGGAAAGACACTGGGGAGCCAAAGCCCCTAGGCCCCCAATGCCTTAGGCTGCCCCATGGAGGGGCATGTACTGGCCCAGCCCCCTGCCCTCGGCTGCCCCAGGGAGGTGGAGCAGGGCATAGGGCTGGGCGGGGGCCATTCCCTATGAGGCTTTGACCAGGGACCCTCACCAGCTGCCGTGACTTCATCCTCCCACCTTGGCCCAGAGGCCTACCTTCACCTCTGCTTTACAGAGGGGGAAACTGAGGCACAGGAGGATCATCATGGCTGGACACATGGGCTGTGGGAAAGCTGGGGTTGGAACCAGATGGACTTTACCTGGGCCCATGGGAGGAAACAGCCATGATACACCTCCCTGCTGCTGGGCTGGGGTCTCTACCCCCCAGGAGCCCAGGTGGGAGCTCCTGCCCTGCTGCAGGGGGGCTGTATGGGGGGGCTTATGGCTGGACGCACTCCCCGGGGTGGCTGGTGTCTGGCAGGATGCTGCAGTTGATGGGCCAGGCAATGCCTAAGAGGTCAAGGGCCGGTTGGCAGCGCTGCTCGGCTGCCAGGCACACGGGGCGGCAGGGCCGCAGGACCCCCCCGTCGGGCGTACACTGGGGCACGAAGAGCCCGCAGACCAGCAGGCGCAGGGGCTGGTAGCAGGACAGCCCTGCCAGGCTCTGCAGGAGAGAGGGGCCAGGAGATGCAGCTGGGCAGGGCAGGGCCAGGCCTGTGCCCCCCTGCCCAGCCCTGGTGCCCAGCTCACCTTGTAGCCCTGCAGCACGTCGGCGGCGCCTTGCTGGTCGGGGATGTTCAGCCAGATGTTGGGGAAGGCCGTGGCATTGTAGCTCAGCCCCAGGCACATCTCCACCTGGATCAGCTCACAGGACTCTGGTGGTGCAGGGGCACTGTCAACGGGGGGCAGGTCCAGGTGCACGGGTGCACCGCCCTGCTGAGACCTGCCACGCTCACTCTGTTGCCCCAGCCCCTGGGCTGATGGGTCACATGCACTGGGCACAAGGCACTCACCGACGGGCGGGGGGAGCGTGCTGGTGCAGTTGAGCTCGTCACTGCCATCAGGACAGTCGTGCCAGCCGTCACACACCGCCTCGGGCGCCTGGCACTCCCCGTTCGCGCAGGGGAACTCCCAGGGGCTGCACGTCCCTGCAGGGGGTGAGGGGAGAAGGGATGCGGTGAAGGCTCCCCACACCTGGCCCCTCTGTGCTCACAGGCCCTTGGGACGGGGGGTGCCACGGACCCGAGGGAGTCTGGTGCTTTCGGGGCACTGCAGAGCTGCTGTGGCGCCGTTCCCAGTCCCGAGGGGGACGGGCAGGCTGGGGCTGAGGGGTCATTATGGCAGGACCTGGCGTCAGGCTGAGGCATGGGAGTGGGGCCCTGCAAGGAGACCCGTTCCCACGGGGAGGGGGGAAGGGGGAGCGTGGGAAAGTGCAGGGAGCTCAGGACAGCATCCGGCTGCTCCGGGGACCTGGGGCTTGTTCCCGGCTCCTCCATCCACCCCCTGCTGCCCCAGGCACCACGCACAGGGCAGGCGGGAGGGTGCAGCTCTGGCTACAGAATAGCCCCCCGGCCCCCCCCCAGCCTCAGCTCAAACTGGGCAGGAGCCCAGGAGGAGGCACTGGCTCCAGCAGGGTCGGGGGGCAGGAGATACCAGAGCCAGGCCAGAGCTGGGGATGCGTGGGCTGGCGTGACTCCCCATGGACAGGCCTGCAGCTCCAAGTCGGCAGCGGGAGACACCAGGCTTCCTCCTCTCCCCTGGGATCGCAGCTGGGGAAACTGAGGCACAAGGCAGTTTTGGGGGGGGACCCCCAAGCTCACCCCACAGGCCTGAAGTAGAGCCAGGAACTAAACTGCAATGTCTCAGCCCAGGGAGCTAACCATGCCACCACGCTGCCTGGCATCCTGGGGCGGGGAGACAGCGGGGCCTAAGGTGGCACAGCAAGGGGCTCAGAAGGCCCAGCTGCCCCAGCCCCCCGTGCCCGGGCAGTGGGTGCCCCCAGCCCCCCAAGACCCGGCTCCTACGCTCCGTGGCGTTCCAGGCCTGGTAGGTGGCGAAGAACCCGTCGTCGGCCACCCCGTCATCGGCCACGAACAGGACAGTCATGACGTGGCGCGTCGAGGTCAGGGTGGGCGGCAGTCGGGAGCCGCAGAACCTGCCGGGACACGGGCAGTGGGAGCGGCGGGCAGGCGGGGGGCATGGAGGAGACCCCGGGAAGCAGAGGCGGGGAAGGGCCCTACCTGCCCAGCAGGTTGCGGGCGCTGGTGCCTGCACCATCGTGCACCTCCACGAAGTCGAAGGAACAGCCATCCTGCGCCTCCAGGCTGAAGTTGCGGAAGTGCAAGGTGATGAGGTGGCCCTTGGGCACCGAGATCTGCCACAGGCACAGCTGCAAGAGATTGGGGGGGTGCACCTGCTGGGGAGGTGCCGTGGGCACTGCCCACCTCTGGGGGAGTTGCTGGCCAGGCACAAGCCCCCCCCCCCCCCCCATTCCCAGGAGCTCAGGGGGGCTGGGTGGAGATGCTCTCTGCCCCGCTCCCCTCTCCAGGCAGGTGCTGACCCCTGCCTCATGGAGGTGGTTTCCTGGGATGTGAGCTGAGCACCCTGCCTGGGCACCGTGGCTTGGCCTCCCTGCTCACCCCAGGCTCTGCACTCACCTGCTGGTGCGGGTAGGGCCGGGGGTGGTTGGGGGTGGAGATCTGCCCCTCCAGGCTGGTCAGCGCCCCGCCGCACTCTGGAAGGACACAGACAAGCCGTGGGGCAGGATAAGCCATGCACCCTTCACCCTTTCTGCCAGGGCCCAGGCCAGGCACGGGCATCCAGGCAGCACCCACACATGCAGCATCCCAAGAGCCATGACCCCGGGAGGCAGCGGGTTTGGCCACCTCCCCTGACCTCCCCAGCTTCACCTGTCCCTAGCCCAGGTGCCACCAGCCCTGCCCGGCCCACCCGCACCTGGGGGCTTGTGGCTGCAGTTGGCTTCGTCTCTGTGGTCTGTGCAGTCGTGGAAGCTGTCGCAGACGGAGGCCAGGGGCAGGCAGCGCCCGGCGTCGCACAGGAACTCGTCCCAGGCGCAGCTCCCTAGGAGATGGGCAGACAGAGCCTGAGGATGCACGGCTCTACCAGAGCCTAGCTGGGCAGGGCAACGGGCCCTGGATACACTGATGACCGTTGGCCAGCGGGTCTCTGCCTGCAGCCAGCACCAGCATCCTCGCCCCAAGCCCCTGCTCCTCCCCAACCCTGCTGTGCCCCTCCAGGCTGCTCCCCCAAGACCCCGGCGCGGGGTGAGCCTAGCACTCACTCTCGTTGGGCGCAATGGCACGGTAGCGGGCGCTGAAGCCCCGGGCGCCCACGCTGCCGTCCGACACGAAGGTGACACGGAGCCGGCTGGTATTGGTGTTGAGCGTGGGGGGCGCCACACTGCCGCAGAACCTGTGGAGGGGGCGCGTGAGCCCAGGTGGTGCCACGCGTGACCACCCCCTCCATGCCATCAAGGGGGTACCTGTGGGTGGGCGAATGCAGGGATGCTCCCTCCCCAACCAACACCGGAGGCCCTGCTCATGGCACAGTGGGCCAGAGTGCTGGCAGCAGGTGTGGGACAGGTGTCTCCCTCGTGCCAGGCTGGGCCCCTCCATCCCAGACCAGCGCTGCAGCCTCCCTTGGCTGGTGCCCCTCAATCCCGACCCACAGCTGCTCTAGCCCCTGCCCCTTCTGAGCAGCGTCTGCCCGGAGCCAGGGCTGCTGGGGGGACAAGGAGACGACGGGCACCATGTCCCCCCAGAATAGGGCTGGCCGAGAGAGGGGATGGGGCTTTCCCCACCCGGCCCCACCTGACTGCACCGGTCCCCGTGCCCTCATCGTCGGGCTCCTCGTAGAGCTCCAGGTGGTCGAAGAGGCAGGTGGCGGTTCCCTCCACGCTGAGCGCCTCCACCTTCAGCTGCACGGCCAGCTCGGGGGGCACCCAGATGTGCCACACGCACAGGGCGTTGGGGGGGTAGGGCGCCGGGTAGTTGGGGGAGCTGAAGGAGCCCTCGCGGCCTCGCAGGGTCCCACCGCAGGCTGTGGGCAGAGGGGATGCATGGGGGGTTCAGGGCAGAGACCCTGCGGGGATGCTCACCTCCCAGAGGTGCTGCCTCTCCAGACCCCAGGGCGGCTGGGCATGGGGACGGGGCTGTGCCACCCAGACTCACCGGGCTCTGGCGTGCCAGCTGTGGGCAGCTTGCTCTGTTCCTGGGGGGCCAGGGAGCTCTGGGGGGCAGGTGCCGTGGTGCTGCTGGCAGGGGGAGCCAGGGAGGGAGAGCTGCCTGGGTCGGGGGACGTCAGCTCTGTGCTGGCAGGATGGCAAGGAGGGGTCAAGCCTGGGGGCACCCAGAGTGCAGGTCTGCTCCCTGGGACTTGTGTGCAGCATCCTGCAGGTGCCCAAGGCCAAGGGACCCCCCTCCCTTCCCTTCCCCTCCTTAGTCTTCCTGGCTCAAGGCAGCCAAGGTGCCAGCCCCAGCTTCAGCTAGGGTGCAGAGGGACAGGGAAGATGCTACCGCAGCCCAAAGCCCCACTGCCCTGGCATCACCCTCCCAGGGTAGGAGCTGTGGAGGGTGGCCCAACAAGGCTGGGCTCCCTGCTCCTAGGTACTCACGGGAGAGGATGAGGCCGAGGAGCAGGGTGAGGAGCAGCAGCAGGAGGACGCTCAGCAGCACCACGCAGAGCCCCGAGAACCTGCAGTCGGGGCGCAGCATCTCCCCCGTCGGGCGCCAGCCCTGCCGGCCTGCGGGAGCCGTGCACGCAGCCCGTCACAGGAGCATTGCTGGGGGGGTCTCCCCCACAATGCCAGTGGGTCCAAGCTGGGCCCTGGCTTATGAGCAAAGGATGCCTGGGGCTGGGGGCACAGGGGCACAGCCGCTGGCAGGGCCAATGGTTCACTGTGCCCATGAAGTGTGAGCTCCTCCATGGAGGGCCTACAGACTGGTCTGGCTTGTGACACAGAGAAGACCTCCTCAACAGGCAGGGGCAGGCTCAGGGTCCCCTGCTTCTCTGCCTCCCCCACCCCCCACCGCACTGCCCTTTGTTCAGCAGGGCACCCCGGGGTGCCGCAGCCCCCAGCAGACGGTACCGAGGCCGTTCCAGGCGGCTCCCGTGATGCTCCCATTCTTGGCCTCTGTCCGGTGCCGGGCAGGGGGCATGGCCCCGGCCCCCTCGCTCTCAGGTTCAAAGGCAGGATTGCAAAACTCTGTCTGCAAGGCAAGGAGTGGGGGCTGCAGTCGGGGACACACTATGCCCGGGGCGATTGGTGGCTCCTGAGCTGCAACCAGCGGGGCCTTTCTGGGGCATCAACCCCTGCCAGTGGCACCGTGCTGGGGAGCAGGGGTCAGCACTGAAGGGAATGGCCGTGGGGCAAGCGGAGGCAGGGGGTGCTCGTACCTTGCTCTGCTCCAGTGCGTCGGCACACAGCGTGATCTCCGTGAAATCCTTCATGGCAGCGGGTGGGCAACTCCGGCAGGTCCGGCTAGAATCCCACCCTGGGGGCTTTTCCGCCTGGCACCACTGCCTGCCCCTGCCAGCCCCAGGCGCCTTCCCACAATCCCTTCGCCATCAGCACAGCTGCACAGGACCCCCCAGACGTCCACTTCCACCGGGATGTAAACGGGCACGGTTTGGCGGGCGGCAAGGCACAGGAGCCAAAGCAGGGCTGTGCTAGGCTCTGGGGGATGAGGGGAGTGAGACTCTCCAAGCACCCACCCCCAGTCCTTAATCCAACTCAGCTGAGGATGCTGAGGTCAGGCGCCCTGGCGCTGCAAACTGGAGGCTTAAAGGCACAGCTCCGCGCTGCTGGCCCCGGCAGCTGGGGTGCAGAGGGGGCTGCCTGGGGAGGCTGCGGGCTGGCGAGCGGCTCCTCTCCAGAGGTGGCTGCATCGTGGGGCTCGGGGACAGCTGCCCAGCGTGCGGTGCCTTCCCCAGCAGGTCTCGACCCCGCCGTGCCTCGGGGCTGCTCTCCCTGCCGAGCTCACGGTGAAGCTGGGGCGGGGGACTCTGGTGACCATGGCTGTGCCCTGTGTAGCTTTTGGGTCCTACTCCCACCTGGCTGCTGAGAGGCCCCAAGACAAGTGCGGGCTGGACGGGGCAGCTCTGGGTGCTGTGGCTGCCTGTTCTGGGGGAGAGTCCCAGCTCCCCCTTTCCCTGCCTCTTTCCAGGCCCCTTCCAGTCTCAGCCTGCCCCAGGCTTGCACCAGTGCTTATTTAGTGCATGCCCCTGGCCCGATGCTGCCCCTTGGCAGGCCCTGGGCAGTGTGTGCCCATGTGTGGGGGTCACAATGCCCCTCCCTCCCTCCCCCCATCCTGTTCCCGCAGTGCCCGGAGCCAGAGCCCAGCCAGGCAGCCGCATTCCTGCTCCCCGAGCACCCGGCTCCCTGCTCCGTTACTAAGCAGGGGAGAAAAGCCTTTTGTTGGGAGCTTTGGGGTGAGCGTGGAGCTGCTGGGGCCTGTGGGGGAGAGGGGCTTAGTGCTCTGGGCGTGCCAGGTATTTGGGGGGTGGGGGAGATTGTAGAGGATGGCTTTGGCACCCCAGCCAGGGCCCAGGGTGCCCCTCTCAGGGCGCCTCTCTGCCCAGCCCGGTTGCGGAGCTGAAGACAGCTGCCCGGTGGGGCTGATGCTCTGCTGCTCCTGCCCTCATGGGCGGTGGGAGCTGGTAACCTCAGGCCAACAGCAACCAGCTGCTTCCCGCACAGACCGCACCACCAGGATCCTGAGCATGGTCCCTCCTGACCCCCACATGGGGGGCAGCTCCAGCCCTGAAGCAGGGAGGTGGCCATGGGAGGAGCACCACTGCGGGCTCGTTGTGCACCAGACCCCCCAGGCCTGGCTCTCTGCACTGCTTGGAGCTGCGTGCAGGGCTCTCCCCACCCCGACGAGACCCAAGAAGCACAAGGATGGCAGCAGGGGGTGTTTGAGCTCCAGTTTATTCCTGTACAACACGCTCTCCCACCCGCCTTGCTTACACAGTAAACAAGCAATGCACCCACAGCCCCCCATGGTGCCCCTTCCCCTTCATGGTGCCCTCGCCAGCCCCTCCATGAGCCGTGCACGGTCCTTTCCGACCCGCCCTGCGGGAGTGAGGGCTGTGCGGGGGGCAGGCCAACCGCCGGGCACACTGCATGTGCCCCCACCCTGGACACGCGTGGGAGGAAAGGGGCTGAGAGAATAAATTACAGAAAAAGCTAAAAAAGGCTCTCAGGGCCAGGGGCAGTGGGATGACCACCCTGCATGCCCCCCCTTGGAACAGGGGCTTGCCCCCGCCGGGTGCTGCAGATCTCATGGGGCAGACGCAGCCGGTCCCTGGAAAGCTGCTGGCTCCCCTGGGCACTGCGGGCAGGGCCGAGCACCCCAACCTGCCCCAGAGCAGCGGGGTAGGGGCAGGGCACAGCCCAGCCTGGGGGGATGGGGCCCCCCAGCCACTCCCCAAATGTTTTAAGGCACCGTTGTATAGGAGGCAGGTAGAACCCGCCCGAAGCGGGGACCCGCCGAGCTGGGCAGCGGCTGCGGGCCGAGAAAGGTCCCTTACGGATGCAAAGGAGCTCGACAAGGCTCCCCCCGGCCAGCTGAGATGGGCACAGGCCTGCTGGGGCTTTGAGTCCTGGCCCAGGAAGGGGCAGGGTAGGGGCAGCACAGTGTCCTTCCCTTCCTGCAGTGCCGTGGTGTCCTGGGTGCAGGTGGCAATGCCCAGCGCTGGGCTGCGGGGACGCCGCCACACTGGGTGAAGGAGGCACGGTCCCAAGCTGCCTGGGCGGCGTGCTGCGGGGCACAGGGCGCAGCCAGGCTCCCGTGCCCTCTGTCGCTGCTCAGCATTTTATTACACACCAAAGGGAACAAACGAAGCTAAACGTCAGCCCCTGCCAACGGCGAGGCCGTAACTCCAGCTCCTCAGTGCCAGCTCTGCTCCTCCTCGCTCAGCCAATGCTGGGAACCCCCTTAGATGTCATGCCAAGGGCAGCCTTGCCATCTCTTCTGGCCTGGGGCAGGGCCCTGTGCACCTGCCCCCCAAGGCGTGGTCCTGTCCTCTCTGCCCCACGGGCACCAGGCTCCGGGGCTGGGCGGCAGGAGCTACATACGGGAAGACGGGCTGGCCAGCTCGTAGAAGAGCAGGTAGGCATCGCTGCCTCGCACGTGGCTGGAGGACATCGGGGTGACGCTGTGGGCAGAGGGGGCCGTCAGGGCGAGGGGGGCAGAACAAGGAACCCGCACAGCCCCTTCATCCTCTGCAGTCAGAGCATGCCCTACAGCTGCCCCACGCCCACAGCATGCACCCCAGGGTGGGGCTGCCCGGCGCCGGCCTTACCGGGAGTCATTGAAGGTGTGCCACTCGCCGGACACGGGGCTCCTGCAGTAGGCTGTGTAGTGTCCCCCCATGGTGGTCCCGGAGTGGTTCGACACGGCATACAGGTTGTAAACAGCATGGTCTGGGGGAGCGGGGACAGACATAGCCATTAGCCATGGCAGGGGACAGTGTCCCCCCTCTGCTCTGCACCACTGGGGCCATGCCGGTGCCCCAGAGAGCACCCGTGGGGGACCCCGGGGTCCTACTCGCCAGGCATAAGTAGCATGACTTTGGGGACTGAGGGGGCAGCTGGAGGCACGAGGACGCCTGGGTCCCATTCACAGCTCTGTGACGGAGGGTGGTGGGAAGGATGGCGCAGGGTACAGAGACGCAGGGCTCCTGGGACAGGGCCCTGCCCGGAAAGGCAAGACAAGTCTGGGGTAGGGGGAGTCCACAGCTCCCCACAGGCTTTCCCTTGGTGGCGGGGCTGTGGAGGGGTGCGTGGCACTGGAGCCCCTGTGATGGGCAAGTGTGAGTCCCCGGCCCCTGCCCACTGTTCGGGCACTCACTGCAGCTCTGTGCTGCGAACTCCCGCAGGTCCAGGTCCCTAAGCGGGAAGTTGACGAAGGTGGTGAGCTTGCTGGTGCGTATCCTGGCCTCCGAGAAGCGCTTCAGGTCTGGGGACGGTGTCAAGGAAAGGGCCAGGGCAGCATGCAGATAGGGGCATGGGGGAAGAGTAGGAGGCCACAGCTGCCTCTGCCATGTCCTGCTGGATCCGGAGGTGTCCCCACCCATGCCCCCCACATCCCCACAGGCTGCCCGGTGCTGGGATGGCAGCTGTGGGGCACTTGGCTGCACTAAAGGATACGGAGCACCAGGATCTTGGGGAACTTCTGGATGCTGAACTTCTTGGTGCACCTCGTCCGGGCCTTGCAGCGACAGCATGTCTGGGGAGACAGGGCCAGTGAGGGACGAGGCCGAGGGGCACACGGCGCTCCCCGGGTAGGGGATGAGAATAAACAGGCCCAGGGCCAGCCCGGCCCAGGGCTGCGATGCCCACCTCGAGGTGCCTCCCCAAGGTAAGCAGCCTTGCACCCTGGGCCTGCACAGCTGCTGCAGCAGAGCCCTGAGGACTAATGGGTCCCATCCGTCCGTTCTGCCCTGCCCATGTATCTGCCCCCAGTCCCGGTGCCCCGTACCGGTTTCTCATCCCCGTCCAGCACGTCCTCCTTGGTGAAGAGGCGCAGGCAGTCCATGAGGGTCACTTCCCCGTAGCCCTTCTGCGAGGAGAGGAGGCAGAGTGAGAACGTGCCCGGGGCGGGCAGGACAGGAGCAGGTCGGGGGCACGAGGCCGCGGGCATTACCTTGGGGATGGGCAGGGACAGGTCCCAGAAGGGGTCGAAGGCCGTGGAGCAGTAGCCGCACTCGCTGCAGGTCAGGGAGCTCTTCAGCTGTCCCACAAAAAGATCTGGGGGCAGGAGTAGGAGCAGTGAGACGCCGGGGGTTCGTCTGGGAGTGCTAAGCCTGCCCGTCCAGCTGCACCCACAGCCCTGGCCCTGCCCGCGCCCTCCCCAGCCATCCCCAGGCCCTGCTACAGAGCCCAACTGCAAAGCACCTCCTGCCCCCTGTGCTCCACTCACCCCCAATCCGGCTGTCCTCCCGCTCTTGGTACCGCCTCCACATCTGCCTCCCTTTCTCCTCATCCCTGCGGGGACATGCAGCATGTGAGAGGTGCCCCAGCCTGAGCCCTCCAACCCCAGGGTCTAGGGTCGGGCTCCTCCCTTTCTCCTCCTGGCACGGGCACCCCCGGCCTCGAGCTCTGCTGGGTTGCCAGCTGATGTCCAGGCCCAGCTGTGTGCCAGGTGCCAAAGGGCCCATAGACCAAGGAAACCAGGACATCATGGGCAGCTTTCAGCCCTCTGGGCCCCTGCCTGCACCCCCGGCTCTGCAGGATGCATGTCCCAGATGCTCACATGGGAAAGGGCCAAGGGGAGAAGGTGCCTGGGGGCCAAGGACCCTGTTGCTTTGAGGCCAGCTCTGGAGTCCTATTCCCCACCCCAAGCATTACCCTGATCAAGCCCTGATGGGCTGCAGTTGTGCCGCTGCCCACCCCTAATCTGGTCCCGCAGGGAGAGTGGAGGCCATGGGGTAGGGGGCACTGGTAGTAGAAGCAGCTGCTGGAGAGGCTGGGTGCCTCTGCCTGGGGATGCTCCCTCATCCCAGGGAGGGCACCTTGATGTCACCCCCTGAGTGATGCCCACTCACGGGAGGTGATCCAGGTTGTCGGCACTGGCGCGGGGCCGAACCAGCACCCGGTTGACCTCGCTGTGCAGCCCGTCGAGGAGGAAGCGCAGGAACTCCTGGGCATCCTGCTGGCTGGAAGGGACAGCGGGGCGGGTGAGATGGCACTGCTCCCTGCCCAGGCTGCCCTGCTACCCCTCCCTCCCTCCAGCTGGGCAGGGCCTTACTTGTAGCCCACGAAGCGGGGGGCGTATCTCTGGATCTGTGTCTTGAACTCCGAGGGGCTCACGGCATCATTGGGCGGCGAGGTCCAGAGCAGCTGGAGCAGCTTTGCAAACTCTGCGGGGTGGAGCACGGTGGTGACGGGGGTGGCAGACCCAGAGCCCTGCTTACCCCTGCCCAGTGCGGAGGCCATTCTCCACCACCCCCGTGGGCTCGGGTGCTGCCGGGTGGGCTGGCTGAGGGCAGAGGGGGGCTGCGGCACTGCAGAGGGGGCACTGAGGCAGTGCAGGGCCACGAGGAGGAAGGACAGAGCTGCCAGGGAACGCGCCTGTGCTTCGTGGCCTGGCCCGTGGGGTGGAGCACAGGCTGCAGGGCAAGGTGGAGCCCGGCAAGGCCAGCGCAGCCTCTCACCTGACATGAGGGCTGTGTGCATGCGGCTGGTGTTGTTGAGGTCCCGCAAGTACTGGCTCTGCAGGCAGTAGTCCCGCAGCTCCCGTGTGTTGCTCAGGCACTGCAGGATGGAGTTCATGAAGCACTGGGGGAGGCAGAAGAGACATCATGGCAACGGCAGGCATGACAGCCCCCGGCTGGGGTGGAAGGGGGCCCAGGACCTACCTTCTGGTACATCTCCGGCAGGCTGCCCTGGGGTGGGGTGGGGGGGAACGCAGGGGAGGAAGGGCCACAGCTCCGAGTGGGGCTTCAAAGCCACAAGCAAAGGGGACTTCCACCCCAGGGATGCCCTAGCAGGGTGGAGCCGGTGCCAGGGGACTCTGGGCACCCCCGGGGCACCTGGCTGGGATTTCCTGCCGTTGCAGGGGTTCCTCTTTGCGTGGGCGCTGTGTGGAGGCGGCGTGAAGGAGGGACACCTGCTGAGGGCTGCGGTTTCCGCAGCAGTTGCGAGACGTGGGCGCATGGCTGGCGGGCGGTGCAGGGAGGGAGAGAGGTGGGGGCATCGGGGGGACCCTGGCTGGATGGGGGGGACTCACCGTGTTGCCCAGGTTGCGGAGGCCGGTCAGACCCTGCACCGTCTTGGAGTTCTGCAGAGAGAGCATGGGGGCGGTCAGTGGGGGGCCGGCCAGCAGGACCCTGCCCTCCAGGGGCCAGGACTAGGGAGCCAGGGGGGGATGTGGCTCTGGCCCCAGCACCACCCTAGCCCCCTGGCATGCAGGGGAGGAGCAGTCTTACATGTGCTGCCCCTGGCAGCCGCACTCATCCTCCCTGCCCTGCGGGGGCCAGGTTGCTGCTCCCACCTCCCTCCCACTCCCTCGTGGCAGCCCCAGGGTTTCACAGCCCCCCATGGCTGTGCTCAGACAGGGGCACTGCGGGACGGAGCAGCTCCGCAAGGCCCCATTGCAGGCTGCCGAGGGAGCTGGCTTGGCCCACGCCTGGTGTAAGGCAGCCGTGGCCAGCATCAGAGCCAGACTGGCTCCCTTTGCCGCTGGCGAATCACTGTGCTTGTGGGGTCAGGGCCCTGCTGCCCCCCGGAGCATAGCCCCCCACGGTGGCTGGGGCAGCAGGACTCCTGGGTGCCATGTCTGACCTTGGGCAGGCTGCTTCTCAGCATCCTGCCTCAGTTTCCCCCTCTCCTAGTGGAGGGGGATTCATCCTTTTCTAAGCTCCAGGGTGCTGCATGGCAGGCTCCAGGTGACCCTGACTGGTGCAGGGCAATGTCCTGACCATAAGGAGCACTTGCCTGGACTGCCATATGTTGCAATGCTGTCCCATGTGGGACACTGACCCCGGGCAGGTCCCGTGCAGAGGCGGTGCCCAAACCCCTGGCACGTGGGCCTGTGGTTGCTTGCGTATGAGCGCGCAGGACTTTGGAACCCGCGGCCTGGATAAAGTCCACTCGTCGCATGGCAGCTGGAGTAAGGGCCCCCCACCTGACTCATCTCCTGGGCACTGACAGCACTGTGGACTTCCTCAAAGCAATGCCCTGACTCTGCCAGGCAGAGGAGTAGTGCTGTGAGCTTCCTCACAGCAGTGTCCTGACTGGGGATTCAGAGGGTTTCACATGACCTTGGGTGAGCTCACCCTGGCCCTGCTAGTGGAGCAGGCTTAGCGAGGCGCCTCATGTGACGGATACCAGCAGCTGGGCAAGCTGTAATGGAGCCTGTTAGCACAGAGCCCGGGGGGGTGGGGGCGGGCAGGGAGCAAGTGCCCGTCCCCCTCGGGATCGTTGGCCACACAGAAGACAGGGGAGAGAGGAGCACTCAGGAGTCCTGTTCCCCGAGCTGCACGTGACACATGTTACCTACCCCACTCCCTCCAGGAACCCAGGAGTCCTGGCCCCAGCCCTGCAGGCAGGGCTCTCCTCTCAGCAGCAAGGTTGGGGCTGGCTGTACGGAGAAGCCGGGCAGTGGCTTTGCAGCCCTCTGGCCGGACGTCAGCAAGGCCCGGACCAGCGCTGGCTGGGTTAAGGCGGTGACTCCCACACCCTCCCCCTGCCAGGCTTAAAGCTCTTGCATGACGTGAGGCCACCCCCAGCCACGGGAGGGGGCCGTGCCAGCAGCTCCGAAATAGCAGCAGCTGGTGCACGCGGGGGAGGCGCAGGCTCAGCCTGGCAGTGCCCAAAATAGCCCAGATACCATTACACGCGCTCCTCAGTGACAGCGCGGGGGATCTGGCATTGGCACCCGGGTGCTGCCCACCCTGGCCTGGCTCCACCATGCTGCCTGCCCCATCCAGGTACCCCCCAAAACCCTCGTGATGCTCGCACTGGCCTGGTAGCCCCTGCCCCGGGCCTGTCCCAGCCTGGCTCTGGCTCTCCCAAAACACCCCCCCACCCTGTGGACCATGTGCGCTGTGAGCTTTCCCCCAGCAGTGCCCCAGCAGGGGGCAGTTTGGTGGCAGGTCTCTACTCAAGCCACGCAGCTCACAGCAAAGCCAGCACTGGGGCCCCTCTCAGGATCTGGCCCAAGAGGGGCTGCCCAGGGTGGGCGTCATGGGCAGGGGAAGTGAGGAACCCCGGTGTCCGGGCACACCACTCTGGCCAGAGCTGGCACCTCTTTCCCACTATGGTGGGTGGAGGGTGGGGAAGGAAGCCCTGGGGCAGTGCGCAGGCGTCAGCTTCCCTCCCACAATGCCCTGACCCTGCCAGTCAGGACTGCGGTGCTGCAAGCTTCCCCTGCACAGTGCCCTGACTGCCAGGCAGACACCTGGCAGCAGCAGGGCACCATGTGGATGCAAGCAGGAGGGCCGTGACGCAGCCTGGCGGATGCTCTCTGGGAGGCCGCGGGACAGCCCAGGCTGGGCTGGGCGAGTGTGGTGCCGGCCGGTGGCTCGGGGTCACTGGAGGAATTTGGCAGGGCTCTGATGCAGGCGGCGGGAAGGCGGGGGCTCTGCTGCGGGCTCCCCAGACCCGTGCCAGTGCTGTGGGGAGGGCACGGTGCTGTGCAGCACTGCTTGGGGGTGCCCAGATGCTGGACCATGGGAAGCGTGACAGCATGGGGGTGATGGAAGGGCGCCTCAGCTGCCAGGCATCTCCTGCCTCCCCCAGCCCCTCCCAGGCCCCTGGTTTGCCTTCCAGCTGCTCCTGCCAGCAGCCCCGCCGTGGGCGGCCAGCTCTACTGAGCAACCGGCCCCAGCTGCCCAGGTGGGGGAGGCAGCTGCAAGGGCCCATGCCGGCGCTTCCCCTTCCAGCTCCGCCAGTGCAGAACTAGGAACCGAGAGTGCCGGGGCTGGCCGGCCTTCCCCGCCTGCCCAAGGTGTCGGAGGCAGCTGTGGGCACCCTCCCTGCTGTGGTGTCGGGGCAGCCCCTTGGACCCCCCAGCCCACGCTTCTGCCACGCTCCTGCCAGAGCAGCCGGGAGCCCCCCCTGCACAGCAACCCCCCCGCCACGCTGCTCGACGCCAGCTAATCCCTCGCCCCCGGCTTTATCTAGGACGCGGGAAAATCTGCGGGAGGGGACACGAGGACACAGGGCCACAAGGAGGGCACATGTGGGCCTGCCCGCGGCTCCTGCCCCTTTGCCCGGGACGCGGGGGACTCTTACATAACCGCCCCCGGTGCCTGCTCTACCCCGTGCCGGGGGGGCTGAGTGCACATCTCGCAGGGTGCGGGTGCAGGGGGGGCACCCCAGTGCCGGGAGGCGAAGGGACTTGGCCAAGGTCACGCAGTGGCAGAGCTGGGCGCAGGGTCAGAGTCCTGCCTCCCGGGGCAGCGCAGCGCAGGGCAGGGGCGGCTCTGGCAGTGCCCCCCGCCCGGGCACGGACCCCCAGCCCGGGTACCTTGGTCTTGTGCAGGACGAGCCCCACGAAGGCGGAGACGAGCAGGGAGCCGGGCATGGCTGCGCGGGGGCGCAGGTCCTTGGGCAGCGCGGCCGGCGGCTGCGGCAGGGGCACGGTCACGGTGTACGAGGTCCGCATGCTGCCCGGCCCCGCCGCCCCGGCCCGGCCCCGGCCCCGGCCCCGGCCCCTGCTGACGGCACCTGAGCCGCGCTGACATCAAAGGGAGGAGGAGCGCGGGCAGGGCTGGCAGCGCCGCGCCACTGGCACCGCCTCCCGCGCCGCGCAGCGCCGAGCACCGGCCCCTCCGCGGGGTGCCAGCCGGGGACCCTCCTGCCCTGCATCCTCCCCCTGGCACCGGGGGCGCCTCCAGCCGCTCTTGGGGGGGCACGGGGGCTGGGGGTGCCCTCCTGCCCTGCATCCTCCCCCTGGCATCAGGGGCAGCTGGAGGGGGGCAGCACCCACCGCTACACAGGGTGGGGCGGAAGGGTTCAGGGGGTCTCTGCACCCCTCCTCCGGGTGCCAGCCACTCTTTGGGGGCTGGGGGAGCTGCAGGGACTGTGGGTACCTTCCTGCCCTGCATCCTCCCCCTGGCACCGGGGGGCAGCTGGGAGCCCTGCACCGGCCCCCCCGGGCAGCCTGCCCCCTTGCCCTGCATTCACCTGCAGGCAGCAGGCGGGGCGAGGGCTGCCCTGCCTCTCTGGCAGTGGTGGCTTTAGGGTTGTTGAGGCCCTGGGCAAGAGAATTATTTGGGACTCTTTAGAGGCTTAATTTTGATGATCTACAAGCAAGTTGGACATTTGTTGCAAAATTTTGGGGCCTTCTAAAGTGAGGGGGTCCCGGGCAGTCATCTGGTTTACCCTCCCCTAAGGCCGCCACTGTCTCTAGTGCCTGGTGCCCGTGCCTGGTGCCCCTCCAATAAAATGCCACTGCCAGCCAGGGCATGCCTTGGCTCCGGGGCTTTGGGGGCCAGAGGATGTCCTGCCGGACACACTGGCCCGATCCTGCCTGGCTGCTGGAGGTCTCCTTGGGGTGCAGAGGATAGGGGTCCCTATCCCCCGGCAGCCACCTCCTTGCCAGTGCGGGTGCACAGACCTGCCGGGGAGCTGGCTGTGGTGGGGGGAGGCAGGACTATTTTTGGCAGTGTTAAAAATATCCAAAGAGGCATCTTGTAGTGTTACTCATCTGCAGGGGACTTGGATTTGCTCCTCCCAGATGCCTGCTGCCGTGCTGAGCTCTGTGTACATGTACAGGGGGCCGTGTACCAATTGGCCTGGCAGAGCCATCCCATGTGTGCCCGTCACAGCTACTATGTACAGCGGACAGCACATGCACCGGCACAGGAGGGAGAAGCCCACACGCGTGCATACAAGTTGGGCAGGCAGGCGCTGCTAACGGTGTATACACACCAGACTACAAGTGCTTACCTGCACACATGCGCACACCCCCCCCCCCAGCATGCACAAAAAGCATGTACACACACAGACACACAGCATGCATACATACATGCACACCCAGCATGCATACACACAGCATGCACATACATGCACATACAGCATGCACACACACCATGCACACAGAGCATGCACACACACACACACAGCATGCACACAGAGCATACACGCACATACAGAGCATGCACACAGAGTGTGCACACATACACTTACACAGAGTATGCACAAACAGACATACACAAAGCATGCACAGACACACATCGTGCATAGGGAGCATGCATACACACACACACACACACACTATGCACACAGAAAGTGTGCACATACTAAGTGTGCACATGTATACACACAGAGCACACGCACAGTAGAAAGCTGTACGATATGCTGCATCCAAGTACAGATTAGGTGCCAGACACCCTGAATTCTGCACACCGCATGCACACACGTGTCTTGACACCTGCCCGGCCGCTGTGAACTCCAAGCCCCAGCCAACTGTGTGCCAAGAAGCCAGACTGCTAGTGCTCCCTGCAGCCAGGCCCCGACGCACACCTTGGGCAGATGCCCTAGCACAGCCGTGGGAGCCGGCGCAAAGCCAGAGGCAAGTGCTGGGGCAGACACTGGTGCAGGGAGGGTGAGCGAGCACCAAGCCGCCAAGTCAAGGCCTGTGCGGCCCTGAGGAGAGAGCAGAGGGCAACTGTCATGCCCGGTCCAGACTATCCCTTGTGCTCATAGCCACAGGCAAGAGATGGGCATGAAGAGGCCATGCTGGCAAGGCTGGGGCATGGCCATCCAGCTGGGATTCCTCACCAGGGCCTGTGGGGTTAGACCCACATTAGCCCCAGACCTGAGCATCCACCCACCTGCAGCCAGACGAGGGCTGCTGGCACTGTCCACACTTGCCGGGCAGGACGCACCATGCCAGGCTGCACAGCCTCCCCTGTTCTAGGCCTCAGGGCTTCACCCTGCCCCGTCTCCTTGGCGCCTGATGGGAGGAGGACATAGCACGATGGCCCCGGATGGGGGGTAACAGGAGTCGTGGCTGTAAAACACACGGTGGTGGCAGCTCCTGGAACCTGGAGAGCAGCCGCAGGTCAGCTGAGGCCGGGCTTCCCAGAAGCCGGGTTATTGATAGAACAGCGCGGTGCCACGTGAGCCCATGGCCCCCTGGGGAGCATCCCCCAGCCCCCATGTTCCTGGCAGGGCACAATGACAAGGTCCCCGTGCAATGCCCTTGCCTGGCAAGGGTGCCCAGAGCCTGGCGGACAGGGACAGGGCACAGAGGACAGGACTGGCTGGAGGCCAAGCCCGGTGATCCAGCTGGGGGTGGAAGCGTCAATGCTGCCGGCAATTTTCTGGATGGCTGCGGCCACCAGATGCTGCCGTCACTCGCTGCCCCAAATGGTCAATGGTGCAGCACGGGTTCAGGGGCCAGAGGTAGCTGCCGGCCCACCTCTCCCTCCTCCCAGCCCTCCTGGAGAGCCTGGCGGGTGTGTGTTGAAGAAGCCCCACAGTCCTGCTGCATGGTAAATTGAGGCACTGAGCCCAGGAAAGATTGAGCTACGAAGAACCCAGGAGTCCTTCTCTAGTCGCTGGAGCCCGCTCCTCCTCTGCCATTAAGAACTGAACCCAGGCGTCCAGGCTACCGGCCCCATGCTGCAAGAGCTCGTGTGAGTGAGTGGCTCAGGCTAGATTATGGGGCAGAGGGACCCGGCGCGGCTGCAAAGGCACCGCCAGGACAACCTAACTGTACCCAACACAGCCCCGGTGCCTGCTTAATGGGGCAGAACCGATCGGAGCGCCGGGTGCCCCTCCGCCTGCTTGCGGCCCGTGGCCGCGAGCACTGCCGTCCGCGGTTTAATTATTGCTTACGATCGCTATTGTGCTTCCTGGCCTGGAAAAAGCACGGCTGGAACGTCATGCTGAGGAGCACAGGATGTTCTGGTCCAAGCTCCGCATGGGGCAGCCATGGGACGCAGGCAGCACTTGCCGGCTAGCACCGTGAGCAGCTGGGAGACTCGGCAGTGATTTGGGGGCCTGGCGGAGATCAGTCCCTCCTGTGCAGCTGCAGTGGTCGAGCTGGGGCCTGCAACACCGTGCGCTTTGCAATGCTCGAGCAGCAGGTCTGTGCTTGGGATTGGGGTCTATGCTGCAGCTTGCACGCTCCCGTCCCCCTCAGCCAGCTGCTTACCAGCCAGCCGTGCAGCTGTGGTGCTCCAACCCAGCCAGGCCAACTAAGCCTGCCAGCTGGGGACGTGTCCCCGTGGCAGCTCAAGGGTCAGGCTGGAGTGATCAGAGGCAGGGGCCTGCTCTGCCAGGGGAAGTGCTGGGAGCTCAGGCCCAGGCTGCCGGGGGCATGCAGCAAAGGGCAGACAGACAGGGAGCGTTGCCCCTGTCCTGGCACAGCTGGCAGCAGCTGTAGGGGACAGCAGAAGAAGCTGCCCCCGGTGCTGTGCCAGGCTGTTGGCTTGGTGCCCCACTCCACCCAGCCAGAGCTGTCTGAGCCCACGCGAGGGGATGTGTGATGGGGAGCCCCAGGTCTGCCCTTTTCAGGCTCCCGTCCTGCCCTGGGTCCCCTGCCCCAGAGCTGGGCAGAGCAGGGAAGTGAGATGACAGGGGGAAAAGAGAGGGGCAAGGAGACAGGGCAGAATGAGGATGCTCTGCCACCTCCACCTGAAGCCTCCCAGATGCAGCTGCCTCTGGGGGGGACCGCACCACGTTACAGCCCACCTGCCCCTGGGCCAGTCTGTTGTGTAAGGCTCTGCCTGGCAGGCACTGGCTGCTGGAGTCCCAGCCCAGCTCCCCCGGCTGGGACTCAGCTCAGCTGGGAAGGGCACAAAGGAGCAGGGTCCCAGGTTCCCCCCAGGGTACGAGCATATGGCATCACAGGGCAGCTTGCTCCTGTTGGCAGGGGGAGCTCCCGGAGGTGGGGGCCAGGCCCGGCTTGCATGAGAGCTTGCAGGAGGCTCCCCGAGTCCCATGACTGCCTAGCAAGGAGGGAGGTGGCAATGCCCCAGCAGGCTCCTGTCTCGTGCTGTCCTGCCCCCCCCCGCAGCAGCGTTCAGACAGGACACAGGGCCTGGCTGGTCCCAGCTCTGGCTGCTTACGTCTGCACTGAGGCCTCAAGGGCAGGGCTAGGACAGCACCTGCACTCTCCTCTGTTGTCCCCGGGCAGCCACGCGGCTGGGGCTGGCTCTGCCCCTCCTCCCCACTGCAATTCAGGGACGTGGGTAGGGCAGGGCCAGCCGCACAAATCCCCCTGCTCAGGCTGCCCTCTGGCTCCTACCAACCACCCCTGGGTGCAAATCCAGCAGGGATGAACTGAAGGGCAGGGTCACTGCTCCCAGTCCTATACTGGGCCAGGGGGTGGGAGCAGACTGGGACCAGGCAGGTGCCCAGGGGCAGAAGCGAGTGCCTGATTGAACCTGGAGCGCAAAATTCTCTGCTGGGCTCTGAGCACCGTGTGCTGCCAGGTGTGGGTGCGGGCAGGATGGGAGCCAGGTGCAGGCGTGTACGCAGAGTGGCCACGCCATGGGGAATGGGCTGTCTCCATGCAACGCTCAGGGTGGACACGCTCCGATGCTCCTGGAGCAGCGTGGTGAGAAGCAGACGCCATGGCAAAAGCGCAGGCGGCTGGTGGTGGCTACAGCCCCCACAGCGACAAACGGTGGCCATCGGGCTGCCCAGGTGCTCCCTGGTGCCCCCACCCTCTTGCAGCTCTGGTCCAGCCCCAGCCTGACAGTGCAAGGTGCTGCAGGGAGGTTGGCTCCTGGCTGCCAGGGGCAGTCATGGCACGGACCCCTCCCACCCAGCAGCTCCCGGGGTCCCTGGGTCCTCGGCAGAGCAGCTCGAGGTGCCCAAGCTGAGCAGAGGAGGCATCAGATGAGCCCTACAGCAGCAAGGCAGGAATCCTGCCGTCTCGTGCCGCGTGCCCCGTGTAGCGCAGGCACTGCAAGCTCCCCTCACCCCAGCTGGGAGACGAGCGCGGGTCCCTATCCGAGCCCCCGTCATGCATGACGCAGCCTCTGGCGCAGGCCGAACCAGCCTCCCTCGACGGTGTCTCCAGCAGCCGGCGCAGCCCGGCCCAGCCCGGGTTACGTCACCTGGCTCTTGTTCCCGGCGAGGGCGAGCCGGGCACTCAAGCAGCACAGAACGGGCTGTGCTGGGCCCGGTGCCAGGGGCAGGGAGGGGGCATGCGGCTGCCTTGATTTGCTGTATCCCCAGCTGGGCCCACACTTAGCATGTGCTACCTGGCTCCTCGGTGCCCCTCACTCCCAACCCACCCCTGGCAGTGACTGCTCCCTGCAGAATCTGCCCACCACCCCCCAGGCACCAGCAGGCACCTCCTGGCAGGGGTCAGAAGCAGGAGGCAGGGTCCTGGCAGGGAGCTCTGGGAGGGATCGGGGCCCAGGCGGAGCAGAGAGGTCTGCGCGAGCCTGGCGCTCTCTCCCGGCTCTGCGCGGCAGAGCTTACATAACAAGCGTCATTGTTCAACCACGTCTCGGGAACATCCACACGCAGCCAGGCTGGCATGCCCAGAGCAGGGCCAGCTTGGGCAGTTTCACGCGTCCCAGCAGGAGCCCATCGCGGGAGCTGGGGGAGGAGAGGTGAGCATGGCCCTGTGTGTGTGTGCAGGTGTACAGGGGCGGGGGAGTGTGTGTGCAAATGGGGGCAGTGGAGTGCATGTGTGTGTATATATAGGTCTGTGCACAGCAGGGGTAAAATGAGTGCATTGGTTTCTATATGTAGGTGGAGGTGATGTGTGAATGTGTGTGTGTTGGGTGGGGTGGTGAGTGTGTGTGTGAAGCATGAGTGCCGGAGTGTGTGTATGCCCATACATGGGAGAGGAAGCCAGGCTGTGAGCTGGTGTGTGTAGGTGGCATGAATATGTGAATGTGCGTGTGTGTGTGGGTATGTACATGTAAGAAGCAGCCAGACTGTGTGGACTTGCGCATGTGTGTCCGTGTGCCCATGCACCCCTCTGTGCGTGTGTAGGGGTGTGTATGCAGAACCCCCTGCCCAGTGCAAGGTTTTTGTGGGGGCTCTGCTGTGCTCGGTGACCTCAGCGAGCAGGGGCTATCACAAAGCCAGTGCCCCCTGGATGGGTCTGGGGCAGGAGGGACGGGTGTGCAAGGCTTGTGAGCACATGGGCAGCCTGGATGCTGGAGCACCAGCAGACAATCCGGGACTGGAGGGAGCACCGAGCTGGCCTGGCCTTCCCCAGGACACAGAGCTGCCCGCCTGTCCCCACCTGGAACCCTTCCCCTGGGCACTGCCCCCATGCCAACATCTCCTGCCTGCAGCACCCTGACCCCTGCGGAGCAACTGGCGCAGCCCTGAACATCCCTTTGGTGCTAGAGGATGCACGGAGCCAGGTAGACCTGGGCACGCAGGGGTAGCAAATCCAGACCCCCGCACCCCACCTGGATTAGCATGACCACTCGGGTAGCTGGGGCTTATGAGCAGGGAGCTCCTGCCCTGTGCTGTTGCCTGGTCCCCTGGGCAGCTCAGTGTCTGCACTCCCCACAGCCAGCCCTTCACTTTGCTGTCATTGGAGGTGGGGAGCAGGGGTGAGAGGTTTGCAGGGCAGGGCCTGACCACAGGGTGCCAGCCCCCCTGAGCATGGCCAACACGCAGGTGTCTGGGAGACGGGTCCACGTCCGGACGGTAACCACGAGAGGAGAGATGCCAAGTGCTCCTCTATGCGGGACTGCCCGTGTGTGCAGGGCTCTGCACAGGACCTGCCCTCCCTTCTCAGACCTACCCATGTGACCGCGTGCCCTGCCCGTCCCCTGCCCCTGGCCTGCGAGTTGGCTCAGCCTCACCCCTGATACCCTCCCTGGCTCGGGTGCACGGACTGCCTGCAGCCAGGGCTGTCTGTGGATGGCACAGCCCATCCGCACCGCTCGTCGAGGGAGGCAGGACCCAGGGGGCAGGGCAGGGGTCCCCCAGACAGCCGGCTCCAGTGAGCGCAGCTCTGCAGGTCAGGCACTGGCTAGGTTCAGGGTGCCCCAACGCAGGGCTACAGACAGGACCCAGGCACCCTGCCGCCTGCTCCAGCACACCAAGCCCCACGTAAGACATGGGAGCAGAGCCCAGGTGTCCGGCCTCTCTCACTGTTGCTCTAACCACTGCACAACACTGCCATGCTCATTTGCTCACTGCTGCTGACCTGCATCTTGGTTTGACCACCCCCACCTCAAACCAGGCACCAACGCCTTCTACCTCCCGGGCCGAGACGCGGCACTTACCGAAGCATCCCTGGCAGGTAAGTCGGTGCGGCTCTGGCTGCGCTCCCAGGGCTGGCTCAAGCAGTGGCTGGGGGTGCGCAGGGTGGGTGTGATAATCTCCTGGGCCGAGGGGTGAGGGCTGGCGAGGGGGCGGCCGCCCTTGCGGCTGTAGGACTGCAGGTACTCCTGAACGTACTCCGAGCGGCTGGCGGCCTGGTAGAGACTCTGCAGGGCGCACAGCTCCGGCCGGTTGCGGGCGACGACGGGGCTGCGGGCAGGAGAGTCCACTCGGTACGACTCGGACATGTGCAGCCCTGCAAACTCTCGCGCCAGGTCCGAGTGGCTGCTGGACTTCTTGCGGCTCAGGGAGGCCGGCGCTGGGATGTAGCTGGTGGGGCTGCTGGGCGAGCCAGCATAGGAGTAGCAGGATCCCCCGTTTAGGCCGCTGGTACCCACTGGTCGCCCTGGCACGTGCCTGTAGCCCAGGTTCAGCCGGATGCTGGGGTCGGAGTGCAGGGACAGCCGGCCCGGGTCATAGCTGGTCGGGGAGGAGCCCGTGGCACGGAGATGGCTAGGGGCCATGTAGGTGCCAGTGGGGCCAAATTTAAAGCCGATTTTGTCCTTGTCTGGGTAGGAGGTGGCAAGGTTGGAGCCATAGGAGTAGGAGCCATAGCTGGGGGTCTTGCTGTAGGTGGTCTCTGCGTAGCGGGACGAGTCCACGTAGCGCTTCAGGGTGGAGGAGAGCTGGGACATCCTGGTGGCCGGGGCTGGGTGAGCACCACTGGCAGCATCGACTGTGGGAGGAGAGCCCAGAGAGAGGGGTCAGAGGCTGGAAAAGGGCATCTCCACATGCCCAGGGGGGACCCAGGGGGAAGGAGCCCTCTGCCCATACCTGCCGGGGGGGCAGGCTCCAGCACCGCCTACCACTTGCCTCACTACAACCTGCTCCCCCAGCCCCTAGGAGGGAGCCATGGCCTGGCAGGGGACTGCCTGTCCTCCCCACCTTCCCAGGGGCAGTCAGTGACACATGGTGGGCAGAAAAGAACTGGATCCCAGTGTGCCGGGGCCCAGGGACTGGAGGGGTGTCCAGGGAGCTTGGAAGGCCCGAAAGCCCTGCCCATCATGCAGCCACATGGAGAATGAGTTTGTACAGTCTCAGCCCAGGTGCCAGAGTGTGGAGCATGACCTCAGAAGTTCCCCTCCCCACAGCCTGACCGGCACGTGCAGCAGAGACCGGGAGCTGGACCCCCTCGTGCCCCACTGTGGTCAGAGGAAGACAACAGAGCGAAGGACTGGACCTGGGAGTGCAGGGGGGCAGAGAGAAGGAAGGGTGATGGGAAACCATGGGAAGACTAAGGATCAGGGCCACAGCGAGGCCCTGCCACCTGCTCCCAGCCACGCTACACCTGATCTGCCCAGGGACGCTGCTGCCCCATCAATAATTCAGCCCCGCAAGCGCGCTTCCGGCTGGAGCATGCTACTGTGATGCCCACGGGATGCCCTGTTGGAGCGGCTGAGCATGGGAATGCCCCCTCCCCTGCCGGCCTCGGGACCTTGGTATTCCAGAAGCAGAGGCCGGGGCTATTCAGGAGCTGCCAGCTCTGCTCCAGGCTGCTGCAAGAAAGGGCTGGGGGTGGGGGAAGACCTGACCCAATTCAAGAGCTCTGGGATGGGAGGGGGGAAGGGTGTTACTGGGCTAGACTGGGGGCCAACCAGAGGCAGCACAGGAGAGCAAAGACGCCAGGCCAAGACTCCTGGTGCCAGCCTCACCTCTGGGCACCTATGGGATGGATGTGGGGGGGGGGGAGATGCCCCTGGGGGGCATCACACCCATGGCTGGAAGTGCCCACTACAGGCAGTCAGTCAAGTTTGGACCCAGGGTGGGGTAAGTGCCATGCCCAAGGCCAGCCAATGAGTCAGTAGCAGAGCTAGCAACAGCACCGAGGAGTTTGGAGTCCTACTGGTGTCCGTAGCCCTGGGCAGTGCCCTGAAGGCAGAAGCACTACTGCATGCCAGAGGGGGTGCCCAGGGCACCCCCTTGGCCAGCTCCCCACCCCCTGCCCCCGCCGCAACAGAGCCTGGTGGGTCACAAGCACTGCTCTCAAGAGCACCCCCCCCCACTCCCACTTCCCAACAGACCCCAGGTGAGATGCAGGGGGGCGCACCTGGGCACCCGCTGGGCTGCAACTGGGAGGAAAGTTTGTTGCTGGTGCAGCTCCATGCGGAGGGGCAGCCGCTGGCATGGGGCAGGGTCAGGGCTCCCAGGCCTGGGCTCTGGCTGGTCCCCAAGGGACCTAGGGACATTACCTGGTGCCGGGGAAGCCCCTGGACAGTCCTGTGGGCCCGCCGCTCGCTTCCCCACACTTTCAGGACAGCGGCTCGCATGGCTCCGAGAGTCTCCGGTCACCAAGGCAACGACCCTGATTCAAAACCCTTCCCCGGCATGGCTGGGCGGGATTTCGGCACGCTTGGCCGGGTGCCAGGGCGGGGCTGGCACACACTCGCTGGCTGGAGCGGCTGTGCGGCGCGCTGCCTGCCGCTGGCACAGGGGCCACGGTCGAGGGCAGGCTGACCCACACCCGCCGTGCCTCACTGCTGGGGATCTCCAAGCATCTGCTACGCCACCCATCCCCGGAGCCTTGCTGACCCACATGCCACGGTGCCGGTGACACAGCCACAAGCCCCAGGGCAGTGAGGTCAGCAGCTGGGGACACATAGCAAGGCCCTGACGGAGCAGGCAGAGATGTGCAGGGGCCTCGGCTGCAGTATGCAGAGCCAGGGGGAGCTCCAGAGGTCCTGAGCCCCAACCCCCTGCAGCCACGCCGGCCGGGGAGCACCGGGTTTGGCCTCCGCCTGCTCTCCCAGGCAGCCCGAGTCCTGCCCCACAGTCCAAGGATGCCGGGTCCACCTGGGTCCGGCTCAGCCACCCAGAGTTGTCAGCACTAGCAGCACTAGCAGCCCAGGCCCCTGTCTGTGCCCTAATGATGCCCCCCAGCAGGGGCCGAGGCCCCCCAGGCGCAGGGGCTCGGGTCATGGGGGCCGTGCATGGCCCTCGGGCCCCATCGCGGTGCAGGAGCTTTGGATTTTCCACTGGCAGGCGGGCGGGTGAAAGCGATCCACGTGAAATCGGAAGCCGCTGGAGGGAGGTCACGGGTCCCGGGGAGGCTATGCTAACCACGCTCGTGCCTCGGCTGCTCAGGCCCAGGACAGCAGTGTCTCAGCCCCTGCCCACGCCCCAGGGATTTTCTGTCTGGGCCTCTGGGCTGCGCCAGCATCGGGCTGGGATCCCGTCCTCTCGAGGAAACAATCATCCCTGAGTGGGTCGGGAACGCTGAGCCGGCAAAGCCAGCCCGAGCACACAGACCTGTTTGGGGAGGAGGCCGCTGGGGTGAATAATCCACCTGGGGCGAGGCTGCTCCCTCCCTCCATCAGCAGGAGCTGATGCCCCAGCCCCGCTGCCCTTGGCATGGCAGGGGCTTGGTTTGTAGGCAAGTAGGAGCCGCGTTGAAGGGTGGCACGACCCAACGGGTACTGGGTGTATGGGGACTGCTCACGGGGCACAGGCCACGCAGCTCCCGGCCCCTTTCAGCAGCAGGTGAGCTCAGCACAGACACCCTCTGGGCTGCCCCGGAGCCTAGCCCAGAGCAGGCTCCCTGGTGCCAGGGCAGCTGCAGGGCCCAGTCCTGGCACAGACCAGCCCCAGTTCAGTGCCCACCCCATAGCCCCACTTCTCCGAGTCCCTCTTCCCCCCACACAGTGCCCGTCTTGCAACAGGGCCCCTTCTCTCATGAGCCACACGCAGGGCTGGACTCTCCCCCTGATGACCGTGTCCCCCCGCTGACGCAGAAAGCACCTCTCCTGACAGCCCCCCAGCCAGGACCGAGGCAGCCACCTCTGGGGTGAAACAAGCAGCTGTGGAAATTCATTTCCAAGAAACATAATATGAGCTCAAAGCTATGGGGGACGGGGGAGGTATCAGCCAGAACATGTTGCAAGACCACAGAGGCCAAGCCCCAGCGTCAGGCTACATCTGAGGACATCGATCATGTGCCAGTGCCCTGTCCCCAGGCACTCCTGTGCCTCTGCCCCGTGTCGGGAGGGCCCCTCACCGCTTACCATCTAAGATCGCCACTTTTGTGCCAGCTGCCTGCTCCGCGGAGCGTCCCGGGCTGTGTCACACCATCCTGGGCCCCAGGACTGCAAGAGACCAGACACCTGTCCTGAGACCTCGAGGTGGGAGGATCCCGACCAGCCCAGCTTCTCTCTGGAATAATTCTCGGTGCTTTTATAGCACCTGGGACTTCAAAGGCCGCAGCAGGCCCCAGTGACTCAGGCAGGCCTCCACCCTCCCTGGGAGGCTGCCGCTCTGTCATTAGTCCCATTGTGCAGATGGAGAAGCTGAGGCACAGACACATCCGGTCCACAGTCATGTGGCGAGGGAGAGGCGAGCCTGGGAATGGGACCCAGGAGTCTTGGCTCTCAGCCCTCACCACTAGACTGCCCCGTTCCCTCTTGAGTAGTCTGGAGCTGAAGCTTCAAGGCAGGAAAGTGTGCCAAGGCCTGGCAGCCCAGAGATGCCTTCTGTGAGACAGGCAGGGGCTTGGCTCCACCTCTGGGTGAGGAGAGAGGCCTGGTCCCCTCAGACAACCCCCAAGTGCTCCAGGAGGTTGCAGAGCTGGCCTGGAGGTGCTGGGCTGCACACGAGGGCGGTCACTGAGCCGGTTGGCTGGGCATGACGGAGGGGACCCTGTGCCTTCCCAAACCTGCTGGCAATAGTGCCTGGGCCACGGTGCCAGAGCTCTGTCCCCACCCCGGTAACCTTGCCGGGGGATGCTGCTCTGCTCCCTGCACCGACACTGTCCCCATGGACTTGGCTTACCCAGCCCCAGTGCTTGCTTGCGCGCTAGAGCCATCACGGCACAGGCATTTCTTGCTTACCCAGGTGCTAAAGCGGAGTCAAAGCCTCAGAGACACAATGTCCCAGCCTGGAGGTTACCCTAGATCTCAACAAGCCGTACCCAGCACCACGGGGCATCCGCTGCCTCCCGGGGCAGGGTCACCTCCGACCAGCGGACGGCTGCTGGGGGCTGGGATGAGAGGGGGCCCGGCGAAGCTCTTAGCAGGGTGGGACACCAAATTGAACCCCTCATGGACCCACTCCACCCAGGCCTCCAGGCTCGGGGAGAGGGAATGCCCCTCTCCGAGGGTCGCGAGGGGAAGGGCCTGTTTGCTGCCGGGCCGCGAGGTCTGTTATGCCAGGAATTCCTTGCAGCCCGTGGGGTTATCTGGGGGCTGGGAGCTGCCTGCACGTTTCCCTTGCACGAGAAGCTCCATGGCCCAGGGGACGCTGCCTATCAGCGGATCAGCCAGGCACCTTAACTCCTCCGGGGCTCAGTGCAAATCACCTGCTGGCCCTGCTGGCATGACTGGGGGGTGGGCACAGACTGCACGTGGTCTGTGTTGTGGGGCCAGATCCACAACTATCTTCTGGAGCTGGAGCCAGGAGACACAGGATGAGCTCCTGCCCTGGAGCCCCAGCTCTGCTCCCTGCGTGCAAGGTGCCCAAATCCCCATGGCTCCCCTCTTGGGTGGCAATGGGCCTTCTCCCACCCACACGTATCACAGAGCTGGCCAAGGCCCCAGCTTTCAAAGCCCTTCTCTGCTCTATTTAGCAGCACTTCCAGGGGCGGCTTTCCGGTCTGTCCCCTGGGTCCCAAGCCGAGACCTACCAACTCAGGTCACCTGCTGCCTAGCAGCAATCAGAGGGCACCAACCTCCGCTGCTGAAAGTCCAAGCTGGCTCTCAATGCCCGACGCAGCCAGCCCCCTGCCCAAGCTCTCCACAGCCCGGTCAAACCCACTGCGTGGCATGGACTGACACCCAATGGCCAAGGGGGACTTGGTGGGACTGGACGACAAGCAGGCCAGTTTTGTGCCCAGCGGGCTGTGTAGGCGAGTGGAGGATGCTTGGTTTTGGGTCGAACGACAAAGAACAAGCAAAGGATGGGTGCCAGGAGCTGCTGCCATGTCCTCCCCGGGCTGCTCAGCATCTTCCTTTCCAGGCAGCAGTGAACTTGGCTAAGTCTTCCCTGAACTTTCTCTGCCTCTCGGGGCCCCAGAATTAGTCCCGTAAGCCCCGAGCGGGCCCGTACGCACCTGCGTGTGGACGAGCAGGGCCGGAGGGTCACGGTTTGTCATGGGGCGACACCGGAGCAGCCGGGACGGGGTCACGTCGGGATCAGTGAGGTGCTGGCTCTGGCGCGCAAGCAGAAACCCGATGGCTACTAACCTGTTTGCGGGACAGGACGGGATGTCTGCGCAGACGGCTCTGCTGGGGACCAGGCTGGAATGGGCCGAGGGCTGAGCCGCTGCGTGAGCCGCTGAAGAAATTCTCAGCTCAGGTTACCGGCTAGATAAATATAGTGTCTTATCTGACCTCACTGGGCGCTGGAGCACGCCTCTGGCATGCCAGCCCGGGGAGCTTAAAGGGGCAGCACAGTGCACACCGGGCCCAATCCAGCGGGGCCCTGCACCCACAGAAAGAGGGCACTGCCACAGAGGGTGGGGGGCACGGGTAACCAGAGGCACCGGGGGCTGGAGGCAGGGGAGACCAAGGTTTGGAGGGCCTGGAGGGAGGTGTAAGGCAGCGAGGAGGGCTGGGGCGATGTTCTGGGGACAGGGCAATGGGACGGAGCCGGGACAGGCAGCAGGGCCTCTGGGCGCTGAAGCAGCCAGGCAACAGATGCAGGGTCTGAGTCACCGGATGGCAGGCTGCTCCGATCCTGATCCAGCACCTGCTGAGAGCAGGGGAAGGCCTGCCCCATCCCCCAGGCCACGGGGACCCGGTGCCCCTGGGACCTTCCTGCACCAGGGCGATGAGCATGGGACGGGACCCTACAAGGAGAGGCAGGGATTTGTCTGGGACACAGGGCAGGGCTGACTGGGATGGTGCAAACAGACAGGTTGGGGGGAGAGGTCACAGGGCACTTAGGCATCTGTCCCCTGCAGCAACCAGGTCCTCACAAGCGAGACAGGGCAGGCCCTTCTCAGCCGGCTTTGCCTGGTGGGTCTGTGGCAACGGGCCGGTCACCCCTGGGGCTCTGTGGGCTGGGGCATACCGGGGCCGTAGGAGGAGCCCCGTGCACAGACCCAGAGCAACATGGATCGGGCGGGACGCCACCCGCTGAGGGCTGGTCCCCAGGGCTGACGTGGGGCGCTGGCGGGCAGTGACTCAGTCTGCGCACACTGGGATAATTAGGCAGGATGCAATTAACCCGGCATTTCCCTCCCTTCTGCGTTACGGGCCAGGAATGGGGCAGGCGGCAATGGGAAAGCGCCCGGGACAGCCTCAGCCCTGGCCTCCACCCCCAGGAGGGTGACGCCAGGGGTCCAGCTGCTCCCCGCTCCGCCCTGCTGCAGGGAGGGGCCTGCAGCCTGGCATGACCCCTGCCCCTTGGGCATTGAGGTCACAACCTCCACGTGCAGCACGGCGTGGCACATGTGCCGCTGTGATGTGCCACAACCTCATGTGCACGTGCTGTGTGAGGGGCCATGTGCCCTCCTCTACCTGGCATGGGTTGGCTTGGCCCATGCACTCCCTGGCCCGCACAAAGCTGGGGGCAAACCCCAGTGGGCACCAGCCGGGGAGGGGGGGCGCAGTTCCCCCAGCCTGGGGGGCACTGCCATGGAGCAGGCAGGTGGGCATCGCCCCGCTCCCTAGGCCCGGAGGAGGCGGCTGCGATGCACTCACTTGGCTCCGGGCGCAGCAGCCAGCACCGGTGTCTAGGCGGAGCTGCCCGGGCCGCGATGTCACAATGGAGCCCGGTCCCCCCTCCCTGGCCTGGGCTGGGCTGGGCCAGGCCGGGCATCCCTGGGCACCCGCAAGGAAGACAGGGCAGGCTCGGGCATCCAGTGGGTTTATTCTGTGGCAGAGCAGGCACTGCCCCGCCGGGTCGAGCTGCAGCAAGCCGGGGACACAACGACAGCGGGCACGGATCACGGATCGGGGCCGGGCTGCGCCCCCCTCGCTGGCGCAGGGGGAGAGGGTGGGGGCCAAGGCTGCCCCGGTGCAGCCTCTCTTGCATCTTCTCGGGGGCCTCCCCTGGCCCCCATTGGCCTGGGGGCCCCAAAGCAGAGGGGAGGTGCAAAGGGGCTGCCAGCCCCAGGGAGCAGAAATTGCTGGGGGAGGAAGACTGGAGCCCTGACCTGGAGGAAGACTGGGCTGGAGCAAAACAGCTGGAAGCACGGAGGGAGGAGCGCTGGCATCGAGGGGTCCCACCCCCCCGGCCTCTGTCCTGAGGGAGACAGCAGCCAGCAGTGACGGGATGGCCAGAGATGCAGCTGCTGGACCCCAAATGAGAGGGAGGGGGTATCTACCTACAGAGACTCCCAGGGCATCGGTGCCTTGGCCTGGGGTGGGCAGCTTGGCCCTGCTCTTATTCCTGCATCAGGGGACAGAACAAGCCCCAGCTCCGGGAGATGGGAGGGGTGCGAGCATGGGCGTCCCCAGCCCGCTGAGGGGCAAGGAGCCTGCTGGCTTGCCCTGCCCCACTTTTGGGGGGCTGTGGCCAGGGAGGGGGTGTCTCTAGCTCAGAGAGGGGTCTCTCTGCAGCAGCTCTCTCTCGTCACAGCTAAGGACTGGATTCCAGGGCACGGTGGGGAGCTCAGGGCTCGGGATATCGTCTAGCCTGGACCCGGCTGTCCCTGCCCCTCATGTTCCACAACATCCAAGAAAAAAAAGTATCTATCCCCCCTGCCCCACCTCACGCCCAGCTCCTGGAGCAGCCTCCGTACCCCCCCTTGACAGAGGGCTGGAGGCATGGGTCCCTCTCCAGGTCTGAGCTGTGCCCTTCCCCCCCGCCTTACTCTGGCCAGGCCCCCTTCTTTGCTCATACTTCCCCAAAACTGCTCCCCCCAGACCTCTCCCAAGCAGACAACACCAGTTGATTCTCAGCGTTGTGCAGTGCAAAAGACAGGGCTGAGAACCCACCCACTTCACCGCACCCGTGGCCCCGGCAGGATGAGCCCAGACTCCAGTGGTGAAACCCCCTCGACACCCCTGGGCCTGGCAGGCTAGCCCTTATCGCTTGGGCATGCCCCAAGCACCCCATCTGCATCTCCCCCGGCTCCCTCCCGGGTGTGCTGGCCTTCTGCGCTTTCCCTGCTTGACAGAACAAAATAAACAAGAAAAAGCTGCCCCCCCCAGACCCTGCTGGACAGGCAGACGGACGGATAGAGGGACGGGCAAACAAAATCGCGATGGAAGAAGCAGCACTGCCTAGCAGAACATGAGGGAACGGCGCCATGCGCGGGGCCCTGGCATACTACGGGGACCCCCCCCAGCGGGTGTGGGGCACGATGACGGGGGGTGGGGGGGCAGCGTGGCAGCGGCAGGTGTACGGCTATAGACAGATAGAGGGATATAGTGCGTGTGTTCAAAGCGTTTGCCTCCTTCCTCGGTCCAAGGGCCGCGGCCTGGCGGCAGGGCACTGCCCTCACAGGGACACGAAGTCCACGGCTTGCAGCAGCGGCAGGGACAGGAGCAGGAGCAGCAGCCACGAGGTGTTCTGGATCAGGAGGCTGATGCCGGCGCACTTCTCCAGCTTGTCTGCGGAGGGAGGGTGCGGGGCAGCAGGGGAGAGGGAGAGTGAGAGCCCTGCCGGGAGCTGGAGGACGCAGGCTGTCCTCTGCCACTGCTCAGTCCCATGTCCCTGGGCAAGTCCCATCCCCCAGTGTCTGCCACACCTGGCACAGCGGGGCCCTGGTCTCGCCCAGGACCTCAGTACCCTGTGACTGAGCCAGCAGACCACCTGCCTCATTTCTTGTCTGACTGTGGCCAGCACTGGCAGGTGCTGGCGACTGTGTTACACAACTCCATCCCTTGGGGACCCCAGAAGGGGAGATACTGGACCCCAGGGATACAGGGGGGCTACTGGGCTCTGGGGTTGGAAGATCCCTTCCCAGATGGAGCACAGACAGAGAGGCGAGTCCCAGATGGGCAGCCCTGCAGGCTGAAGTCCTGCCCCGTGGGAGCAGGTACAGCCAGGGCGGTGCCAAGGCAAGCTCACAGGTTCCCACTAGATGCGTCTCAGGGTCTGCAACCACACAGGTCTGGGCCCCTTCTGCCGAGCCTGGCTTGCAAGGGGCCTTTAGTCCTTCCCCAGGACTCAGGCTGAGATCCAGCAAACTCGCTCCACATATGGGCCACGCACAGGTGGAAACGGCTCTCTCGGTTCCCACCTGGTGCTCCGGGGGCAGCAGCAGAGGAAGGAGCAGAGACCTGGCCCCCACCCCACTCACCTTTGATGACGGTGATGTTCTTGACCTGGTGGCCAGTGTAGTCATTGGTGGCCTTCAGCTCGCAAATGTAGAGGCCCTCGTCGCTGGTGGTGAAGCTGGACAGGTAGAGGTGGATCAGGTTCCGGTGCAGGGTGATGTTGGAGCGGGCCCGGTAGGTGCTCTCCGGGATGTTCATGTTGCTGTTGATCACGCGCTTGCGGGTGTCCCGGATGATGCTGAACTCGTAGGTCAGGGGGTTGCTGGTCTTGTTCTCGAAGTGGCAGTCCACCCGCAGGCTCTGGCCCAGCAGGCAGGCGCTCAGGTCCCTGATTGTCTGGCATTGGGCAGCCTGGAGCACTGGGACAGGCATGTGGGTCATGCCAGGGCTGGAGAAGCCAGGACCTCCCACCCCATAGAGGCAGATGCTGTGCCCTGCACTAGCAGGGAGGGGCTCTTTCTGAGCTGGCAGCAGTAGCTTGGCTTTTATCCTCCCCCCCATGGTCCACTGGGAGGTCACGACAACACCTGAAACAGGGAATCTGCAGCTTTCCCTGCACCCAGGCAGGGGCCAAGGAGCATTCGCTCTTCCCAGTGGGGCAGGGATAACCCAGAGGCATCCTGGTCCCTTGCCAAGCCTGCAGAGCATGCACAGAGTGGGGCTAGATGGGCCCTGGGGAAGCCCTGTGTAGTGGCTGGGGTGCTGCAAAATCCTGCAACCCCTTCTGTAACTGAGGCCTCCAGCCTCTTGGCAGCTGCACAGAGGTAGCCCTTCCCCAGGGCCATTTGGGACCATCTGAAATGACCCGGGATCCCCCTGGCTCCAGGGCAAAGCAGCTGTTTGCAGCTGTGGCTGCTCTGCATCTATGGGCAGTGGCCACTAGATGGCATCTGTGCCCACCCCTGCAGCCCTACCTGCCAGGAGCACAGCGATGCTGAGGGTGGGATTCATCTTCCCACTGGCGCAGCCCACGGGTGTCAGCAGCTCGAGTCTGGGATCAGGGCCTGGGCAGAAGCAAGAGAGCGCTGGTGAGCTACAGGGCAGGGGCAGGCTGGGAAGAGACAAGACAGACCCCCCTCATACACACCGAGGGAGGGGGGAGGCACACACACATCCATGTGCAAGCATGTGCACGCCTACTCACGCAGGGACAGACACAGCTGGACACAGACAACCCACCACGGACCCCCAGGCCCAGATGAACACCCCCTCTGCTGAGCACTGAGAGAGGCATGTGTACTCCCAGGGCATACCTGAGCCGTAGCGGGCATGCACACAGCCCTCCACAGAGACAAAGGGGCTGGACTGGGCTTCCTGGAAGCAGGCAAGAGTCAGGGGTGCAGCTGGCCTGCCTCAGCCCCATGAGCTCTGCATTAAAGGATCACAAGACTGGAGAGGCTGCCCATCTGCTGCTCATTAAAGGCAGCATGAGTAGGCTGCCCAGCCCTGACAGTCCTTGCACTGCTGGCCCATGCAGACCCCGACCCTGGTTCTGAGAAACAAGGGGAAGCAGGGGCTGTGCTGGGTGAGCTCCAGGCATGGACGGCGCAAGCCTCCCCTTTCTATTCCCTCCCTGAGACTTAGCACAAACCATCCTGCCCCTGCCATGGGGGAGCTGGCCACATCCAGGCAGGCTAGGCCAGGATGATTCAGAGGATGCAGGAAGTGGGGCTGACATGGGTCTCAGCAGGGAGGGGGAGGACAGCCAGGGCAGGAGCCAGCCAGGGCAGGGGTCCAGCACATCCTGGGGCCAGACCTAGATCTGCTGACCTTTGCCTGGTGGGGACAGGTGGCTGGAGTTTGGAGGGGAGAGGTCTCCAGCTGGTCCCTGGCCGTGCTGGGGTGATGTGGTTGGGTACCAGGCTGATGCCTCACCCATTGCACCACACAGACCCTGGTTGCAGCTGCAGCCGCACGTGGGGAACAAATCAGCCGCAGTCAGCAGCATGGCGAAGTGTCTGCGCAGCAAAACCTAACCGCAGGTGCTTCGAACCCAAGAGCCCTGTGTGCTGCCAGGGGGAACTGGTTTGGGTAGGGAGCGTCCAGTAACCTCCTCTCAGGCCACAGGGATGGGGTGGGGGCACGGGCAGCAGGGCTCTGTCTGCAGCCTGGGTAGCTAGGGATGCTGGAGGGGCTGGGGCAGAGGAGGGCACATCCACCCCTGCCAGCCGGGGCCTGCTGCGGCAGGGGGGAGCACATGTGATGCTGCACCCCTGGTGCCAAGTGCGGGGGAAGAATGCAGGCAGATCCAGCCCCCAGCCAGCCCTGGAGCCAGGGAGGCGATAGCTGAGCCGTTTGCTCAGCGCAGGGACCAGGAGGTGCTGACGCACCCGCTTTCCACCAAGAAGGCCCTGTGTCTGCCTGAACCCTAGGAAAACCAGTCTTCCTCTGACACCTCCTGGCCCTGACACATGCAAACAGTTCCCCTGAGCTGTGGCAACCCCCGCGGGTCTCCTCTCCTGACCCTGCAAAGCCACGGAGCAAGTAAGGATCCAGCCTACTTCCCAGTCTTCACTGCAGAGCTACTGGGGAGGATCCGACCTCAATTGGGAGTCAATAACCACCCCCCTCCCAGCAGGGACCACCGTCTGCACTATGAGGGCCAGGGCACTGGGGATGCTGCTAGAAAATGGAGCATGGGGGGGGGGTGAGGGAGGGGAGGAAAATGGGGCTGCGTGGCAGAGGGAGGCTCAGCGGTGCTGTGCACCAGGGCGCTTGGGCTTGCGGGAGCTTGCAGGTGCCATGCACACGCAGGGGAGGAAAGGGCTGCATGGGCATGACTAGGCTTGGGGAGCAAGGAGCGGAGGGAGCGGGTAGGTGTGGGCTGGGGGGCTCCGGGCAGGCTGCAATAGCCTTGCTCAGCTCCTAGCCCGACTCCAGCAGCTGCCGCACTCATGGCTCGGGGCTGGCTCCCTCCCGCTCGGCTCGGGGTGGTGGGGACCAGAAGATAAGACCCCTCCGGGGGGGATGAACGCAGCATTTCTCCCACCCCTGCCCCTGCCCCTGCTCCACCTGGGTGCCCACAGCCACCTCGGCTCCTGCAGACCCCCAAGGTCACGGCGCCGCTCGGAAAGGGACCCCGGGCGTCTTGGCTCCCTGTCCCCGCTGGAGAGGGCGGCAGATGCTGGGCAAAAAGGGCATGGCTGTGCCACAGCCTCTCCTTCCTCAGTTTCCCCAAAACGCAGAGGGGTCCCTGGAGGAGGGGGTCGGGAGCCCAGCAGCCCCAGCCCGCCCGGCCCCGGCCCCGGCTCACCCTGCGGGCGATGCTACCGCTGCTGCCGCCGCCGCCGCCGCTGCTGCCGCGACTGCTCCGGCTGCGCCGAGCCCGCCGCAGTCTGGCGGGGACGGGCGGAGCCAGCAGCGCCCCTCCCGGCCCGCAGTGCCGCGGTCCCTGCCCTCTGCGGTCCGGCCGCCCCCCGCCCCCACCCCCGCCCCGGCACCTGCGCTGCGGAGGGGCACGGGGCAGCTCCCAGGGGTCGGCTTGGCAGACCCCAGCCCACCCCACCTTCCTGTGCCAGCTCGGGACGTGCCCACCTGGCTGCAGGGGCGCTCCAGGGGACACCCAGCTCGCAGGGCAGGTTGGCAAGGGCATGGGGGCTCTGTCCCAGCTTGCTGGCAGTCCTGGCATCAGTGCGGCCCAAGAGCCCCTGGCCAACCCCCTGCCTAGTTTGGCCCAGGGGTCAGTCCTGGGCGCAGGGAGCAGAGATGCTCAGTGCTGCGCAGCCCAGAGGGGCAGGGGCAGGGGCAGGGGCACGTCCCAGCTCATTCAGAGACATCCCTCTGCTTGCACTGGTCTAACTGGAGAGACATGGGGCTATGGAGACCCGTGCCAGCTAGAGAGACGCTGTACACACTTATTCTTGCCACAGCACGTCCCCTCCAGGTTGTGCACGCACACACCTAGGTGCACAATCGTGTGCCCACACACACGTGCACGCACCCCCCCGCACACAGCTATTTGTGAGCCACCCCCTCTCCACCACCTCCTTTTTGGCTCCCTCGTGGCAGCCTTGAGGTTTCCTCCTGGAGGTGGTGACATTTCCCCTGTTTCCATAGAAACGGCGGTCTGCCGTGGTGCAAAAAACGTGTCACGCCTCTTAAACGTGGGCATTGCTTTGCTGGATGAGGAGGGGGGCTTGTGGGGAGGCGGGCTTGTGGGAAGGCCCACACTGCCCTGAGCCCAGCTGCCATGTCCCCATGGGGCTGGCTGGCAAAGCCCCTTCCTGCACAAGGGGGACCTGGAGGTGGAGAAGCGTTGCTGGGGCAGCCTCTCTGCTGTGTGTCCCTGCTGTCGTGGAAGGAGTAGTTCCTGCCTTCCTGACTTTTGGGGCTTCCAGTGGCATGGAGACCCGTGGTGCCATCAGCACCTGGAATAAACTGCAGACTTCGTACCAGCGAGTAGTTGGAGATTGAGAGAACAGGCCTCCTGAGCGCCTGGCTTTGGCCTTTGCAGCTTTGGAAACTTGGCTTTATTACACCCCCTGGCACCACGGAGCAGCCTGGGCAAAGGCACTGGCTCCAGAGTAGACACCATGACATGGGGATTGGGCCCTTCACACTGGGCATCCATTGGTGCTGTGTCTCAAGACTTTGGCAGAGTAGGAGAGCAAGGCCAAGGAGTGGGAGGCCGCTACGACTACCATGGCCTGACCTCATCCCTGGGCAGTGTCTACATCTGCAGGCAGGGAAGAGCTGGGCTAGTCTCAGACTGGAAGCAATGCCCATGGCCAAGGCGCTGAGCTGGTCTGTGCAGTGAAAGCCGATCCACAAAGTCACATCCTGCAGGTGACATTCGATCATGGAGGTTTTGCAAGGTGGCCGGGCAGCAGGGTTTTTGCTGGAGTCACACATTCATGGCCCCCCCGCTGAGCTCTCTCCCCCTCTCTCCCAGACAGTCTGTTCTCGGGCTGGGCTGCACAGCTGGTGTGCACCTGCGTGGCCCCAAAATAGAAAGAAGAGAGGGTGCAAGAACCAGTTCTGGACTGGGGAACAGCAGGGAAGGGTCTGAAAATGTAGCCAGGCTATAGCAGAGGGTCTGGCTGGGCCCTTGATAGCGTTAGGTAACACAGACCCAGCTGGCTCGGCAGGCTCAGACATGGGCAGCATGGTACAACAGCCCAGCCTGTGCTGCAGAGCAAGCCTGAGCCAAGGTGCAGCAGTAACATGTACTACACACACACACAGCTTGCATGCCTGTAGTTTTGCAACACCAGTGCAAAATCAACCACACAGCACGTGCACACACTGCATCCTAACATACATAACTATGCAATCCATTGTAGGGCCTAAGACAACATGCACGTGCGCACATGCATGCACACACACACACCCCCCTCCCTCTCTCTTGGGCACTAACATCAGATTATCAAATATCATGCACACCGCACGCTAGCACTGCCGACGTAGCCTGCCAGGTGCCAGGGCTCTGGAGGAGCAGAAGCAAATGCAGCAGGAGACCCTGGTGGGGGGAAAGGGGAGACAGGCTGGAGCATGCGCATGGCAGGGGGAAGTGATGTGGTTCTGCTGCATTGGCAACCCACCGTGAAGGCTCGCCGTTGCCTGCTATTGTGGGAGAAGGGAGCATCTCCCCTGCCCCCCTCCCCCCAGCATCGCCTTGCAGACAGGCATTATGGGATAGGGAAGGCCCCCCCCCAGCCCACGGATCGCTGTGCAGAGCTGCACTGTGGGCCTCGCTTCAAGCACAGCAGCAGCATGCTAAGCAGCTCCAGGCAGCGAGCTCCTGCCTGGACCAGGCTGCAGCCCAGCACGTTGCATCCCTGCATCCCAGCTGTATCCACAGCCCCGAACCAGCCCTGCAAAGGGGAGCAGGGGCCACAGCCGCTCCGGGGACTCCACTTTGCAGGGAATAGGACACCCGTGCTCAGCTCCATGCCCCAGGGCCAAGCAAGCCTTGGCCAATGTGCTCCTTCCCATGCTGCACCCCTGCCTAGTTTGGCCCTGGGGTCAGTCCTGGGTGCAAGGAGCAGAGACCCTTCAGGAGAGATGCCCACAGCCCACACCAACACCCTCAGTTTGCCAAAGCAAATGGGCTATGGGGACAGGTGCCCCCCTTTCCATATCACAGTGGAGGCACGTTGAGGTTTTGGAGTGGCGGAGAGGGAGTTAGGGATGAGGACAAACTCACCCAGCTCTAGACAAGCCTTCCCAGGCCTGGACAAGCCCTGACCCCACTGGCCAGCCCTGCTGTGTGGCTACCACAACTGGGTAGGGATGGTCCACAGCAATGGGGCAGGGTCACTGAGGCACTCCAGGGTCCACCGAGGCATCTCCATCACTTTGTCACAAAGGCTTGGGGCCAGCAGCCAGCATCTTTGAGGAGCTCTGCTTTTCTTGCTCTAGTCCAGATATGGGGATGGCGTCAGAGGGTCTCTACAGCTTCGCTTTCCCTTGAAACAGAATTAAAACCCCTGCATAGAGACTGAGAGACAGCAGAGCGCAAAATAAGCCTTTATGAGCTTGAGCTTGCTGTGTGGGGGTGGAAATCAGAGCAGGAGATGCAGGCAAAGTTCTCCACCCCTCACAGGCACCAGAGATGCTGGAAAGCCAGAAGAAGGAGCACCTGTGCACAAATGAGCGGAGATGGTTATTGGGCATGTTGCAGGTTTTAGCTCCGGGCCAAGTGCTGCAAATTCATTGCAAAGATGCCACCATAGATGGCAAAGGAAGTCTCTTTGCTTGACCATCAGCTTCTGTGCTTTGCTTTAAAAAATAATAATAAGAAGAAAAGAACTACTGTTGCACTCTATTTGATGGGCATCTCTGATGGGTTTTAGTCTGACCTGTCCAAAACAAAGGGCTCCTGGTGCTTCTCATGTGATAAAAATCTGCTTAACACATGGCTGGCTAGGATACAGTCCAAATATAATTGAGGAAGTTAAATTCACTTTTCCTTCTGGAGGAGGGAGAGGTTTATCTCTGGCTTCCTAATTCAATGTTCTCCTTTGCTCTGGACTCTAAATTGATTGTGTCTTATGAGAAACTAGCTCAGTTTCCCCACCAGCCCCTTTGCACCCATCGGGGCATTAGTGACTCCTTCTGGGGAAGGCAACTCACCCAGAAGACCTTTGGGGCTTTTAGGCAATGCTCAGTTTGTCCAATGTCCACTTCAGCTTCCAGAAGGACACAATTTGCTCTGTGGGCTTCATAAAGCAGACCCCCCTGCCCTGGAGCACAGATTTTGCCGCCACCACTTCAGCTTTGCTTGGAGTTGGGGGTCTGGCAGCTCTCTTCAGGGCTGAGTTCTTGGGGCTGTGAACTCCTAAAACCAGGCCCTGGTAAGCTCGGGATGTGCTTTAATAAACATGATGGATAAACATGATGGCTTTGATAAACATGATGGTCACTGCCAAAGCAATGACTAAACTCTGAAGCCCATTGAACTATATTCCATTTTCTGTGCAGAGTTGCGCCATCATCGCATGCTTTCCTGGAACAAAGTCATGCTTTTGTTGAGGCCTCAAATTGACCCTCTGAATGCTTCATCTTTGCCTTCTGTGCTTCTCACAGCCTTGCTGAAATTTCACTTTGCTGGATGAGACTCCCATTTCTCTTGCCTCTTCATCATTATCCAGAGGCAGCAGTGATGCATGGAGTATAAGTTGCTGTGTCTCCTTCCTGCAGCAGCAGGGAGCCTGGCCATGGCAGATGGGGGAAACGTAATGCAGCCAGAAGGCTGCTCTGGAGTGTCATGGGAGGGGGGGAGGCTGGGACCCAGGAGGGAAGGGGAACCTCAACGCAGAGCTTGTGCTCATGGGTCACAGCAGGGTCCTGCTACCCTCTTCTGCTCCTTGTCACTACTTGCTTATGCCTTTTGAACACCCTGTCCCACCTCCTGGAAGTGCATCCAGGAGTGTCTGACAATGACCTGGTGCATTTGGTGAGCAAATGCACCAGGTTCAAGTCTCACCTAGGACACCCAGTGACTAAGGACAGAGGTCTCTATGACAGCCTCCATGTCCTGGCACAGCCCTGCAGGGATGCCCATTCTCCCCACCACCCTACCTTGTCCTGATGCTGCTGAGAGGAACCCACACTGCTGGGACCCTGGGGCTGAAGGGGTCTGGCACTAGGGTAAGGGGTGGTGGCCCCCTTGCAAGCCTGCTCCGCAGCCCACAGGAGTCAGAACCGAGTCCTGTGCCTTTTGGGATGCTCTGACATGCCCTTCCACCCTGTGCATGCTGAAAGCTGCTCCCTGCTCCATTGTCTGGTGATGGAGCCATGAATAAAACATGCCAAATACAATAGAAATGGTCTCAGCTCCATCATGCCAAGAGAGCTCATGCCTAGCTGTGCTAACCTGTGCTAGATAGGATCCCACAGCCTCTAGGACCAGTTGGGATATGGGGCATCAAAGCATGCTCAGCTGCAGCCTTGGAACTGTTTTTGTCCCTGGGCCTGTGACCCTCCTGGTTTGGAGGGGTGGGAGGAGGCTCAACTGCAAAGGGATGGTCAGTGCTGGCTGGATGCAGGCATCTTCCCTGCTTTGTGTTGCACATCATCAGAGAGCTGTCATGTTCCACCCCAGAGCTGGCTGCACCAGTGGGAAACATGCCAAGAAGAAAAGGTCTGGGATACAGATCCTCCCAAGCTAATGGCAGGCAGAGGGAGAGGGGCTGGGGAACACTGCTCGAGGCGGAGGCCAGGAAAGAGCCATGGAGCACAAGGGTGGACGGGCTGGTGCTGGCTGCTGTCCCTGTGGCGCTCACAGTGGTTCCCTTGAAGGCAGACAGCTGCTGCGCACTTGGGTTTGCATGAGGGCCAGCACAGCAGTTAGCTCATCCCACAATTGTCCATAGGGACAATGCAGGCATTCAATTGGAGAGAGAGAGGATCTCCTGCCAACAACCGTCCACCACTCTCCAGCCCCTACCCTACCCAAGGGAACCACCGCCTTCATCCCCGCCAGAGACTGCAGAGCTCATGGGCAGCCAAGCCCTGTGCTGGGAAGGGGTGTTTCCTTCCCAACATCTGAGGCCTCTGCCCCCATGAAAGCTGGATGCCAACAGATGTCAGGAGCCCCACTCCTCGTATCCTGCTACCGTCTGTGCACATGGCAAGGGAAGCCCAGCTCCAGGACCCTGGGGTGGAGCTCCCCCAAGGCTGAAGTCCTCACTCCGGTTTCACTCCCACAGCCCAGGGGCACCCCATGTCACAGCACTGAGCGGCCCCTTGCCCCCAGCAGTTCCAGGGCTAGACGGGGTCATCCAGATCAGGAAGCACTGGCGACAGGTACCTTTGCTGCTCTCGTGAAGACACCCACATTGCAGTGGTTCAAGTGCCCAGTGGAGAATTCACAGCTTCACTCCTGTCCGCATGGGGCTGTCCTCTGCGTATCCTTTGTGTTGTCGAGTCCCCTGAGTTTCCCCCCTCTAAATATCGTGTGACTCAGGAAGGGATCATCTCCATCATTTGCTCCTTCCTCTACCTGCCCAGTGGCACACATTCTGGCTTCATCCTTAATACCCCTCTTGCTATTTCCATCTTCTTTTCTAGTTCGTTCTGGACATAGGAAGGTGGCATAATCACTCACAAATCATGGCATTGGTTATCATTTCACTACGTGTAATATCTAGTGTTTTTTTCTGAAGGATTTACTTTCAGCACTATTGAGGCTACCTTCTGCATCTCTGGCAGTTTCTCAGTTTTTACAACCCGATGTCAAGGTGGGAATCACACCCGAGTGGAAAAAATCCACAGTTTGGCCTTTCATTTGTATATTTTCAATGGCCGAACCTTCTTGAAGGTGGAGAAGGGTGTGAGAAAAATGATGCTCTTACTGAACTATTCACAGCTTCTAAAAGGGAGAAAATGCCCAGCCAAATGCTGTGAACTAAGCGTCAGGCCAGCAGTTTCAAAGACGATAACTTCAGGGTGTTTAGAGGTGTGTGTAGACAGAGACAGACAAATGGTAGTGAGTTAAAATAGGGATAAGTACTTACGGCGCACCACCAGATCCGTGCCAATCGTTGCGTGTGTCCATTGTGTCCTGCACTAAAGCAGGAGCTGAACTGGGGCACTTTCTCTCTGAACGCAACAACTGCAGAATCACCACGGCTTAGCATCATCTACTTAGTGCAGCATGGAGCAGACACACAACATAGTTATTGCAGATCAACTGATTCAATGTAAATCCCTCCCCTTTTAACTCGATATCATTTCTTGGTCTGTCCCTATCCATAAAGAAATACTTTGCAGCAAATGCATTTTTTTTCCCCTTTATCTGCTTGTGAGCTGCCCAACCTTCTCAGTATCTGGGGCAAAACTATCAGTGCGACTGGCCCCCTCCACCACAGAAATAAAAAGAGCATGAGTAATATTACTGAAAGGAAAAAATGCAAGGAGCTGAAATCCCAGGGGTTTCTTGCAGTACTACATGCCCTGGAGACGCTGTGCTGCTGGGAAGAGATGGAAAGAGCCACCAGGAGGAAGCAAGGCCGCACACTCCAAAACCTTTTAGTTTCTTAGGCAAAATGACTTACTTAGTTACATCAATGAACCAGCTCTGATTTACTGCTGAGATGAAAATCTCAAATATACTTTGTAGAAAGGGCTACCTGGATAGATGCCATCTGTGCTGTCCTGCAAGAAGCAGGGCTTTTTAATGCCGGCTCAAGTCTCCCCTTGGGTACACGAACATGTATCACAGCAGTCCTGCCACTAAAACGATGCGCGTTGCCCCTCATCAGGACAGAGCCAGGTTCACAGTACAGCTCGACAAGGGGAGGCTCAGGGAAGCAGCTGCACAACAGTGTGAGACAGCAGTGGCTTTCATTTTTAATCTACAGGCATCATTTGTGTCCAAGGCCACGTCTGTAAACTGCTTTTTATTATCTAGTCAAGTGACATTTCCTTTTACTCAGAGAGAACCAGAGAGAAATGCATGCATTATACACTCCTGTTCCTGTCTAGCACGACCCATAGCCAAACCGCAATAACAGATTCAATTGTGGGAGTTTTATAACCTTTTTCAACTGCCGAGGTCTGAAAGTAACAGTGCTATGACCTTAAACTTGGGCTTCTACTCGCACCATAGATCAAATCACCCACTCCCTATCGGATATTTGCTGGGATCCTGTTTGTTTTTACAGGTGCTCGCTGACAATGGGAAAAAACATAATTTACATCATCGGTGAGGTCACGTCCAAGTGCCCAAGAGGAAGCTGTTCAGCAGAACATAAATCAGATCAGCAATCGCACTGCCTCACCTACCTCAAGTGTCCTACTCTGCATAACCTATAGTGATCCTACATAATCCATTTGTGCTTTCAGGTGCAGAGACATTTGCATGTCACATACTTTTTGTGCAATTTGCAGCCCCCATCTGACCCTAGCGCTCTTTCCTGCCCAGGGCAGGGGGTCAGACTTGATGATCTGTTGAGGTCCTTTCCTACCCGAGCATCTCTGAATCTCTGAACTGTAATTCCCATGGCTGACGGGCCACGTTTCTCACATATCTTTGCTACAAAGGATCCGATCTCTTTGCAGGCAGACAACGCCTTGCATGACCAACCCAATAATGTTTCCTTCTGCCTAAGTCTGCGAGTGTGTTCTTAAGACTGAGTCCCTACGGCACTCCGATAGAAGCATATTTAAAATCATAAAGACAGATGCAGATGGTATAGCATCATCTCTATAGTGAGCATATCAACAGATGTGGATAACACCAAGAGATGTGCTTCCCAACAAGACCACACCTGCCGTAGCAGTGAAAGAAACGGGAGAAGACATTCACGACACCCCACGAGTCCCCAGATCAACGTGGAGCTCATGCCAACTAGCTCTGTGGGACGAGACCTGGTTGGAGGTGCACGTGGTTGTATTGCAGGGAGCTGGCGTGGATTTTTAAGCAGTGTGGCCAAGCCAGCAGGTCGCTGGCTCGGAGGCACAGTTTCTGGCCAGGCTGTATTGGAAGTATAAGCTCAGCATGGAGACATAACAAAAGCACTGCTCTGTGGGTCTGGCGTCAGAGCCCCTGCCTCAGAGTCAACCAGAAACAGGGACAACAAAGATGCACAGTAAGATGGAGACAAGCTGACTGCCTTAATAGGCTGCAACATCTGAGTCTTTTATGGAGCAGATGCTCTCCCCATTTGGCTGGCTCACATACTCTGGGACTTCCCTCTTCCGAGCCTACCTGACTGCCTGGGGTCACCGTCCTTTCCCCGTCTGCCCCTAGGCTAATGGGGAGCGATGGAAGAAGCGGTGGGTGCAGAAGTCCTAGCTGTGCAGGTTGCCTCACGCTGCACAGATGGACCCTGGTTACTGGAGGGGCTGCTCTTGCCCTAGTGACCGCGTCTCCTGCTGCTCAGGGCCCCGGGGCCCATGCAATGCCAGCTGCTGTGGGATCCTCTCGCAGAGCAGGGCAGAGCAGCCTGTAGGGGCAGATGTGCCCATGGCTGGCTTGCCAGGGCTTTGGCTGCTGGCCTGGAGAGTCACCAGACTCCCTGCTTGGGGAGCGCAGCCCAGCTGGGCTCAGAGACGGTGCATCTCCCTCTCGTGGCCAGGCCTAGGATGGAGCTGGAAGTCTCCAGCTGATGGAGCTGCAGGGCTCATCTGCGGTGCAGGCCTGACATCCAGTGGGAGCTGTGGGTAGAGCACAGCTCCTCTGCTCACAGGGCTGGAGACAGCGTGACACTGCCTGAGCCAGCTCCTCTGCATCCCCAAACTGCCGCACCCAGGGGGTGTTATCCTCACCCAGCCAGGGCCATGCAGACACCCTCCTTTCAGGCTCAGCATGAGCCAAGGCCGTGAGGGATTGATGGCCACAGCCACAGGCTGATCCTCAGCACAAGCTAAACCAGTGCAATGCTCTGGGCATATGAGGATGTGACAGGCCCCATCAAGGGAAAACCATAGCCATCCCACTCACCCCTGGAGCCATCTGCCAGGGCCACCAGGGCCTGCTGCCCCAATTCCTTCATCCCAGCTCAGAACTGCTCCCCCAGGCTGGCCCACCCTGCCAGCCCCTCACGGATGCACAAGGCAGGCTTCCAGCATGGACGGCATCCTACAACCATGGAGCATGTGCAGCCTGTGCCCCCAGGCACTCAGACTGGGGGAGATGAGAGGGAGGGAGCACATGGAGCCTCCTAACACACGCCAGCCTCTTGCAGGTGCTACAGCAGAGGGAGAGCAAGGGGCTCTCTAGGCAGACCCCTCAGGTTGGGGTGGAGGCTGTGTGGGAACCACATTGCTCCAAGCCCTTGCTGGAGGCTCCTGCTCAGCTCACACCTGTCTCTGGGTCTGCTTCTTCCCTTGCAGTGGTGCCTGGGGTGAACAGCCCCCAGCTGCCCTGCCATGATGGTGCAGAGCCCACCGCCTCCTCAGCTCTGTGTGGCTAGGGAGGTCTGGCCACCAGAGCCTCTCTGCTGGGGATCAGCTTAGGGAGCCATGAGCTTACCCAGTACGCCCCCGAGACCCCTTCCCACCCCTCCTGCTCACCCTCCAGGACTCAGCTCCCAGCCCTTCCACCACATTGCTCCCAGCCTAGAAGCCCTGCCCCGGGCTGCACTCAGCTCATCAGGGGTAACAAGGACCAGGTGAGGCTGCACCTGGCTTTGCAGGGGCAGGGGTGGCTGAAAGCCTTGTGTGCCCATGACTGCATGCACATGACTGCACGCATGCCCCTAAACACACACACACACACACACACACACACACACACTGAGCAGGAAGGAGCTGTATTAACTCTGCTGGCTGGTGCCCTCTACCTATTGCTGCTTCCTGAATGCCACAGCTCCCATGCAGTGCTTCCCCCTCCGTGCGAGGAGGCCGGGGCTGTAGCTGGGAAGCTCCTGGAAGTAAATCCCCAAGGCAGCTTGCACACAGGAGTGAAAGGCCAAGAAATATTTTGCATGCCCTGGCCCAGCCTGGCCCCCTCATGCTCTCCCAGCCCCTAATGCTATTCTGACTGCTATGGCAGCTGGGGCCAAGGAGGGAATTTCACCCTGAGCTGCCAGGAGGAACTGAGGCTGCGACTCTGCCGGTCCAGCCCCAGAGCCGGTTGCTGCAGTTGTGAGGGGCAGACACGAGTGGGCGACGTCGGCATGTGCCCCGCACCAGCTTGGTCTATGCTACAGGCTGGCACTCAGCGCTGGCCACTGCCTGTGGGGCCTTCCCGGGAGAGGCAGGCAACCTCCATGGACCTTGGCATCCTCCTGAGCCCACAGCAAGGGCTGATGGGCAAGACCGTCTCAGTCTGACCATGTGCAGCTGCAAGGGGGCACATGCACCTGCCCTGGGGGAGAGGGATGTGTGCCCCCTGTGCGTACCTGGTCCCGCGGGGAGCTCCTGGGTACGTGGAGCCGGCTGTTGTGCCAGTGTGCAGCAGAGGGCAGCATTGCCCTTCGCTGAGTGCCCATCCCGGCTCCAGGGGCAGGAGAGGGGGCTTTGCAGGGCGGTGGGGGCAGACGGGGGGCTGCTGGGCCTGGGGGCCGGGGCTTCGCAGAGCCTGTGGGTTAAGGACCTACTTTTCCGGCCCATGCATCAACTTTCTGCTTGGAAGCACAGAGCCCTGCCCCACACCAGACTGTAAGCACAAGGAGGGGTCTGTGCCACAGGCCTTGACTCCCTCTTTCCCCCCAGATGCTTGGGGGTAAAGTGAGTTCCCAGCTGGCAGCCCCCCAGCTCCAGGCCTGGGTGCCCACTGGTCTTTAGAGCCACGGGCAGAGCAGGGCACAGCGGGTTCTGGGGTGGGGGGCACCGTCAGAGACTCCTGGCTGCCTGGGATGTCTCCAACTGAGCCCTGTGCCCCTGCCCTGGGGCTGGGAGTCCAGGGGGGCCCGGCTCCTCTCTGACTGGTGGTACCCACTTGCTCCCAGCAGGTGTCGCTGTTGCTGCAGGAACGGGCCAGGCAGAGGCGAGGCGGGGTGCTCCCAGTCCAGATGTGCAGGGAGGGGGTGCATGCTCCCAAGGTTTGGGGTCCGTGGAGCAAGGGCTAGGCTGTGCCTGGCAGCATGGCAGGCCAAGGGGCTTGGGGCTGGGACATCTCCTGCCCCACTGTTTTGTCCCAGCTGTGAGTCACCAGGCATGAGCTCCCTGTGGCCCCTGGAGGGCTGGTGGCTGCATCCAGCCCATTAACCATACCCAAAACAATCCCCTTGCCTGGACAACCCACACGGCACCTTTAATGGCCAGGTTTCTTCTGAAAACCACCCCTGGGTCTTTCTATCTCTTGCAGGGCATGGCATGGCATGGCACTCCACCCCAGAAGCAGCTGCATTTCTGCGGCGCTGCAGCTGGCAAAGCAGCTCCAAGCTGTGGCTACATGAAGCGCTATTATCCTTCAATCCTTTGGAGGTGTGGCCTCTTTCCTTGAGCCGAGCCCTGTCTTTTTGACTCTTTGCAGATCCCTGGCAGCCACAGCCGTTTGTAAAACAACAGGAAAATAAATACCACCTCTGTGGCTGGGTGCATGGAGCCTCAGTGCCCTGCTGCTGCCTGGAGCGAGCGTTCACAGCCAGGTTATGAACCCCGGCCCTGCCAGGCTGCGATACCAACAGACCTTTAAGGAGCTGCTCTAATGCCTCTGCTCCAGCTGCCCGAGTGCAGCAGCCCTGGGGATGGGATCAGAGGCAGGACCACACACTTCACAGGCACCTCGATCCTGGGCTCAGAGAGCTCAGACCACTCTGCCCAGCTGCCAGCTCTGCTCCTGGGAGGGACTGAGTATGAGCAGCCTTCATGCCCAGGCTCTGGGGTCTGTTGGGGTTGCACGGGGACTATCAGATGCCAAAGGGAATTGGGTACACGAATGCCTGTGAAATGCAATGGCGCTGTTTGTGCAGCAGGCCAGACCCCAACCCGCTGCAGCGGCATGGGCTTGCTCTGACCTCAGTTCCCATTTCTACGGCATGTCTTATGCCAAAGCCCCTTGTGATCCCTTCCTGTCACCAGGAAGATGCAGCCACCTCTGGGGTGTAACATGGCAGCTCTTCACCAGCCACATGTGCTCTCAGTTGGCTCAGTGCCTGCCCAGCATCAGCCTTCTTCTATGGCACATCCGTCCCAAGAGGGCGGGCAGTGGTACTAGCAGTGTCACGGCTGGTGCTTCCTGCCTTGGAGGCCCTCAGCTTGCAGGGCTGGGGGTGTGAGACAGACTGAGGCAGACAGGCTGATCAGCAAGCCCTGGCTCTTGCACCTGCCCTGAGGGAGAGGGGTGTGTGTTGTCCAGGTGTGCCTGGTTAGTTAAAATGAATGGTGTTACAGACGCTGCCCCAAGGCACTGACAGTAGGACTAGGCAGAGGAGATTAACCTCCTCCTCCCCTTCGGAGCTGAGGCCTGGCCTGAGAGTCTGCCCTGATCACTGATCCAACCCTGAAGGACCTTCCCCATCACAACCTTGACCTCAGGCCTGGTGGGGCTGGGTGAGGAAAAGAGGCCTCTCCTCTACCTGGAGCCTCATGGTGCGGTGCCGCAGCAGGCTACAGTCCCTGGAGAGGCAGCGCAAGTTTGCCTGCGTCCTCCAGCCCTTGAGCTCCTGATTAAGAACATTAATTATCTCCCTCTTCCAGCAGCAACTTCACTGCCAAGGTCTCCCAGGCCCTCATCAAGTTGCTGCCTTGGAGAGAGTCTTGCAGTGAAACAAGCTGCACCCTGGTTCATTGGGTGGGCAGGGGCGGGGAGCTGGCCCAGGGCCTCCCTGTGCTGGCAGGAGGATGCCTGGCAACTAGAGGGGGCACAGGTTGGCGCAGGACTCTGCTTCCAGCGATTTAGTGCCTACGGCCTGCACTGTGAGGTCATGATGATGTCATCAGCAGGCGAGGATACACTCATGCAATGGACCCAGGAGCATGTGGGCATCCTGCCAACAGAGGAGCTGTGTTTGTGCTTGGCTCCTGCCACACTGGGGCAGACGGACCTGGGAGATCAGTCGCTCCACCAGCAAAGCAGAGAGAAGCCAGAGGCCTGGAGCGGCAGGCGGAGCAGGGCTGAGCCTGAGAGGGTCAGGAAAGGTGGAGAGAGGAGAGGGATGATGAAGGGGTGAGCTACGGATGGACTGAAATAGCCCTGGGAAGACTGAAATAGCAGCTGGAAACGGTATCCATCACCGGGGGCAGGCCATAAGCATCTGGTATCCATCACTGGGGCAGGCCATAAGCATGGCCCGACACCTCCCTCCCCTCCCCTGCCCTTTGTTAGGGTGATTATTAGTAAGGAGATTAATGCCATTCATCTACCTGCTTCATAGATCACCTGTCCCCAGAGCAGCACTGGGGATGTGGGCAGCGGGGCACCTCTGGTGTGGTGGGGGGGCAGGAGGGTATAAGGGGGTACAAGGAAAGGGATGGAAGAGGGAGCCCATGCCAGCTATGGGGTCACAGGAGGGGAGTAGGCCATGGAGGCAGCCGACACAGGCCACTTGGAGGCTGTCGGACTGGTCACAGAGAGCACCGGTACATGCAGGGCCGGACACTGGTAGGGGCAGCTCCATTGCAGCCTGTGAAAGCTGCAGTCTCTCACAGCAGGTCTGGCTCTGCACCTCTCTGGCCCCCTGAATGGGGGACAATGCTGCCTCCAGCAAGGCAGGTACCTGCTGCCCATTGAAATGGGTGGGAGCTAGGCCCTTGGACAGACAACCAAATCTTGGTGAGGGTCCAAGCTAAGCTCTAGGGGAGCTTAGTGTGCCTCACTGACGTCCAGCCCCTTGCACCCCGAGGCTGGGATTGCAGTCGAGGCCTCTGTGCCCTCTCGCAGCCCTGCTCAGAGGCCGGTGTCTCCAGGGGAATCATCTGGCGCTCCTCCAGCAGCCCCGGCTGCCGCCCAGACACTTGCATTTTCCCAGCAGAGCCCATGAATAAATATCAAGCGCTCAGCACGCGTGTGTGAGAGCCTCTTGTCTCTCCGAGAGTCCCTCCTCTCCTCTCCCAGGGGAGCTAAGCAGCATGCGGGTACGCGCGTGTGTGTGCATGTGTACGGGCAGGGGGGGACGCTGGGATGCAGCATGGAGCAGAGTCCTGGCTCGCATTGCCGACATCATGGAGATCCCACTGGGTCAGTGGGGGATACATCAGGGCAGACTATGGCCCCCTCCTGCCTGGGGAACCCAAGCCAGAATTTCCTGGTCAGTCCAGGAGGGTCAGTCAGCCTGGCCAGAGCATCCCGCTTTATATCACAGCAGTGGGCAGCACAGATTCCAGGCTGAAGCGAGGTTAGACTCTTTTGCATGTGGAGCTGGTGAAAGAAGTCCTCAGCCTCTGCTCCCCTGACAGCTTGCCCTGCCTCTACCAGCATTTACAGCTGGGGATGCTATAAAATAGCTCACACTGCGGGGATTTTGCAGTGAGGAAAAATATTCTTGCCCCATGGGCTTGTGGGTGCAAACAATCTCCCATTGCAGGGCTCCCTGCCCCGTTGAGGGGATATAGCAGAGGCTGCTGTAGTGAAGGCACTGCTGGCTCTGTGCTAGCCAGGACTCATGAAATGCAGCAGCCCATGGCCAGCAGTGAGCAATGCCTGCTCATCAACCTCAGGAAAGTGCCCCCCATCCACCCTCATGCATGCCCTGCCCCCCGCCACCTCTGCAGTGGATCAGTTTTCTTTTTTGAATGGCAAGTTGACTATTTAAAAAAAAAAATGGCTTCACATCTATAATTGATGGGCTCAGCTTTGGAAGGGGAGAGCTGTCACCACCTCTCCCGGTGCTGAGGCGGCCGTGCCAGCCGCAGCTACATTTTTGCAACCACAGCTGGGCAGAGCTGATGCTGTGCAGCAGGTGAGACTCGACCCCAGCAATGCAAGCGGCTGCAGGGGGCCCAGCCACCACTCAGTTCTCCCCCGAAGTGGCCTGATTAGTGGGTCTGCATGAACCCAGCTGGATGTTAACATGGATCAAAGGTAGTGAGTTCGTGGTGGCAGCAGGTGGCACCAGGACACAGACTTCTAAGCTCTTACTGTACGAGTGAATTTTTAGCATGGGGAGAGACACTCCCATCCTGAGGGAGATTCTGGGCTGGGGGATTTGCCCAAGCAGCTGCTGTTAGCTCTTGTTTGGAGTCGATTTTTGGAGGATGCAGCTACCTGCATGTATCCATGCATGCATGCCTGTCTGAGCCCAGCACAGCGTTCCCGGCTCCGCGCTGCCCGGCGGGCGAGATGGAGGGGGCCAAGCAGTGTGGGGAGAGAAGCATATTGGAAACCCATAAGCACCAGGTGGCTTTGAACACATACTCCACTGCAGATTCCCATGCCTGCCAGCCTCGCCAGAGTATAAGTGGGCAGGTGCGTCTATACCAATCGCCCGTGCTGGCAGGGCCAAGCTGGCACGCAGGGGGCTGCCTGGCTCAGCCAGGGGCTTCCCTCCAGCTGGTTTGACCTGTTCCTTCAAGGCAGATATGGGAAGAGATTGCCTGTTCCCCTCACTTTCTCCAGCACCCCCAGTGCCCTACAACATGCTCAGTCCAGATCCCAGAGAACTTCAGCCCATACAGGCCCTGCCTTGCTTCTGCCTTGACCCATTGCAAGGCCCATCGCAGACACAGGGGCCTCTCATTGCCCAAAGTCCTGGACCCCTGTGCCCCCAGGCCCTGGACACAGCCCCAGTTGCCCTTAAGTTCCTGGCTGGTAGGGAATGGGCAGAGGTGCCTGCTGCTTGCACAAGGCTTGAGCTTGGGGGCACTGCGTCCAGTTCAGGTGCAGTGCCCTGCAGAGTCCCAGGAAAAGGGTCGTGGCAGTACCAGGCAGCCTTGCACTGGTCGCCAGCATGCTCCCAGGCTCAGCCAAGTGCAGGGATTTGGGAAGGGAGGGGGGGTGCAGACTTCCTGCTTGTTTCATAATGGGAGAGGAGAGGCTTTTGCTTAGATTAATTAATTTGCTGCTCTTCCCCATTTTCTGGCCCATCTTTTATTCATGCCCAAGTGGCGCAGACACCGCTTCTGCTGCCTGCTGCCTTCCCAGGATGTCAGCATGAATATTTCATCCCGGAGCCTGTCCATGCCCAGCAGTGCCAGGGTCCCGCACACCTGCCTCACAGCCCATCATCCCCAGCCTGGCCCCCAACCCCTGCCCCTTGGGTTGCCTCTGCTCTGCGTGCCCTGCTATGAACCCCCCTGGGCTTGGCCCTCCTTTGCTGTGGCCAAGCCGTGAGCATGGAACGATGCCACGAGCAAAGGACGGGCAGAGCCGCGGGGGCAGGACTGAAGCCACAAGGACCGGGGCAGCGGGGAATGCCCGCAGGGCTTCTTGCCAAGATACAGCCAGAGTGGGGAGATGCAGCAGCCAGAAGGCAGGCTAGACCGGCTCCCTGATGGCATCCCATGGAGGGACAGCCGGCCCCGACTTCAAGCAGTGGTCCTGTAATCAGGCCTCCTATAATCCTCTTCAAACAACAGCCATGCCGGGAGCCTGCTCAAGCCTTTGTGCACAGGCCAGGGTGGCACAAAGGCCGCTTCCTCACAGGTTTTGGGAATCCCAGGCTTTTTTCCCCTTCTCTTCTGCTTCACTTGAGGCCTTGAGGGATCAAGCTGGCTTCAAAGGGTGTGGGGAGCTCCTCCCTGGCTCCCTTGGTAGGGCCCAGCTCTGCACGCCTGGCACTGCCATCAACAGGCTGTGACGCTGGTGATTGCTGCTAAAGAGGCAGATTAATTGAGGCTCAGTTGGATGCAGTTCTGCTTCGGTGTCCTCTGCTTAGGAGCCAGCAAGTGGGCTGGGGAGAGACTGGGAGTATGGCGTGGTGCTGAGCCTGGGTGGTGGCAGGAGGGTGGGGGGCCTGGGGCAGAAGGGGAAGGTGGCAGAGAGATGCCAGAGGTGGATGCAGCAGCAGATTAGCCCTCCTTGCCAGCATCAGAGGGCAAGGACCAGTCTGGGCAGGGCACTACATGGCTGCTGAGTCCTTCCAGAGCATTGGAGCTGCTTCTACAGGTGGGTTGGTGCAGGGGCAGTGCCAAGCCCCGAGGCTGCAGGGACCTGTGGAAGGGCAGCTTCTGGGGGTGGACGAGGCAGGTTCAGCCTCCCTGGCTCCTAACTGGCCTCCTGTCTGCTTGGTGTACCACCAGGATTAACCCCTGCAAAGCCAGGGGGAGGTGCTGAGTAGGGTGCTTTGCTGGCCAAGGATTGCTTCTGTGTTTAGAGGGGACAGGCCCATACCTGCCTCTCCAGAGAGACACCAAGGGGTGCTGCACCACGGTGTTGGAGACAAGGCAAGGCTGGAACACTGGGGCATTGGGCCCCATTGCATGCAGTGTCAGTGCAAGCCAGCCTGCCCAGTGCGTGTGTGCATTTGTGTACGTGTGTATGTATGTATGCGTGCACGTGTGAGTGAGCAAATGTGCCGGCAGGTTGCAGGATGTGGAGGCTGCGAGCAGCGGAATCTGCACCGCCTCATTATGCACTCGTGTCCAAATTAAATGTCAGATTTGCATATCGGCGCCGTGTGCTCAGCCCCAGGCTGCGGCAGCTGCGAGGAAGTGCATGGAGGGGGGAGGTGGGTTGCAGAGCTGGGCTCTTGCAGAGGGGTCAGTCCGTGGGGCACGGATGTGCTCAGGAAGGGGGGCATGGCAAGAGCCAGGCAGGTGGCTGCATGTGCATGTGTGGACACTGGTGTGTGGAACCGCTGCATGTCCGAGGAGCGGGGAGCATTGTATTTTGCAGGCGGAGCACCCCCAGACCCTGACGGATCCCAGCACTTCCCCATGCAGCACTGATATCCCCGTTGTGCGGATGTGGAAACTGAGGCACAGGGAGGGCTGTGACCCACTCGCGAGGGTTGCAGCTAGGTGGCTCTATCCCAGAGTTCATTAGGGGAGATACGTGCCCCCCACCATGTCCAGAGCCCCCGGCTGGAGCAGAGCCTGCTCCTGTCACAGCCCTGCATGAGCCTAAGTGGGTGGCTACTGGGAGGCACCATCGGGTCTGTCTGCTTAGGCCACCCCCCAGCAATATCCCCTGGGGTTTTCCCACCGGTAGCGTGGGAGCTTGGATGGGAGGCTGCACCGTGCAGCATGTGTCCATCGCCGAGGGGGATAGGCCTGGCTGGGCAGAGGTCTCTGCTGAAGGCTGTTGCCCGAGAGGAAAGCCCAGCTGAGCCTCTGAGGTGGAAAATCATGGGCCAAAAATGCCATTCTGCAAATCAGGCCTAACTGGAGGTTGGCATGACAGGGGGATGGGGTCCTCTGCCTGTGAGTCCTCCCTTGGCACTGATGCTAGGCTGGTGGCTGGAAGGAGGGAGTTCAACCCTCAGGGCTTCCCCGTGTGCCATCTCCTGAGACCCCTGCACTGCTGGGCCCGTGGGGGCCTGGACGACCTGACAGGACAGAGCCGGAGAGGGGCACGCAGATGGCATCAGCCTCTTGCAGACACCTCTGGGAATATGAAACTTGGATTTCTGCTCCCACCTCCCTCACAGCCCCTGCTCCTCCCCACCCCATTTCACCTCTGCCTCAGCTCTCTCCTTTCATTGCCTGTTAAAGAGGCTGGTCAAAGCAATTCCTAGTGCCAGCAACCGGAAAGACATATAAGAAGACCGTGTCCAACAGCCCAACACCGGTACATGTTGCCAGGGCTCGGGATGGCTGATCAGGCCACACACCACGCTTGTCTTTCTCCAGAGGCAAGATTACAAGTCAGAGCTGGCCCAGGAGTCGAAGCAGTGCTTTCTCCCTGGGCTGGGCTTTTTTCCCCTTGCCTTTTGTGTGTCTGTCTTGTTTTGTCTTGCAGGAAGGCAGCTCAGGTCAAAGCACAGCGGCAGCAAGAACAGCAGCTCGGGGCCATCTTCGCTAACTTCCTTGTCCCCAGAAAGGACAATGGTTTTCATCCTTACTGTAGGCTGCCAGGAGGGAGGGGAGAGGAGGGGGCAGGGATGCTCCTTATATATGAGACTTCAGCAGGGCTACAGGGAAAGAGGGCTGTGGTTGAAAGCTTTCCTGAGTACTTTGCATTTCAAACCTCTGCCCTGTGTTCCCTTCCTTGCCTCTGTCCTGAAGAGGAGGTTATAAAAAGACTCTGAGTGGCAGGGCACTAAGGAGCGCAGGGAAGCTGCATTGCAGCCCTGAGCCTTGCTCGGTGGCAATGCACCCTGTTAATCCCTCGTGCTAGGGACACGGATACGGCAGCACCCACGGCAGCAGGGCAAAGAGCTGCGGGTTCATGGGCCCCAAGAGTGGCACAGCAGGGAGGCACCGTGGGGGAGCATCTCCGGCTCAGGAAACTCTGCCGAGTTGTCAAGGATCCATCTTAATTAGCCCAGCCGTCAGCTGCAGCGCCCTCGTTATCTCACCATGCTCCTGTCCAAGGAAGAAACGGCCCCAGCCGGGAGGAAGTGGGAGCACCATGAAGGCAACAGAGCGCTCCTAAACAGAGCCGCAGCCCACGGAGAGGCCGAAGCACATGGAGCTGGGGTGGGAGCTTCTGCTTTGGGAGCAGGTCTGGTCCTCACCAACCTGATGGGCTTTGCAGGGGTCCTGCAAGGCCTGGACGCAGGGCTACAAGCAACGTGCGAGGCTTTCAAGCCCAGGCCCTTTGCACTCCTCCGTTCCCGGCGAGCAGAAAGCCACGTCTGAGGTATCCATCCTCCTGGCAGAAAATCCTTAGCCCCCAAACAGATTTCCCCTCCGATCTATGAGCTTTTTAGCACAGTCTGGTTAAAAAAGGGAGGAGAACCAGGTTGCGGGGCTCAATGTGCTACAGCACTCCCCGCATCTGGCCAAGCCGGCATCTTTCAGTGAAGCAATCAGAGCGCTGCAGACAGACCCGCTACCCTGAAGCACGGAGCTGCCGAGCACCCCGGGTGCTGGTATTGGGACGTGAACACTTGTTAGTGCTCCCATGATCAAACCCATGTACATGGGTCAGCTCACCTCCCCTCGTGCTGGCTGGACCAGCTCTCAGACCCAGCCTGCTGGCTTTCATCCAGCTCCATCCTGCGACCCACGATGGAGCTCAGCTCTGGGCCCCGCGGGGCTCATCATGATTGCAGCCCCGGGACCCGCTCACAGTCCCCCCGGGGCCAACCGCCTCCCCACAGCACGGCACCAGCATCGGCTCCGGCCCTGGAGAGCAGGCCCAATTCATTATCGGAGGCAGATCAGGTTAAAGGGAAAATAAAACGTGGCGCAGAGGAGTACAAAGTGCTCGGCTGCGAACGCCAAGGGCCAGTACAAATGGGGCTGGCGGAGGGGAGCGCACAGCCGCCGCATATCGATCAGCCGTGGAAAAGCAAAACACTGCAGGCAGGCAGATAATCATGGGGGTGAGGAAGCGCCCAGCACTTGGGAAATGAAAAGCAGGATTTATTCATGGCTTGGGCCAGTGATCTGGGCTCCTCCGGCCGAGAGGACAGAGCCATGCAGCCAAGGGGACTCGGTCTGTGCATTTGCACAGCACAGGGCAGCACCGAGCCCCGGAGAGACCTCCCCAGACCTCCGGGAGCAGCCGTTGCTCATGGCCCTGTGGCGAGCCCAACGCAGGTCTGCAGCCAGCTCCTTCCCCATCACGCCTGGCCCTAAAAAGCCCTGCCTCTTCATGAGCTGCAGCTTCAGCTGTGATTACCAGCTCCCATGTCCCCTGGAGCCTGCTAGTTCAGGCCATGTGTGTGCGGTGGGAGGGGTCATCTGCCTCCCCTGGAGAAGGGGAGCGACCCCATCACAGCCAGCCTGGGTGCTGGGTTACCTACGGAGCTGCTGCAGCTGGTGGGGAGGTTATCACAGACTGGCCTGATCAGTCAGTCTCCGGAGGGGCTATTCTGCATCCTGGCTGCGCTGGGTATTAGCCTTGCCACACGACCCCGGGGACTGTGCGGCCCCTGGCACTGTTCAGCCCAGTATGTACGTCTTTGTGCCCCTCCTGCCTCCTCTGCATCCCGCTCCCTTCTGCCTGCGCTCCCCTCGCTCCCCCACCTGCACCCACCCACAAGAGTCGCTGTTTGCAAGCTTTTGCCGGGCCTCAAACTCCGGCATCTGCGAGAGGCATGGACGCGGGGCCGCTCGGCTCCCTGGCACAGCTGCAGAGCTGAGGGATCTGCAGCCAGGAGCGTGACGGAGCCGCAGAGAGGGGGACGCACACCCGGCCGGGGGAGTCACGACTGCACGGAGAGGCGCAGTTCATCTCTGCGGGGGGCTTTCTTTCTGCTCAGCATCGTGGTGCAGTCGTGACCCCGTCCCCCAGTACGGCAGCTCTGCTCCAGCCTCCCTTGGGACTCTGTGCTGCATGGAGGCCCCCAGCATGGCCCCGATCTGATGCCTGTGCTGGTGTGAGGCCTGGCCTGGGGTGATGGATTAGCTCAAGGGTGCTGAGGGCAGCATCTGAAGGGAGGGTGCAGCTTGCAGGGGAGGGCAGGCGGATGATGCACGATGCTCTGTGCTGCTCAGTCAGGCCGTGTCACTCCAGTTACAGCGTCAGGCCGGAGTCTCCCAGAGCCGTCCCCATAGCTGCAACTCCTGTCTGATGGCAGCTGAGCACCGGCTGGGACCCAGGCCAACTGGGATCCTCCCAGCTCTGCTACAGACTGCCCTGGTGGCCCTGGGCAATTCCCTTCATCCCCTTGAGGTGCCTCCTTGGCCTGCCCATCCTGCAAGCTGTGTGTGGCAGGCGTGGACTCTCATGGCCTGGCGCAGCCTGCAACGCACGTAAAGAAGATGGATAGCTGTGTCGGCACGCAGGGAAGCTATCGAGGCTGCATTCGCAGGGCACAGCCCGGGCGCTGCTGGCTCATTACATGCAACGTTAACATCAAAAACAGACCGAGCTGGCCGCTCCGCCTTCACTCAGAGGCAGCGGTTTGTCCCTCCTTGTTCACTGCCTAATAAATAACCCATAAGGTGTGCGGTTTACACAACCTTTGGTGGGGCCAGGTGCTGGAGCCGAGGACCTGCCACAGATCAGGCATCCCCTGGGGTTTGAAGGGCAACAAACAACTGTGCCCCCTCCCCGGTGTGGGCACGCAGGGAGGCTGTGGGATGGCCACAGGGGGATGGGTTGGAAGGAGGGTGGACAAGAGCTCTCAGGAAGGGTTTTGGTGCAATTAGTCCTACCTTGGGACTGGATGAGTGATTTCCATGCCGGGTGTATGCACCACCAAAGAGGCTATGCCAGTGACAAGCTGGAGCAGGTGAGGACAGGGACACGTCTCTATTTGCAACATGAGGAACAGGGCCCTGCACCAGCAGCACCAGTGGAGAAGGGGGCAAAGCCGGGAGGCAGATGGAGCGGGGCCTGGACTCTGCCTGGTGCTGGCTCTGCCACGAGTTTTTGGCAGGGCTGGAGCGGAGAGGCCCTGTTTCACTCCCCGCCTGGCCAGCTGCTCTGCTCTCCCGTGGCAGCTGCACCCTGGCAGACAGCACATGTGGGAGCTCCCCATGCTGAGCACCCATACCTGCTGGGCACCAGGCAGTGAGATGACCAGGCTGCTGGTTGAGTGTCACTGGGTGCAACACCCATGGGCCGTGCGCAGCTCCCCACTCAGCGCAGCCAGGCCTGGGTGCATGCACTGCCCTGGCGAGAGGGGTTTTCAACCGAGCGCTGCTGCTGCTGAAGTAAATGTCGCCACACTCATTTGTCAGAAGCACAAGGGGCAGAAAGCCGGCAATGTAGAAGAGGCAACATTTATAAGACTGTGGGCTCCCAAAGGAGGGCTGTAGGGGTTTTCATAGATGATTTAGTCGGTTGTCTGCCTGCAGCCAGCGTCACTGGAGAGCCCGAAGAGTGCACGCTTGCCGTACACCATCCAACGCCCATTCTGAGATGGTTAAGAGCAGTCCAGGCCCCGCGGGGCAGCTGCCATCCTGTGGGGTGGAAGCTGGTGTTGGGGATGAAGTTTGTTAGCTGCCTGCTCCACGGACCGGAGGTCCATGCTTTAGGTGACATGCCAGGTCCATACAGATGCATCTATCTGTAGGTGAGATTCAATGAGCTTCTTGGCCTGAGTGGAGAACGGGTTCTGAGACTTCAGGCGGTTGTTGGTTTTCTGCCTTGCAACTGCTAGGCTGGAGTGCAAAGAATTGGTTTGGATCTCGGGCTTTGAGGTCTAGGGGAAGGATGCCAGCTTGTCTCTGGCTGTCACGGGGTGGGGATGCCTGAGAGGACTGGTAAGCAGTCAGCTGGAGTTGGCATAAGGCCTCTGGTGATGGTCCTCATGATGCTGTTAAGGCTGGAATCCAGTAGCTTAGTGTGCGTGCTCCAGCCCCATCCTGGTGCACAGCACCCAGCAGGAGCACGCTCAAGTGCAAAAGCAGAGGTGCCAAGTGTTTGGAGACTTGCACTCCAGGTGGTGCCAGCAAGGCGATGGATAAGAGCTCCTCTGCTATTAACTTTACCCTGGACCCCTTCCAGATACTGGCAGTGGGTAAGGGAGTGCTGTGCACGAGTGATGGGGAAACCACCCAGAACAGGCAGCAACTGCAGCGAGGGACACCCCGGCGGGAGCTGCATTAGACCCACCACGGGGTGTATGTGTGTGTGGGCACCCATGTGTCATGTGCATGTGTGTGTGCTTTCTTCCTGGTAAAATAGCATCCGACGGATGGACTCTGTAGATGAACAGGCTGAGGGGCTCATGCCTCTGCTGGCCACAGGGCATGCCAGAGCCACAGGTAGCACAAAGCAGGCCCACCTGGAATTGTTTGGGCATTCATAGAGCAGGAAAAAGTTCAGGGGCATGTGGTCACACTCCTGGGGATGGTGGGATACAGCATAGAAGTGCAGCAGGGATTCCTGGGCCATGCCTAGCTGCAGAGCCGGCCAGCTGAGATCACTGGGAAGCACTGAGTCGTCACAGGGTCCTGGGCACCAGGGATGAGCGAATAGCACAGGGCTGCCCAGAAACCTTTCTGGACAAGCAGACATGTAGGGAGCCCATGTCTGTATCTCCTAGACAGAGCTCACAAAAGCTGGTGAGGAGCCTTGGCAGTGTGAGACTGGAGGGGAAGGGCATGTAGGGGCTGAGCAGCCAGGTGCATCATGTTAACATGGCAGGAAACCAGAGATCCCATCCCAGAGAGGCTGGACCATGCAACTCCGTTGGGACAGAAGGGCAGGAGGGGCACGCTCGAGAGGCACTGACCCGCGGGTGCTGCTCACCCAGCTGCATGGAGCGACGGCCCAGCGGTGCTGTAACAGGCTCTGCCTCGGGGGATGTACCTGTCAGGCAGAGGGGAGTGTGTGCCCGGCTGGCGGGAGCTGTTCTGCCTCAGTGAAGCAGGTCCCTCGTGTCCAGTACTAACTTGTGAGTGAGGTCTATCCCTGCCAGTGTCACAGGCAATTGCAACTCAGCCTGAGCACCGCACCCAGTGCAGCTGCTCCCTTCTGGTGGGCAGAGGCACAGTGGCCATGCCTGCATTTGGTATCTATCTGCCAGGCCCAGGGTGCTATCATGCCAGGCATTGCACGGACACAGGGCAAGCAGCAGAACTGGCCTTCTGGAGAGGTATGAGGCAAGTGAAAGGATTGCTGTTCCCCTGCTGCAGAGGGAAACTGAGTCACAGCGCAGGACAGAATGAGGAGCACCTCTCTCCCGAGACCCTGGGGCACCCTGCCCCCTGGGATAAACCCGACCCCAGGTGATGCCCGCAGGAGGCTGCTTAGCTGATAAAGAGGCCAGTGCAGCCTTCCTGCTTCTCAGCTTGGGCGTCCTCCCCTCTCCCCAGCTCCGGGATGAATCACAGGCCGTGGGACAGGCAGCTGCAGAAGGAGACATCATTTATCTCCACTTGCCAGCATTCATCTCCAGAACAATAGGCAGTAATGAACGGCGGTGTTAGCGTGGGGCTGTTGCTGGCGGGATGGAAGATCATTAGCGCCTCGAACCAGCCCCGGGAAAGAAGAGGCGGCTGACAGGGCTGGCTCTACACGGTTGCGCTTGATTAACTGTCCCGGGATAGCTCTGCTTGGGGAAGTCTGTATGTCAGAGCAGAGGCAGCCTGGGCCTGTTTAACCCGCCTGGCTGGGAAGGCCTGGGCTGCCCTCTATCCTTGCAGTGTGAGAGGGATCCAGGGGCTGCTTACACCTGCATGTCCCATCCAGTGAGGAGAGGAGCAGAGTTTGCCCCTCGCCACATCCTCTTCCAACCCCCTGACACGGTCCAGAATGAGCAGAGGGAAGTCCTGGTACTGCTGATAGAGGTGGAAACTGGCACCCCTTCCTCCCACACATCTGGAATTGCCCCACAGGGCACGGCCCTAGCAGGATGGTTCCTACTTCAGAGCACCCTAACCCTGGGGGGAGATCTCCCAAAACAGTTCTCATCTGCAGTTGGGAGGGAAACACTTCAGGGATCAATCCCCCGCCCCTGCAGGGGATTGCTCAGGCCCAGGCCTGCATTCTCAGGGCCATGCATGCATTTGCACACCTGATATGCCTTTGCACATCTGGTGCACACAGACCTACTTCCCCTAAGGAGCACATGTGGACACCACAGACAGCTCCTGTGTTGGTACGGGGCTGTAGGCCTCCAGCACCCAGGAGCACAGGGAGCAAGTTCCCCCTGTTAGCTGGCAGTGGGTGCAAAATCCCACCCAGTCCCTATGGCAAACCTTGCCATGGTGCTAGGTGCTGTATGAACAGTGGCAGCCCCTGCCTTATCAAGGCTATTCAGTGCAAATAGAGCACTTAGCCTGACCCTGCCTTTTCCCATGTCTTGGGCTCATCCCAAGGAGACTTCCAGCCTTCGCCTGCAGAAATAGGTGTGCACTTTCTGCACACCTGGGCTTTGGGGCTCCTGCACTTGAGAGCCATCAGTCCACTGCACACTGCACATCACAGAAGGTCTTTCCTTCTCCCCTTGGCAACCCAGCCCCAGCCCCGAGCCCCGGAGATGGAGCTGAGCACTGCTTTTCCTCCAGCTGGCTTGGCCCGGCTGCATTGCTTGTTGTGGCTCCGAGTACCGAGACGCAGCTTGTGGAGCTGTCTGCACTGAGAGGAGGCAGAGCCGAGACAGATGGAGATGCGGGCACAGGCTGCGGGAGGCATTCACCACAATGGGGTGAGGCCTGCGGGGGTCAAGGGGAGACCCTCCGGCTTGGAGACAGGATGGAGTCCAACTAGAATCAAAGCCATTCATGGACAGATGGAGATGGTCACTGATGGGGCTAGGGGGGGAGGAGAGCTGAGGAAGAGGCTCTCTTCCTCCCAGGGCTTCCTTGTCCTCAGCCAGTGCTTCATCTTGATCCAGAAGCTTGGAGACTCATAGAAAATGAGGGTTGAAGGGAGCTCAGGAGGTCACATCTAGTCCAGTCCCCTGCTCCAAGCAGGACCAGCCCCAACTACATCATCCCAGCCAAGGCTTTGTCTATTTGGGTCTTATAAACCAGACGCATGTCTCCCTCTGCCATTGTCACTTGTCACCCTGGGCTGTGCTGGGGAAGTGTGGATGCAATTGGAGCCTGCTGGGAATGAGAGGGGAGATCTCCAGCCCTGGGGGTGCAGGAAGGACCCCTTGTCTAGCCAGGTAGCACAATGCCGCAGCAGATTGGATGTAGCCCCTCCATGCTCTGGAAGCTCAGGTTCCTGTCAAACTGAAGGAGACTCTTCAAGAGCAGTACGGGGCCCATGATGCACAATAGACACGATGCACAGTAGACACTTCTGCTCTCCCTCTGCTGCCCTTGACCATGCTTGAATAGGGGTGTCAGAAGCACGAGCCCCTCCTTCTTCCATACATTTGTGCTAAAATAGGATGTGCAGGCTCATGACTAGTCATGAGGAAAGGGGGCTCTGGGGAATTGAAGGGAACAGCTGCATGGGTGGGAGTGGGCTCTGCTCCAGTAATAGCACTGGGCCCCTCTGAACTCAGTCCTGAATTCGCTGGTCATGTCCTGCCCTACGTTGCTGACTTGAGCGTCCAATCTCCCTTCCCCTTCAGCTTCTCAACTGGCTGAAAATGAACTTTTTCTCCTTCTTTTCTCTTTCTGCACATGAGAAATGAGCTGAGCATAATTTCCTGCTACTGCAGGGAGAAGGTTTGAAATACTCTCTTCTCTTTTTGAAAAAAAACAAACCCAAAAACTCCAAGAACAAAGTGGCCACCAGGCTGCGAACCCTGAACTGGAAGGCAGGGGAAAATAAAGAAACAATTTTCTCTTTAAAGCTCTCACTGATTTTCTCCTGATACATCAGAAAGAAAAGGAAAATAATATAAACAGCTTTTGGAAAACTTCACCGAAGAAAAGCAAAGAATGACTAAACGCAATATAGCAGAGTGCGTCGCGGCCGTATCTGCTTCCATCTCCTGTAAAACAACATTTGCTGCAGCCACGGAGTGAAGCTCCCTATTATTTATCGTTGTGTCCACTACATAATATTAAAAAACATCGAATCCAACCTGGCTGTGATCCAGGAGCGCCGAGAGTGATGGGGCCTGCAGTGGATGCACAACAGAGGGAAAGGAAGGATTGCAAATCCTGTGAGCATGGAGGATGGGAGCAGGGCGGGTGCAGGGCTAGCAGGAAGGGGAGAATTGAGGATGAAGGAGAGAGGATGCCTGAGCTACGCCCACCACCACTCACCCAGGCCCACTCCGGCACCATCCAGCTGTGTCACAAACTACCCAGCATCCATGCCACCCAGCTGGCCAGGCAAAGTCAGGGGCAGCTTTACCCCTAAACAGAGCTGGCATGGGGGAGGCCGAAGTCCTCTTCTCCCTGCAGTGCTGGCATAGAGAATGGAGGCAGCTGCCAATGGCAAATTAGGAAGCTTAATTATTTAGAAAATGAAAACGTGATTGTTTTCTTTACCCCGGCCGGCGCTAATTGCTTCAGCTCATTTTCCCTGGGTGCATGCACACGCCTGCTCCGAGACTCCAGGTCCCTGGTGGGTAATCGGGATATTTGGCTCTGCGTTGCTATGTGATGAGCGGCGTCAGCCCTTGCACGGGGCATGGCTGATGTGCACCACCCCCACCAAAAATAATGCCCTGCCCCACATGGTGCCCGCCCCGGGGGAGGAGAGTTGGGCAAGTGGCACTTACTGCCCCAGCCAGAGCTGGGGATGGAGGAGCCATGCCAGTCTTGCCCATGCCTTGGGATTCAAAGCATGGCACTCAGCTGGACCTGGGTAGCAGCATCCATGCCTCCTGCCTGGCCTTATTCCCACCTATCTGGATTAGGAAGGGATTAGCAGCGATGCTGATGACCCCCTTGAGCCCTCCAGGCCTTCCGCCGGCAGGATGGTTAGGGCGAGAGAGCACGGGCCCAGCAGCGAGTGGTGCAGAGAGGGGAGGCCTCCTTAGCAAGCGGGACAGCTGCCAGAGCAGGGATTCTCCTCCAGCTGTCACCGCCAGCGCCAGCCACGCGGCTTGGTTTAGCAAGCTGAGCTCGGGGCTGCCATCAGGGCCATGCTCCCCAGCAGGAAGGTCCCATCGGACTGGGGATGTAGCGGCCTCCATTTCAGCACGCCGGAGAGCTCCCGCAGTGACCCATGCCTATGGGCCCCTGCTGGGCACCGCAGCCCCCGCGCTAGGTGCCCTCGGGTCCCTCGCCAGCCTCTCCTTATGCACGTGCCTGTCCTCCTTGCTCAGCAACCCCGTCCAGCGCAGCAGATGCAGTGCCCCTGCTTCCATCCCTGCTACTGCCTGCATGGCAACGGGGCCTCCCATTCCCACGCCTGCTCCTCAATCGCCGGCGGGAGCAGGGAGGCTACAAGAGAAGGCATTGCTTTCCCTTGCTGCTGAGGTTCCTGGGTTGGTGAGAACTGGGGAAGCATCACTTGCATGATAACTGGCTTTGTCATCTGGGCCGACCCCCTGGAAGTCAAACTGGGGCCACCAGAGAGACACCCCAGTTGGTGAATGGGGCTCTGTAGCCAGAGCTATAACAGACCCATCCCTGGCTAGACCAGGCCGGCAGGAAAGCACAACGCACGGCCTACCAGCAGGCTCCCGCGCGTTGTCCGTGCCTCCCAGCTCTCTCCATTGCTTTGCTGGCACGTATTCTCCTGTTGCCTTCACTCCCCTTTCTCCACTCCCTCGGATGCGTTACTTGTTGTTAGCACTCCTGCCTGGGTTTGATTTTGTAAATTGTTAATACCAGACCGGGACACATGCTGAGCAGGAGAATGGATTGTGAATGCCTTCGTTAAACAAATACATGTTGCCTCCCGTCTTCGGGCGGAAATTAATTACCCTCCAAGAACCTCGACCTGCCTGTGCAGCTTTGACTGACAGCTGCAGGCTGTGTATAAACACTCCTGCGGGTGGAAGTCAGTGCCAGCTTGACAGTGCCAGGAAGCAGAATCCTTTTTTTAGCCTCTGGGACAGCGGCCAGTGGGGATAGGCCCAGCAGTGTCCTTAGCCCGGCTCCTAAAGCCTGGATTTGAAGGAACATGGTAAGACACGAGTAGGGTAATGCAAACCTCAGGGTCTGCTCAGCTCTGCTGGGTTTCTGATGACCACTTCTGGGAGGTTTGTAGGTGGCAGATGGGACCCCTGGGAGGTGTTTCATGCAGGGATGCAGTCATTTGGTGGAGGAGATTCACACTGAGACAGCCCCGGGAGCCCCATACTACCTCTGCCCTCTCCAAAATGCAGTCTCCTCTGGCTGCTGGAGATCTCAAAGCGGACACTCGGCCGGGCCACACCACAGCGGGGAGAGCTTTTTCCCTGCAAGCTTCGGTCCTACCGCCCTGCGTGCTGCATCCATCCCAGGCAGCCAAGGAAGGAGCCCGGCTGCCATGCCGTGGGCTCCAATGGATTTGTCGCTGAGCCACGGTGAAGCCAAGTCAGGCCTGCCACCATCCATGGGCTGCAGCCAGGTTTACACAGAGGCTGAGAGAAAGATGGGAATGAAGGGAAATGGGAATGGGACTCAGAAAGGGGTTAGACCTTGTCCTGGAAGCTCTGCTCCATACCCTGTGCCTCAGTTTCCCCCATGCTATCATCTGGCCAGAGACTAGGAGGTCACAGTGAGGCCCCCAAGCTAAATCCTACTCTCTCTGGAGAGGAAGGCAAGAGGCTGCAGCCCAAAGGAGGGGCAGGCACAGGGCTGAAGGATACCTCGGGGCTGCAGTCTTTTTGCGGCCTTGCCTGGCTCCATTGGCTGTTCCTGGGGACAGAGTGGGGAGGGGGGCAGATCTGCTGCCCCAGTGACTCACTGCCAGCAAGGCCCCACATGCACCAGCCTAATGGATGTAGCCTGGGCCCTCGCTCGCATCTCCAGCTCATGCCCCGTTGCTGGAGGAGCAGGACATCCCAACCCTTGGGGTCTTGATCCCAGGCTGCCAGGGTCACTCTGCAGCTGCAAAGGGAGCAGGAGTGAACAGCTCTGGGGTCCAGAAGGTGTTTTCTGCCTGGGCACTGGCAGCACAACGAGCCCGGCTGGTGCAAAGCTGCCGGGGAGGCAAGGAAGCTCCCTCAGGGCTGCAGCTCCACCAGGAAGAAATGCGGACGCCACATAATGGATTGCTTTAATAAGGCTCCCTCCCTCATGCCGGCTGTTGCCGTCATGCGTGCCAACCATCCTGGCACTGCCCTTGGTGTGCCAGCTTGCCCCGGGAGACCCAAAGCCCCCCAGGCTGAAGCGAGGGGGGAAAGCAGGGGGGTTGGGAATCTGGTATTTCTCAGTTTGAGGGTGGGAGCAGAGAAGGGCCTGGCTGGTGGGGGGGTCCTGTAGCTACGGATAAGGATGGAAATGCAGAGCCAGACCCCTGGAGCGACAATGGAGCCCTGGGCAAGCTGTCTGGCCCAGCAGAGACAGGGTGGGGGAAATGTTGGGGACTGAAATGTCTCAAGCCAGCTCTGGGCTCTGATTCTTCATCTCCACCAGTACTGGGGGCACTGGAGTGTCCAGCTCAGCCCAGTCTGTGCTCAGCACCTGCTGGCCTCGATGGAGGGACAGCCTCAAGGGTTAATTTGGGCTGCAAATGCCACTGGTGTGGGGCAGTGCTATCCCGATGGTTCATTGGGAGCCCCCAGCTCCCTCTCCTGTGTGGCCTGGAGACCTGGGGCTTGGCTCCCATGCACTGCCCTGCTGGGCACCTAGTGCCGGGAGGTGCAGTCCTCCCGATGCCTAGCTTTGAAGGGCACCGGCAGGCATTCTTCCAGAGGCTGTCTCTGTGGTCTGGTAGCCATCAGGCATCTTGGCTTGGGCTTGCAGTGACCCTGGGCTCTATGGCTGCCTGCTGCAGAAGCCACAGGTACCCTGCTCCCAAGATCCTTGCATGGGATGGCTCAGACCCATCCCGGGGTCCCTAAGATCCCACAGGGAAGGGAAAGCTGCTGTCCCTGGGTGCTTCACCCAGGTACTAACTCCTGCCTTGCCTGGCCCAGCCCTGACAGGTCTGTAGAGATGCAGGGTCCAATAGCCCCGACAGGGCCGATCCCCTCTGCTTGCCCCCGTTGGACTGGCACTTTCAGGGCACCAAGTGCTATCAAGTCCCAGCTGCGTCCCTGGGGCATCTCACCCCCTTTCTGTCCTGGCTGCGGGGCTTGGGTGGGATGCTGGGCCATGCTGTGTGTGCTGAGCCCCTCTCATGCCAGCTGGATTCACCCCCTCAGGCAGGGTTGCAGAGGGGCAGGGCTCATGTCACAGTGGCTGAGGGTCCATGAGACCAAATGGGCCTAGGCAGGCGATGGTTGTGGCTTGGAGTCCTCTCAGACATGAGGCTCACGGCAGAACAAGGGCTGCTAAACAACTCATCCCAGGCCTGGTCCCACATGAGAAAAGGCCCTGGGAGCCAATAGCCTCCATAGAGGGGGATCAGAGCCAGCGTTACGGTAGTCACACCTCCAGAGCTAGGCTGGACTTGGTACCTTAGCCCAGCTCCTGCCTGTGTTATGACTCCAGGGTGCTGTGCAATGCACATTCAGCCCCGCAGCACACACATGAGCTGAGACCCAATACCACTCACTCCACCAGCCCCAGCCCAGACATCTGGATGGCCCGTCCCAGCCCCAGAGCTGTCTCGGCCCCAGCCTCGCCAGCAGAACCAGCCCAGCCCTAGCCCGCGAGGCCGATGTGATGACATTTCAGTCCATTTGAGACCCGGGCACATCTCTGTGCCTCTGGGCCAGAATAATGAGGCATGCAGCTAGAAAGAAGGGAAGAAAGAGAATGAATGAGTGAGAAAAGAGAGAATGACTGCAGCTCCAGTTAATTAATAAAGGGAATGCGGAAAGCAAGGTGAAGAGACAGTGGTAATTTTATGCACTGCCAGTCAGGCCCATTCATCCTGGGAGCAGCTCCAATTTCTCTCCGTGCTGTTCCTTTTCTTTCGAAATGGAGCTGTGAAAGGCGAAAAAAACTGATTAAAATCAGCACCCAAAGTGACAAGAAAAAAAGGCCATTTTAATCTCGGCGCCCACAGATTTATCTTCTCCCAAATAAATGAAACAAAGAGGTATTTAAAATATTAGCTGGCAACACAGGGCCGAGACTGAAACCAGCCACACTACGATGCTCTCGCTACCATATCGCAGCCCCGAGTACAGTGCCACGTCCCATCTACCCATCCGGTCCCACACCCCTTCTGCCCATTTTGGAGAATACATTGAGGTGGGAAATCTTCTCGTCTTGTTTTGGACCAGGAGGCAGGAGCTGGTAGAGAAGACGAAGGGGGTAGACAACATGGTTGACTAAGGGTGAGATGAGAGCTCGCGATTTGGAGGAAGGGAGAGCATCAGGGGGAAGGCAAAGGAGTTTGAGGAATCATACTTCCAGGACTGGTCGGTAAGATCCCATGGGGAGTCTGTCTCAGGAAAAGGAGTTAGAAGAGTTAGCAGCTTCTAAATGAAACTCTATTAAGCCCTAAGGGTAAACCATCTGCACCTCAAGGAGGGAGAAGGGGAGTGGGGTAAGAGATGGATAAACCTTGAGCCCTTTGGTGCCCTCAAGCTCCCGAGGGAATGGTACACGATGTGGAGGTGATGTCAAATCACCGAGGGTGAGTGGGGAAGAAGGGCACAAGCAGGTAGGGACACAATCAGAGCAGCCCGGCCCCGGATGAGACATGGCCAGCACGGGGCATGCAGGGGAACAAGCCTGTGGGGAGGAGGAGGAACAAGGGAAGTGTTGGCCATTACTCAAAAGGCAGCTGCTGCCGGGCAGCTTAAGGTGCTCTGTGTCTCTTTTGCTTCAGCCTTTGCTATAGAAGTGACCTGATCCAGGAGGGCTAATGCAAGGGGCAAGGAGGAGACTAGAGCCTGTCGGATCGGCTGGGTCCAGCGAGATTCATCCTTCAGTGTCAGGGAAATTGCCAGCCACCACCTCCAAATTTTCCAAGGTCATTGCCAACAGCTGAGGCCAGGCTGTGACTTAGCTCAACGCAGACTGCCATCTCGTCCTGCCCCCGCACCGGGACTCCACTCCAGCAGCCGCCATCCAGCTACATGTAATTACTGAGCTGAGGGAACTTCAAGGAGGCTGGAGGGGAAGCAAAGCACCGGTGGTTTATGAAATTAGAAAGCTGCAAGGCCCCGTGTCTGCCCGGCGGGAGGGGAGAGGCCTTGGTGATGTGCTTGTGGGTGATGCTGGGAGCTCTGTGGTACCTGACCCACTATTTCCACTCAGCACGTGAGCTGCGATATCTGCCTTCAGGGTTTTGGGGAAGATTTCTACACACTCGGGGATTGCTGCTTGCAGAGACCCAAGCTGTGCCATGCCAGTGCCCCTGGGCAGAGGTTGTGGTCACTAACGGAGGGGTCAGGAGAGGAGCCCTTTAGCCAAGGCTCACAGACAGGCCCAACGCCCTGGCCAGACTGTGCTGGACACTGGCTGGAAGGAGCCGCTGGATCCCCCAGCACAGGCACAGCCAGGGGACCAGGCTTGCTGTCCCCATGGGATGAATGCATGGGCTGGAGTTACTAAGGGTACCTGTGAGACATCCCAAGGAGAATTGGGGCCTTTAGCCAAGCTGAGCCAGGTGCTGGGGTAGATGCCTTGTAGCATGATTCATGTTGTACATCTGGCATGGAGAGATTTAAAAATGGAAGCAGCAGGTGAGGATCAGCAAGGGAGGGTGCCCCGAATACTACCTTGTGTTGTGAGTGCTGAGGACCAGCAAGTCCCTAGGCTGACCCTGATGCCAGCACCAAGGCACCCCACCAATGGATGTCCTATGGCACGGAATATAGATAAAACCTCCCTAAGCAGCTATAAAACCCAGCCAGACAGAGTCCCTAGCCCTTCTGGCCCCAGCCGTGTGTGTGGCTCTGCTCCTGGAGCCCACAGCGTGTTGGCCAGGGGTCTAGTAGCAGCAGGCAGCAGGCCTCTCCGTGCCGGCGCATCTCTCTGCCACTCGACACTCATGCAAACAGAGCTGCTATTTGCATTGTAAATGTTACGGGGCCAGGCAACTCCCGCTTGGAAGGGCCCTGGTGTGCCATGTCAGCGCTTTTCGGGGAGAGGAATCGTGCTGCAGCAGAGCTGGCAGGGGCAGGGAGGGAGGGCAGGGGGAGGAGATTTGGTGCATGTTACAGGGATGTGATTCCTGGGGGTCCCCACAGCCTGGCTCCTGGCTGAGCTTGGTGCCTCTGCATTCAAGGGAAGGGCTCTCTCCACACCCCACGTATTAACCATTCAGCTGCTGACTGGCAGTGTTTGCTCCTTTGCACCCCCAGGATCTCCAGGCTCTTCCCAGGATTGTGCCCCTTGCCACAACAGCCCAGCTGTGCCTCTGGGACCAGACTGACCTGTGCCCTATTAATTTGCACAGGGGTTGCCAGCTTCATGAGCCAATGACCTCGAGACGGATCTGCCTGTGCTGATGACATGTGCTCCCGACCCAGAGGAGCTCAGTGACATGGCTGGCCCTGAATCCAGCATCCAGATGTGCCCAGAGGTAGGCCCAGCATGACTCCAACCCCAAATCCAGCTGTGCTTAGCTGCCCTGCATGCTGCAGCTGGCTCTCAGCCCCCAAATGTGTTCAATTCTGCACTGCCCATGTGTGACCTGTGCGTTTGCTGCTCCGTGCTAACAGTCCATCTACCCACTTTCCCCCCACTATACCATGGTAACTTAACCTTCCCTGCCATGGGGAAGTGGAGCTGTCACATACCACAGGGTAGCAGTGAGCAGACAGGGCACTGATGTGTGATAAAGCCCTGCTACCTTGCTGACATCTGTTCATCTCTCCAGGTCCCTCATGCACCTAAATCACTTTGGCCTCTGTCAGCAGCAGGAAGGGAGCTCTCAGAGATAGATGGGGATGAAAGCAGCCAGGAGAATAACTGGAGTGGGGGAGCTGAATCAATTAGAGACAAAAAATGTTTCCTCGCCGATGCTTTGGAGTTCAGTACCAGGTCCAGGGATGCTTCCCTTTGTCTGGATCTGGTGCTACATAAAGGGGCAGGAGGAGGTGGGGATTGGATGCTTGTGAGCTGGGTGATGGATGGGCAGACACAGCCAGGCAGCACTGCTCATGCCCCGCAGAGCCGACCTGCAGCAAACCCTGCTCCCCCGACCCCCCAAAACTCTGCTTACCCCCATCAGCCCAGTCCACTCCCCTACTACATATCCATCCCAAGGAGACCAGTCAGTGTGGTGGGTCTGTCCTGCACTTACAGGGGACACAGGTCTTTATACACCACCCAGGGAACCCCAGCTAGCTTTGATCCCAGTCTGTGCCTGAGCCTGGGGGCTCCATGAGCTCTGCTGCCCTTGCTCAGCATGCAGCTCCCTGACCTGCTAGGGCCTGCAACCCAGATGACCTGAACCCAGCCCCAAAGGGCTTGCTGCATTGCATGGGCTCATGTTCCCCTGAGTTTTTTTCAAGAGAAGCCCCAGGGACCTTAGGCTTATGAGACTCCCAAGAAAGGCTCTGGCAGCCTGACACCACTCCCCAGCCCTGCAGTCCCTCGGAGGGAACATCACCTGGCTCTTCTCTGCCGCAGTCAACAGCTGGCTCAGTGCGTTGCACCTTTCAAAGGCATCACCCCTCACTTTGCATCCTGCCTGGCTGCATTTAAGCATGGAGACCCCCACACTGCTCCTGCCTGCGTGGGCACTGGAGCTGGGGCTCTGGTGATGCTGGCTCCAGGATGGGGTGGGAGCTCTCACTGCAAAAAACACGAGCTTTCCTTGGAAGAGAGAAGGACCAATGCTGGTTGGATGGGATGGGCGAGAGCAGCAAAGATCACCCAGCCCATCATGGCCCAGACAAAGCACCATCAGCTCAGTAGCCCTGTCCCCTATTCACTCCCCCCTGGATGGGGGCTCCCCACCTCCCTCCATGCCCGAGGGAGCTTTCTGTACCATGCTGCAGGGAGCGTGGCAAAGTGCAGGGCAGGGAGCCCAGGTCCTGAATCCCCTCTGCCACTCGCAGACACTTAGCGACAGCATCCCAGGCGGCTGGCAGCCGCACAAGAGGAAATTGGTGCAGTAAAATATTTCCCTCCTCGCTGCGTCCCATTTACATGTTTATAATGGAGGTTTTTAAGCCCCTAATGAGAAGGATGCTCATTGCGGGGAGACGATGATTAAAGCGGAGACAGACGTGAGCACGGGCCATAACAAAGGGAAGTTAATTACAGCAAGGAGCCAGGAGGACCGCGCAGCCTGCTCCACAGCTGCTGGCGGCCCCGCGACCCCGCTCCCCCCTCCTGCGCCCACCCGCAGGCTCCCAGCCGTTGCGGAAAGCAGCCCAGATGCTGCCAAGGGGGGGATGGTCCTTAAATTCATGCCAGCTGCAGACTGCCGGAGCATAAGGGAGCTGGATCGGTGCGTCAGCCCGGCAAGCCCCTGCACTGACCCCTGGTATGGGCAAAGGAAGGGAGGAGGGCTCCAGGGAGGCAATGGGATGTGGAGCATCCTTCAGACCTGTCCACTGCGGTCCAAGCACTCAGCCAAGTGGGGGAGGCCAACAAGGCTGCCAGATATTTGGGCAAGACTAGGTCTGCATTAACAGAAGGGAAGGGGCAGTTCCTCCTGAGTTACAGTATGGACAGTGATTGTCTCCTCCGTACTGCCTGAGCTCCTGAAAGTACCCTCAGGTTTTCCCCAACCTTGTGGGACAGCACATCAAGGGATACGGGAGGAATAACCCCAGGGAGGAAGCTCTTCTCCTCCGGTGGGGAAGAGACACAAAGGCTATCCAGCTCTGGAGCCCTGAACCGAAGGACTTCGGCACGGCAGAGGGGATCAGAGAGATGAAGAACAGGATGAACACGCAGATAATGGCACAAGCAAATAGCAGGAGAGAGAGACGAAGTGGTAGGATGAATGAATGCATGAGCAAGGGAGAGAACGAATGCAGGAAAGGTGTTTAGCAGTTGGGCAGAGCTTAATTCAAGCAGAATAATCCTGATCCGTTCTCTTTAAATAAATAAATCAGCAGAGCCCTGCGTGTTTGAGTTAGTCCCAGCCAAAGCTGCAGTATCAAACTTTAATCTATTCTTGACGGAGCAATTAAAGGGAAGGATACAGGCACAGGAATGCAGCCCAACGGAGCAGTCTGAATATTTAATATGGTTCCAGGCTTTGAAAGTCCCAACAAACCAGCAGAATGGGGAAGCCGATGACAGCTTTATCTTAATAAGGAGAAGGGGAGAAAAAAAAAAACACCCTTGCGCTTTGCAAAGAGAGAGTGTCTCATTAAAAGGGAAGGAAATGATGCGTTGGAAGTGATATTGCGGTGGTGGGGTGAGTGAGGGTACGCTGGGCTAGGAGCCCCTGGGAAGTGGGGGAGCAGGAGGTTTGAAGGTGTATCGGGGCTGTTTGCTCCCGGGCTGAAGGGAGCCTGGCTGGAGCTGGCTGAGTGCAATGAGCCAGATGCAGGTGAAGTCAGGCTGCCACCCACTGAGTAGCACCTTGATCCTGAGGAAATCCCACTGAAATCAGTGGGAATGCCTTGCTGTGCTGCGGGCATCGAACCCAGAGGAGGCCTTTGGCTGAGATTCCCCTATGCACAGAGGGCACCTACAGCTCCTGCAGCGATCCTGTCCCTAAGGCTGGGGCACAGCTCCTATACCGAAAGTCCCCAGGCCTGGTTGTCCTCTGCCTTGTGCAGTCCAGGCCTGTGCTAAGTTAGTGAGGAGAGGTGGGGAGTCAGCTGCCTCCTCTCCTCCACGCTGGTCTCACCCCCTCCATCACAGCAACGATGACCAAGGAGGCCTATAGATGGGAGGCCAGACGGGAGCTTGTCAGATGCAGGCTGGGTGAGGGACGCAGTTAGCACAGGCACCTGCTGTGACTTTCTGGGTGGCGTCGTCCCAGGCAGCAGGGCAGAGGGGAAGCCAGCGTCTCCCAGGGCAGCAGGAGCTGGGGTGGGCTGGATTCCTCCCACTCCCATGCCTCATGTTTTATGCAGCACTGAGTACATGGGTGGCACTTGCAGATAACAGAGAATAACGAGAACAAAGATGATCGTGCACAGCAGGGGCCTCCCCTCCCCTTCTGCTTCAGGGAAACATGCTTGCTTTAACACCCAGGAAGAAAATCCCCCTCCTAAATCCAGTGCCCACAGCGCCACCTCCGATAGGGCCCAGGCAGCAGGGATCTGCTGGAAGCCATGAGGCTTACTCACACCCCTAAACCCAGGAAGGCAGGATCACTAATTGTGAACTCACAAGTGAGCCCGGGAAACTTGTGCTTGAACTCCATAGGGGTCCTAGCCTGCAATTGCTGCTGGTATGACCTTGCCGGTTGTAGAACCAAGCTCTTCTCGGGTGGCAGCTAAAAATCGATGGCAATGGCACTGCGGAGCAAAGCCAGGGGCACAACCGGACTTGAGGCTGCTGGAATTACTGACTGGAGAGAGGCAGCAAAATAGTGTTAGGAGCAACTCACTTGCTATTTTGGGCTGGTTTATGGGCTCCCACTCCCAGCAGGGCCAGGCCCTGGTGGGGAGGCTGAGGAGGGGGCTCCGAGGTGAGAAGCCAGGAGATGTCAGGCACTGAACTGGCCCAGAGAGAGCCCGGCCCTCACCACTGAGCAAACAAATGGGCTAGTGCTGCAGCCAGAGCCGAAGCAACTCATTAAGGGGATCAGGCACCGTCCCTGACTGGATTTGTGATGGTGGCTGTTGTTATCATTGGGTAATCCTGCCTGAAATCCTCTCCAGTGGCTTGGAGCAGCAGAGAAGAGAGGAGGAGGCGCCCAAAGCAAATGGGGGAGGAACGAGATGGGAAGAAGGAGAGGGAATGGGGAAAGAAAGGAGGGAGGCAGGGGCGGAGATGGAGGCCTTAAAATCGTACTGTGGGGCCGACCCTGTTCTCAGTGCCCAGCCCGAGTAACTGGGCCAGGCCATGGAGAGCTCTGCAAGGACCACAGAGAGGCATCAGATCCATGCTGCAGCCTTGGCACCAACCCTTGTGCAGCCTGCTGTGTGTGTGCTGTGCCCTCCCATCCAGCAGCCTCTCCCATGCTGCACCCAAGGATGCCCCTCAGTGTGTTGGGGGGCGCTGGCACAGAGCCGGGAAGGAACAGGACTGCAATGTCCTTTGGATGGAAGTGCCATAGGAGGGCAGCACTAAGCAGGGAGCATGGACTACATGCAGCTGGGACACCCCTCTGGGCCCTGGTATTGCCTCCCATGTCTCCAAAACACCCCTGAGCTCTCAGCCAGAAGCTCATCAACAGCTCTGTGGGTTGCAGAGGTGGCTGGCAGGGGCTGGGATGGGCAAAACCCACAGGGAGGGAGTTGGGGTGCAGTGGTTCACGTGGTATTGAAATAAAAGAGAAGCTGGGCAGTCATTTAGTATTTTGGTTTTGCAATCAAACTGCAGAAAATACTTTTGCTTTTCATTTGGGGCCGACCGGGAACATAGAAGCCGGGTATTCTTGGTGGAATCACTTCCCCCCACCACAAAACCCCCTAATTTGCAGTCAAATTAAATGTTTGTGTGCATTCTTATTTTTTAAAGCCAACTGAGCCAGTGCTGGTCTCAAACCAATGCTTCAAAATGAAGCAAGAAGAAAAGAAAGAGAGAGAGAGAGAGAAATGTTGCATTAAAAAAAACAAACTGGCAATGAAACGTTCCAACTTTTCTGGGTTTTCTTCTCCAGCGAAAACTCTTGGTCTCCCGCCCCAATCCGTGAGTCACTGTGCTGGCCCAGGAATGGGAGCATGAAGTATTTATTTGCGAGATTTTGCCTGGCTCTAATTGGGACTGATGTGTGCTTGGAATCACAACGGGCAGCACAGGGGAGGCTGCCAGCCAAGCGCATCAGAAGCGAGCGCAGCCATCGTTAGCACAGCTTGATCTATGTCCTCCTCTAGTGACTGATTCGGGTAAGGGCCCTACGCATCTCCTGCCTGCAGCTAATGGGGTTGTGTCTGGATTTGTCAAGGTATTTAGGTGCCTAAAGATGCAGAGAGGTGGCCAGTGGGGTTTTACAATGCACGTCGGTGCCTCACTTCCATTGCTTCCCTGCCCTCCGGGAGCTGCTTTGGACCTAGCTAGTGAGTTAGCTTGCCTGCTTACGCATGGAGCTGCAGCACATGCCTCCAACCCTTGCCAGCTCTCCCCGTAGCCTCGTCCTGGAAGCCCCTCGCTTGTATTGATGGAGGTGCCCAGGTCCTCTTACAAATCCTGCTTGGTGCTTTTCTGAGTGTGTACAGCACCTCCAGACCTTGAAGAACCTGATTCTTAGGGTGTGGACAAAAGACCCCCCGCTAGCTCCTCAAAAAGGGTAACCAGATCTGCTCCCCCAGCAAGATATGTGACAGCTAAACTGTGGTAGCTTATCAGGGCATCCACCATGATTTGGCTACCCTGTAGCATGGGGGAAATGTGGATACACCCACACAGATGCTTAGAGATGCTGCCTTGCCACTTGGCACCTCACTGGCATTTGCTCATGTAACTCGGTTTGTCCAAGCCCTGCCTGCTGCAGAAAGGGCTTCTGCACTTAGACGCAGGGGCCACAGGCGCTGTTTTTGCCTGTATCCCATCCAGGAGGGGCATTGCAGAGATACCTGCAGAGTTCACCTGGCTGCCATCCTAGAGGTCATCAGGGTCAGCCTCCAAAGACCAGCGCTGGGCAGACCCCTTACTTCCAGCACCACGGACACGGCCCCGGCAGCCTAACAAGCTGGGGTGGGCTGGGCGGTGCGGGTGCCCTGCTGCGATCCGGTTCCCAAGGCAGGGTATTAAATACTGATTAGCTCTGACACACTCACTCGTAACCTTTTCATTAGGAAATTACGTTTAATAGAAATTGTTCTGACACCTCTCAGCGGCGCTTTCTCACGATTCATTACCGACGCGCCAGGCAGGAGAGGAAGGGGGGATACAAGGAGAGGGCCCGGCCCTGCCGTTTCTGCTGTGTGGAGATATTTGTGCTCATTGGGAAGTGGTGTGAAGCGAATGGAGAGCAGGAGGTGGATGGAGCAGGAGCATGGAGAATAAATAGCAACTTGAATAGCTGTCTGGAGCCCTCAGGGGAGGTAGAAAGGGGGAAGGAAGGACGCACATGTAATCTGCAGGGAAATAGGGCTGCGTGCGGAGCAGTAGGGCGAGACGCCTGGGGTGGATGCTACGTGGGGTACAAAGCAAGACCCACTGACCTGTTGTGAGCTGACAACATCTAGCTTGATATCTTAGGAGGGGACTGGAGCCTGGGCAGAAGGGCAAACCCGACAGTATGTTCTCCTACCTCTCCCTTCATCCATCCACCCCCTCCATCCATCCATCCATCTGATCTACGTGGGCTGGACGTATCCATCCACAGGAAAAGCTGCAAGTTCCAACTTTGTGCCAAAAGAAACAGAATGACGGGCTCACATTTTCCTATTAAATGATTTTTTTGGGGGGGAGAAACTTATTTTGTGTCAACGGAAACATTTCTTTTTAATTGCAACATTGAAACAAGCTGTGTAATGCACCAGCGTCGCCATGGAAAGCTCTCCCCAAACAGCATATTAAAACGTTGTGCTCCCCAAATGTTGACACAGAGCGGTTTGACCTTGTCAGAATGCTTTCTTGCTTTTCAAGATTTTTTGGAAGAAAAAACCCCAAAACTCCTCCATCAACATGAATGTGTTTCTGTGGAAAATCACATTAAGAAAAACAAAGAGCCATGTGATTCCTCGATCCGTTCTGCTCTGTCTGTCACTGCCATGCAAGACTTGAAAGCCGCCGGCTCTGGTCAGAGGAACTAATCATCTCATCTCATCGCACCTTTGCGTGCCTGAACGAGGGGCGGGTGGGGGATGCGCCCTGCTGCCAGCCTGCTCTCCGGGAAGTGTGGTGCAGGGGGGCACGTGGAGATGCCACCTCCCTGCTCTGCTTCTGAGCCACGCTGGCCTCAATGGCCAGGTGCCCCCCATCAGCAGGGTCAGACGCTTTGCTGCTGCCATCCTCTTCCACAGGCCTATTCTGCCTATAAAGCTCCCCTGGTGAATCTGCTCAGCACTTGGCCTCAATGCTATCCAGTGGCAGTGAGACCCACAGAGGAATTCTGCCTAAGTCCCAGTTGTGCTAAGATGTGATGGGTACCGTTCTGCTGAGCTCCTAGAAAGCCCCATGTCAGGACACACATGGATCCAGTGTGGCCATTAGTAATTGGGAGAGGCTGGGACTTGTGAATCCAATAGGCATTCATGGGCTACAGAAGGACACCAGCTCTGGGGGAGTCTCCATGCTGCCTGAGAGCTTCCATGTCCCCTTTCTGGGTTTACAAGGGGAGGGGAAACTGAGGCGCAGAGCCGGGCCAAGATCCTACCTCCTCAGCCTCTGAGCCTGCTGCTGTGTTGCACACCTCTCCCCCAGACAGAGAGCAGCAGGGGGCCTTTGGCACATGCCCCCTGCCCCTGCCAGCATGCCAGAGCCAGGACCCTGGAAGTGAGTAGGGGATTCAGCCTCCATGCTCTTTACCGATGCTCACCTAGAAAGTCTGGTCCCACCTAGGCCTGCAGAGACTGCCCCACTCCCATAGACTCTGCTCTCTCTGGGGGTGCAACATGGCAGGGCTCTCTATCAGAAGCCTCTGGTTTGCATTTAAAACCATAGAGGAAAATCAGGAGATACAGACCGTGATTCACTGAGCTGGAGTTCTCTGCAAGCGGGGGGATTTCTCCCCGGGACCAGGCCGGGACGTGGGATCTGGACTTAGTCATGAAGTGAGCCGCCTAGAGCAGAGGTTCCTGGGAGAGGATGACGCCCGGGAGAGCCATCGCTCTGCACAACAGGCCTGTGCCCCCAGTAGCAACCTGGCTGGAGGAAATCAGGGCACAGGCTAATTTGCTTGCAGATCCTTCACTTTAATCAGAGCAAGCCAGGACCCTGCTGGCCTGACCCCATTCGCAGTCTTGGGTGGGGGGACAGAGCTGGAGTGCGGTGTTTTGCTGTTGTGTCAGAGAGCTGGGATTTGTGGCAGGGTTTGACAGCCGAGACCCTTCTCAGTTCCTCCCAACGCCAAGAATAACGAAGCGTTAGCATCAGTAGGAATTAAGATAGCACTCACAGCTAGTTCATCTCCACAGAGGAGGGAGCAGCGTCTAACAGCTGGAGCCCAGAAGCGACATACCCGAGCTCTGGGTTCTGCTCCCTGACTCCATGCGTGACCTGGTATAAGGCATGGCTCAGCGCTGTGCCTCGGTTTCCCCCTCCGTGAGATGGACGGGACTCTTCAGAGCGGAGGTGAGACCTCATTGTCACATGCACAGCTCTCTGAGACCCTCGTGGGGAGGCTTGGGGGCAGGTAAAGTGCTCTCAGAGGGGCCGTGAGTTCTTTGCAGGCAGTTAAAGGAATAATAAATCTGCAGTTTGGAAGCTGTGGCTGCCTGGGCTCTGTGCAGAGTATGGTAAAGAGGTGCAGCTGTGGGAGATGAGGAGCTGGGCGCAGTGGAGGGGGATAGCCTGAGGCAGATGCCTTTGATGTGGGCTAATGGTGAGCTCTGGCCCACGGTCCATTGACCCCCAGGCTCCTTATCTACTGAACAGGGGTGGGCTGAGTAGATGAGGGGACTCCCTGCCTGTGCTGGAGGCTGCAGCCTGGTCAGCTGGTTATCAGGGGAGGAGGGAAGAGAGAGGAGACGCTTCCCCCACCATCCTTCTCTGCAGGAGCTTTGGTTAAGGCCAGAAGAGACCCCTGGACCATTGCTCAGCTGTGACATCCCAGTCCATCCCAGTTTCCAGGACGCTGTCCCAGGCTTGCATTCCCTGTTCCTAGATGGCCGGCTTTGCATTCAGCACCACGAAAGCACATCTCGTTGGAGTAGGCCTGGCTTGCCAGAGGACCCCAAACGTGATTCCCCCTTCCATAAATCTTTGTGTCACCTGCAAATGCTATCAGCAGCGATTTTGCATTTCCTCCCAGATCATCGATGAGCCTGTCGAGTCACGGCAGGCCTTCATCAGATCCTGCTGGAACCTCCAAAAAAACACCTCTGCTCGCTGATGCTTTTCCATTGACAGCAGCTTTGTGAGCTCTGCCAGCCACGCTGCCCTTAATCCATTTAATGGCCGCTCTATTGATATTGCATAGTGCTAATTTTTAATCAGAGTGTTGTGTGATATCGAGTCAAATGCCTTACAACAGCCTAAGTGCATTATAGCTTCGCGGCTCCCCTTACCAACCAAACTTGTAATCTCATCAAAGAATGAAATCAGATTTGTTTGACAAGACTTATTTTCCATAAAACCATGTTGACGGGCATTAATTATATTCCTAGGCTTTAAGTCTTTATCAATTGAATCACGGATCGGCTTCTCCAGGATTTGGCTTGGGACTGATACAAAAACTGGCCTTTAGTTTCCAACCTTGATGTCCTGATGCCTATTATAAAGTAGCTCTGGTGCTGGAAGGGGCAGTGCTAGAGCAAAGGAGACATGAACCTGCCTACCTGGCTAGGCCAGGCTGGCTGCTTCGTTTGCTTGGCAGCCCCTTGCCATTGGTGTGGCTGGCTCTTTCCTCTCTCTGAAGCGGCAGCAGCCCTGTCCTACAAATACACCCACAAATCTGATCTCGCTCACAATCAGCCCGAAGGAAGAGCTACCAAAAGGCAGGGAGGTGCATTTAAGCTGGTGTATGAAGGCTCTGGGAACCCCATGGAGCCTCTGGGGTTGGGTCCAGCTAAAAGACTGATCTCTACCTAATAAGCACCTGAATGGAAACTGCCTCTGGCCCCCTCTGGTTGGGTCCCCGGCCCCCTGGCTGGGCACCAGCTTGAGCCCTGCTTGTGCCAATCACTCCCCAACAGCTTGCAAATGACTTTGCACAAAGACTTCCTGACCCAATCGTCCCTCCCCTGCTATCACAGCCCTTTCACAGCCTCTAACGCAATTACTGCTGGCCCAATAATAACGTGTAATGCAATTATAGCCAGCCTGCCTGCCAACTGAATGCTCAAGTGACTCCGGCTCATCTGCTCGTGCTCCGTCTGACGGGCCGTGACCAGCTGCAGGCCCGGTAGGGGCCCTGGCCAGGCTACCCAGCAGCTGCCCAGGTGGGTGGCAGCATGGCGGGGAGCCAGGGCCCACCCTGGACCTGGCTGAATGGATGGAGATGGGGAGCCTGAATTCCCTGCTCACTTCCAGGGTCCTGGCTGTGGCATGCTGGCAGGGGCAGGGGGCATGTGCCAAAGGTCCTTTACTGCTCTCTGCCTCGGGGAGAGGTGTGGGGTAGGGGAGCAGGCTCAGATGCTGAGGAGATAAGATCTCAGCCCAGCTCCATGCCTCAGTTTCCCCTCCTCTTGTAAACCCAGGAAGGGGAGGTGTACACACTCGGGCAGAGTGGAGACTACCCCAGAGCTGGTGTCCTTCTGTCCATTGGATTCACAAGCTCCAGCCTTCCTAGGTTGCTAATGGCCATGCTTGATCCATGTGTGTCCTGACATGGGGCTTTCTAGGAGCTCAACCCCTGGGTCCTAGGAGAACGGTGCCCATTGCATATTAGCACGGCTGGGACTTAGGCAGGATTTCTCTGTGGATCTCGCTGCCACTGGATAGCACCGAGGCCAAGTGCTGAGCAGATTCACCAGGGGACAAGGCAGCTCCCTGGCTAACGAGCACACCCAGGATTGTACTAGACAGATGGGTATTTGGGGTGCCTCTATACATGTAGTTTAATATGCGTTACCCTATTTTAATGCATGTTAAAGTATCACAACCCACCCCCCCCCCACAGTGCTCTTTAGCTAATGTGCATTAAGATAGGCTAAAGTGCATTTTTCTAGTAACTCACAATGCATTTACTGTGCATTACCTAAAGTGCATTCATTGGATATGTAGATGCATTTCTTCTTGCTTTTTCACCCATTTTAACTGGCTCAGGGTGTTAGCTTACCACCTGATAGCGGGGCAGGAAGAAGTTTCTCCGAGGGGCCGATCTGTCCATGGTTCTCCACCGTGTGGTTTTTGCACTCTTGTAGCTGGGATTAGTCCTGAGAAGAAACAGGGCCCGGTGGGCACCGGGGCTAATCCAGCCTGTAGGTTTGCTCCAACGTGTCCGCAGCTGGCAGGAGAGATCCCAGCGCTCCCTCCTCCCGCTCCCTGACGAACCGCGTCAGATTTGTACCTCTGCCGATAAGAACTAACTCCGCGTTTTACAACTGTGCGTGTGAAATTAGGAGCCGCTTAATCTCCCTCTGCTGGATCACTCAGAGGTGTAATTGTGCAGAAGAAAAAGGGTATTAACATGCAAAACACTCTGCTGTACTTTTTCATGTTAAATCCCTTGCTCATGCTCTCATTCTTTTAATTTTACAAGAGGGTTTTTTCTGTCCGTGGGTGCGTGCGGGAGCCTTGCACAAAGAGATGGAGCCGGGCACACAGCGAGAATCATTTCAATTTCTCCATAAATCTTAAAAAATGAATACTTAAATTCAAGCAAAAAATACATTCTTACACCTTTAATTTCCTCTCTATGAAGTATAATGAAAAAGCCTGATTATTTTTAATTCTTCCCTTTAATAATTCAGCGGCAGAGTGATTTAAAGCTGGGGACGATAATTACCTTTTCACTTCCCCGGTAAATGGAGTTTTAATAGAAATGGGAGCTCAAATGCTGGAATTAATTCCAACAGGTCAGCGTCAGGTCATCCGTAGCTCCTTCTGTGTACATCATTTATCTGTGAAATGGCCTGCGTCTCTGTTTCACAGGGATCCCTGCCCAGGGGCTACGTCTGAAAGGGACATACCGTGTTTGCATCTTGTACGAGGGGAGTCCAGTGCACATCATCACAGGAGGAGGGTTTTTAATGCAAGTGCAACCACAGGTGGAAGAAGAGGACTCTGGGCCACTCCAGGTTGGGAGAATTCACTGCTGGCCCTGGGGCAGGGACAAAGGATGGGCGAAGAGCCATAACCTGTGCCCTCCATGCTTCCCAGCAGCATTGCCATCACTACACACCTGGGATGTCAGGCCGGACTGTTACAGCCTCCTTAGGGATGATTGCTAGCACCTGGCTCCCATTGCAATCAATAGAATTGGCCCCATGTGTGTTTGAGGAGCCTGTTGCAAAAAGACTTGACCCAGGATGGGCATAAAGTCGTGACTGAGCTAGGAGTTGAACCCAGCCCTTCCAAAGCCAAGGCCTAGGCCAGTGCCTTCTCCCAGACCCACCTTTCCTGGGACACAAGTGTCCTGGAAAGCTAGATTAGCCCAATGGAAACCCAGGCTGGTGCTCTCCTACAGAGCCTGGAAGACAGAGACGGGTGTCCTGGCTTAGCTCTCAGCTGAGCCACTGCCTGTGGCAACCTTCAAGGCTTTCTAGGGCATAGCCAGTGCCAGGCCTGGGGCTGCTGGGTGAGATGTGGGTGGTTTTGTCCCAAACGTAGTAGGTGAGGGGCGTTGTGGGGGCTACAAGATTGCCAGCAAAATATTCAGCTGCTTTGAAAATGCTCCACAGTCCCCCATACGCCTACCCCGGCCTTCACCTCCCTAGTTTGGCCCTGAGAGCTATTCTAGCACTGAAGGTGGTTTCATCTGCATGCATAGGCTTAGCTCAATGTGAGCTGCTGCCTTGCCTTCAGTCCCAGTCCACCTTCCCCCTTCAAAGGCTGCAGCAGGGATGCTGGCTTGCGGCCACGTCCTGACCGGGGCTGGGCTGGGCCGGGCTGGCTCAGGGGAAAGCAGTTGGGGGTTAAATTTTCCGAGCCTTAAACATAGGCAGCCGGGTGCTAATTAAGCTCCAGGATGGCGGAAATCTAAAGCACTCCAGCGCTGATTGGCTACAAGTGCGTGCTAATGAGAGCTGGGGAAATGTCAAGCAGTTCTGTTGCTATTTCCTTTCATAAATAATTTGTACCAAGCTGGTGCCGGCGACAGTGCCCATCTGATGCGAGGAGCCCTCTGCGCCGCCTCCAGCATCCAGCCCCACAGCAACGTGGGGAGGAGGAGTGTGTATTTTGTGGAACCACCTGTGGTCTGGGGACGCAGAGGGCTGGTAGGGATGTGAGCAGGGTCTGAGAAGCTGCTATGCCAGTCGATGGATAGCAGGATGCCCGTGAGGGGGTGGAGGCGGTCTTGGGCTCTGCCCCATGAACCTGCCCCAGCCCTGTGCACTGCCTCCCTACAGCCAGAGGAGAAGGAGGGAGCAGGGACACTGTCTTAGCCTGCTTCTGGGTCAGTGTGGGCAAGTGCTGCCCCTTTCTGAGCCCAGCTGGAGCGTGCTGCCCAGGCAGGAGGAGAGAGGCAATGTGCAGGAGGGCACAGATGCCATCTTCGGAGACAGCAGCACATTTCCTTATGTCCATACAGCCTAGATAGGGTATAGGCCCCTACTATGGGCTGGGTATGAGATCTGTTGGGTGGCCTCAGCTGCCCTATGCTAGGCAGGGGGTCAGAGCCAGGGACGAGGATGGGCTCTTCTGAAAGCCCTGGGAGGATCCCGAGCAAGGATGCACCTGATACACTGGTCTCCCATGGGAGGAGAGGGAAACCTTTTTGCTTGGGACGTCTGGCTCTGGGGAGAGCAGGCTGGCAGCATGCAACCCTGCAGCACAGCTGAAACGGGCTCTGGAGCCTTCTCCAAAGAGGTGGGAGGGGCTGGGACCTGCTGGCACCTGGACATAACGTCCCTCCAGGTGAGGACCATCCTCGCCTGCAAGAGCCGGCATAGCACAAGCTCTCGGTGTGAAGAGGAATCTCCATGCCCCTCTGACCCCAGCTCACAGCACACCAACATTTCTCCATTTGCTCCCCTTTGGGGTCACACGTCGCACGCTATTTCCTGGGGAGTTCCAGTGATTGCAGCGCTCGAAGCACGGACTCCTTGGGTATATCCACACCCAGCTCCCAGGCTCAGGCAATGAACCCACCAGCCATCAGGACAGAACTGCAAATGGATGCCTCTCTCTTTTGCTCCCCGTCTTTCAAGAGCTGTTTTAAGGCCCTGCTGGAAAGCCCTATGCTACAGGGAGCTGGAAGGAGGCACATGGGGCTTTCCTTAGCCTGACGAATGCGCCAGGCCAGCAGCTGCATCCCGGCCATCCAGCCCAGCCCAGGGCCATCCATCCCACACTCGCCCTCCTTCCTTCTGAAAGTTTTTTCCCTTGCATGCGCCCATCTCCATGGCAACCGTAAACCCAACCAGCCAGATGCAGCAGCCGATGTGTGTGTGCACACGCGCATTACCCTGTTGACCAGCAGATCGGGTGCCCAACTGGGATGCAGGGCACCTGGGTCTAGTCCCAGCTCTGCTGCCAACCTGCTGCATGAGCTGTGACTCATTGGCAGCCACATATTTGCATTTCCACGGGCTGGCGTTTTTGCGTACTGGCTTCTATCCCATCCAGGAAGAGCACAAAACAACTGCAGATGCTTCCTCTGCCCGAAGAAGGGTGTTCGTACCCAAAAGCTTGCAAAGGAAAATTCTTCCAACTATTTTAGTTGGTCTAATAAAAAATATCACATCTACCCGAAGAATCTTTATTCACCAAGGCGCCCCCGGGGGTTACAAGAAACAATGGCCACAAGCTAGTAGAGAGCAGATTTAGACTAGACATTAGGAAGAACTTCTTCACAGTTCGAGTGGCCAAGGTCTGGAACGGGCTCCCAAGGGAGGTGGTGCTCTCCCCTACCCTGGGGGTCTTCAAGAGGAGGTTAGATAAGCATCTAGCTGGGGTCATCTAGACCCAGCACTCTTTCCTGCCGATGCAGGGGGTCGGACGTGATGATCTTTTGAGGTCCCTTCCGACCCTGACATCTATGAATCTATGAATCTTGTCTGCCTATGAGAGCTGGCAAGGCACTGCTCTCAGGGCCTCCATTCCCCCCACTACTTGTCTAGGCTCTTTGGGGCAGCAGCTGTCTCTGGACAATGCGTGTGTACAGCACCACGCACCCCAGCATCCTTGACCTTACCTGGAGCTGCCGGATGCTGCTATAATCCAAACAGCTAAAGCTATAACTGCCATCCCTCCACCCCACAACAGAACGGGTTGTAAGGATTGACGGATCAATATTCGCATTGTGCTAAGTAGTAGTACCGTATAAATGCTACAGTTTCAGGGCTCCATTAGAGTCTATTATTTATCTACTCCAAAGTCCTCTCAGGCACCTGGGACGGCACTGGTAGATATTTGTGCTGCAGTATTCTGTAACTACTTTGGTAAATATCTTCCAATTACTGGTTCCTCATAGTTGACAATCAGTTATGAATTATCCTCGCTGCATTGTATATCTTTGTCAGGCTCTCTGCCACGTGAGCCCTGTTATCTATTCATAGGTAAGGGCATTTTTTTTTTTTAATCAAAGGTTATTTAAGAAACTCGATACAAATATTGAGTCATAATAAAAATAATATCCAGGCGTTTTGCCTGCGACTTGTTAGCAAAGTGTGCATGTGCTCTTTCTTCTACGGGTCTGCTTTCAGACAATATTTGTCAGGAGAAGCAGACCATGGTTCATCTCCTGAGAGGCCCTGTGGCACCACAATGCACCCCACAAGATCTGGCGACACCAACACCAGAAGCGGTGACCTGTGCAGATTATTGGGTACAGACAATATAGAAAGGTTGGATTGGAGACACGATGAAGAAGAAGATAATAGCCTACTACTAGAGTTACTCCTCCAGGTCCAGGGCTAGAGGTGCATGTGGATGGTCCTGGATGGAAGCCCTGCTGACGTCTGGGTTGTTTCTAGAGCTGTTTAGAAAGTAGTGAATTTGTTCCCCGTCCTGTGGAAAAATGAATCCACGAGGAAAACAAGGAAGTTGCTCTTGAAGGAATTATCCATGGAAATGTCCTTTTTCACAGAACAATAATCAAACCCTGCCCCATGCCAGGTCTGAAGCACCGCTGCCGCGTGAGCAGGAGTTCAGTTTGGAGACCACAACAGGCGTCCTTCCCCCTGACGCTGGGGACACTGTCCCCCAGGCAGTTTTGAAGGCATGGAGGTTTACGGTCTACTGGTAAACCAGGAGTTAATAGCAACTTGAGTTCACCCAGGTGTTTTGGAGGCCTGATCCAAGCCCTGGGAACCTCTGCACAGACTACGCCTCTGGAGGGTGCAGGCCCGCAGGCTGCGGGTGGGGAGAGAGGCAGGGGTGCAGCCTGCTGTCCTCATGCAGGGCTGTGGGCAGATGCTCCCTTCCTGATGGTTGCTTTGTGCTTTGGGATCCAACCTTGCCCTGCCCGGACAGCTCAGTCTGAATGGTCCATTGTATCCCCCTGGATGGACCCCCACGCCCCTGCACCTCACCGTGGGACAGGCATGTCCCAACCCCAATGCATCCCATCCCCATGGGATGGACTGGAGCGAGGCACAACGTAGCCACAAAAAACATGCGAACACACGCCTGAAACACACATGTGCAGAGCTCCAGGACGTGCCTAGACTCGCTCACACTTCCATTCATTTGCGCTGTTCAGCTTCTCCCTGCTGGTCATGGCTTGATGCAATGAGATGCAACTCTCAGTGGCTGCTTGTGTATCCCTATCACGTGTACAAATGCATGTGTGCAAACATCGCACCCACACGCCACGTATGTGTGTGCAAAAACATGGAGAAACAGGGTTGTCAGGACCCTTGGGTGTGAGGGGGATCCATTTAATCCAACCCCCTGCTCAAGGCAGGATCAATTCTGTTTAAACCAGCTCATGTAGGTGTTTGTCTAGAACGCACTTGTGTATCCGACACATGCACTCACACACAGAGAGCTTATATAAATCACACCCACCCACACAGTGCCTATATGAATCTCACACACACAGGTGTGCCCACATCCCAGGCTGAGCACTGGTGCTGAGTGCAATGGGAACATTTTCCTGGATCTACCCAGACTGAGACTGGGGGGTGTCCGGCTCCGGGCCGCTGCTCCTCTCAGGGGCTTGTAGGTGGTGCGCTAGGGCAAAGGCTGGGCCTGGCAGTGCCTCCCTCCCTTGTCCAAACAGACCTTCCCCTGGCCTGTGCTGTAATGATGTTTATCAAGTCACACACACATCCTGTCTCCTGCATTTTTCATGCGCCTGGGCCCCTGCGGCCGCAACGCTTGCTAATCAAACAGCAGCGGAGCTAGCGTGGGCAGCGCCAGCCTGGCTCCCATGGAGAATTCCCCTCCCCTCCTTGCAGCCTGCTCCAGCCTCCGAGACCCCCAGGGCACTGGTCCGGCTCTAATGGACAGAAGGGGCAGGGCATCACTCAAGAGGGCTCTGAGGGTCTGTGGGAGGAGGCGGCAGCCAGGCCCAGTCAGGCTTAGCCGGGGGAAGTGGCCATTCAACATAGCACAAGTGAGGGCTGGGAGGCAGCAGTGGCCTGAGCTGAATCACTCAGAGTTTTGTTGGGAGCAGGGGGGAGAAGGCCCAGCAGTCCAGACCCTTTGAGACCTGCCTGGTTGCATGTGAAACCTGAGTGTGCCTGCCTGCATGTGCATCCATGTGCAAGGGTGTCACCAGGGCAGTGTCTTTCCCGGGGTGGGTCACAAATGTGAGTGCCTGGCTCTGAGGTCAGACATGTATCCCACACCATACTGGTGAACAAGTTAAGAGGCTGTGACTTGGATGACTACACAGTCCAGTGGGTGGTGAATTGGCTAGAGGGTCGCACCCAAAGAGTCGTGGTGGATGGGTCGGTATCGACCTGGAAGGGTGTGGGCAGTGGGGTCCTGCAGGGCTCAGTCTTTGGACCAACTTCTTTAATATAAAGCCCATCATCTGGAATGAAAAATACATGCTTTGCTTTTTGTGCAATGTCTTCATCAGTGACTTGGACGAGGGAGTGAAGTGTACTCTGTCCAAGTTTGCGGATGACACAAAACTGTGGGGAGAAGTGGACACGCCGGAGGGCAGGGAACACCTGCAGGCAGACCTGGACAGGTTGGACAAGTGGGCAGAAAACAACAGGATGCAGTTCAACAAGGAGAAGTGCAAGGTGCTGCACCTAGGGAGGAAAAATGTCCGGCACACCTACAGCCTAGGGAATGACCTGCTGGGTGGCACAGAGGTGGAAAGGGATGTTGGAGTCCTAGTGGACTCCAAGATGAACATGAGCCGGCAGTGTGACGAAGCCATCAGAAAAGCCAATGGCACTTTATCGTGCATCAGCAGATGCATGACGAATAGGTCCAAGGAGGTGATACTTCCCCTCTATTGGGCGCTCGTCAGACCGCAGTTGGAGTACTGCGTGCAATTCTGGGCGCCGCACTTCAAGAGGGATGCGGATAACCTGGAGAGGGTCCAGAGAAGGGCCACTCGTATGGTTAAGGGCTTGCAGGCCAAGCCCTATGAGGAGAGACTGGGGCACCTGGACCTCTTCAGCCTCTGCAAGAGAAGGGTGACAGGCGACCTTGTGGCCACCTATAAGTTCATCACGGGGGCACAGAAGGGAATTGGTGAGGTTTTATTCACCAAGGCGCCCCCGGGGGTTACAAGAAATAATGGCCACAAGCTAGCAGAGAGCAGATTTAGATTGGACATTAGGAAGAACTTCTTCCCAGTTCGAGTGGCCAAGGTCTGGAACGGGCTCCCAAGGGAGGTGGTGCTCTCCCCTACCCTGGGGGTCTTCAAGAGGAGGTTAGACAGGCATCTGGCTGGGGTCATCTGAACCCAGCACTCTTTCCTGCCTATGCAGGGGGTCGGACTCGATGATCTATTGAGGTCCCTTCCGACCCAAGCATCTATGAATGAATCTATGAATCTATGTCCTACGTGCCCCTGTCTGCCACACGTGCTTGCATGTGCCTGTGCTGGCATGTGCATGCCCATGTGCAGAGTGTGCATGTGTGATGCACCTCGTCCCCTGGCAGCCAGGCTTCTGTGCAGCTGCATGCTGCTCTCCACCACGAGCCTTGGGGAAGATCCCTGCTCGCAGCCCTTGTATCGTTCCACACCAGCCCTCTGGCCCCTCCATCCCATCTGCCCGGGCCCTGCATGGCAGGGCCGAGAGGTCACCGGGCTTCTTGCAAGACAGCCCCCAGATGCATGTGAGCCCAGGTGGGGACAGCGCCAATGATCCAGCCAGCTTTGGGCTGCCTGACAAAGGACTGATGCATCACGGAGATGTGCGAATCTATTAGCCCCGTGCATCAGCATCATCCCTCTGGGCTCAGCTGCTCACTGGGGACAGGGGCCATGAAATTGCTTCCAGGTGACTTGCTGCTTTCACCCCAGCTGCCGCTGCCATGGCCTGGCCTAGAACATGTGCTCTGCTGGCTGGCACGGAGCAGGCCTGATCCCCCTAAAACCCCTGACCTTGAACCCAGGGTCCCTTGAGGTCTCTCCACCAGTGTATTCCCACTCTTTGCTCTTCCTTCAGGTCAGTGGGTTGCATCCATCTGAGCTTGTTCCCATCCCTCGTGTGCTGGGCACCTCTGGCAACCTTGGCCCTGGAGGCTCTGCATGCTGCTTCGAGCAACCCGGGGTGATGATGCACGTGCTCTGCTGCAGAGACAGTCTGCGGTGGCTTCGCTCCTGGGCTTCTGGGGTCAGGTGCAACCCTTGTGCACTGGGGGGAAGGATTAGGGGAGGCAGGCCCCCTTGTAATAGGGCTACAGCACTCAGCTGTGGGGGAAGGCACCTTCTCACCCGTGGGGCCTGTGTCCCTGATGGCCATTGCTGGGCACACGCTGGGGCAGAGGCAGTGCTCATGGGGAGTGCATTTGGGACCCCCCCTGTGCCCCCAGCACCATGCTACCATGCAAAGCCCTATAAAATCTAGCCCTTAGTGGCTGGAGGCAATGCCCTATCAGTCAGGCAAAGAGAAGCAATGAGGCACTGGGGCAGGGAAAGCTGGGTCGGTGCTTGCTACAGAGGGCCACGGAGTGCCCAGAAGGGCTGCAGATTTGGATCCCTTGCTCCTTGGCTGCCTCTTCTGCCCGGCCATCAAGGCAGGTAGGTTTCTCCACATGGCCATGGATCAGGATGACGGGTTTCCACACACAGAGGCACCCACAGGCCAAACAAGTTCATCCCAAATCATCCCCCAGTTGGCACCTGTCTCAGTGACAAACACATCCATGGGACTTGGGGCCACCAGCCCCTGCCAAAGCAATAGCATGAGTTGCTTGCAATGATTAATGCAGCCAGCTCCCATGCTCGGATTTCCTCTGTAACCGTCCCCAGGGAAACCCTCCTGCCCCCCCCCTTGCCAGGCACACATTTCCATGGGAAACCGCAGCTGGGAGAGATCCCCAGGGGATCAGTGCTATGATACCCACACCCAGGGCACTTTTCCCTTTGCATCTGCTTATCATGCCATGCACCCCTGGGACCAGACACACATTTGCATGCCCAACGCAGGCACCTCTCAGTCTCTCTGCTTTCCCTTGCCCCCATATCCTAGGGCCCTGCACTGAAGTGGGGCCCTTAAGAGCGCTCTTTAAATAAGAGCTGGGAAGGTGTTAATAATTCATAAGCCTCGTTTGACAATGTAAAGCGCACTGAGGTTATTTGCATCCTATAGCAGGGAAACAAATGCCACGATTTGCCAGCAGCTCCGATCCCGCTGCCCAGTTTTTTCCCGGGCTGAGCATAAATAACACAATTTATTCAAAGAAGCCCTTTCTCCTATTTACATTTATATTGAATAATTTAAAGCACCTTCCTCTATTTCCATAAATTATTCCCTCCAGGACAGAGGGAACCTGCCCACATCTGAGGCACACGCTTGCGTGTTGGGGGGAGGGAGTGTTTAATTACATTAACATGCACACGTACACACACACACCCACACACATGCATGCTGCTGTGCAATGAAGGGCTCTACCAGTGGCTGGGGAGAGTTGTGTGGGGCAGGGGCAGGGGGATGTGGGGCTCTGGGATGGCTTGGGTTGGAGAAGGATCAGGGAAGCTGGGCATTGCAGCAAAGGAAACCCAGGCTGAAAGCACCCCGGTGCATGGCAAAAGCAGACAGCTGAGCAGGGAGTGAAAGGGGTAGGTCTCTGATCATGCATCAATGGCATAACAGCCTTTTCCCTGACACGCTCCTGGCTACTCTACTCCCCCCGAGGTCCAGGGGCCCAGATCCCTGGTTGCTGCTCATCACTACAGCTCCGTGGTAGTTCATGGACAGCTCAGCCCATCTGAGGGTCTCCCGGCTGGAGCCCTCCCGCTGTCCCCCTTCCCCTACATTTCCACCACTTGCTGGGGTTCCTTTGAGTTGGGTGATATCCCAGGCCCAGGATCTGCCAAACGTGCAGGCTGGAGACTTTTCTTCGCTGGCTTCCAAGCCAATTATTTGCAATATCAAGCACACCTGACAGACAAGGGGAAACTGAGTCATGGGCCCAGATGCCACACTGTGGGGAGAGTTCACTTGCCTCCAGGCAGACCAAGCATCTGTGTGTAGGAGGGCTGCCAGGATCCCTGCAGCCAGGCCCAGTGCTGCTGTGCTCTGCTGCCAGCCCAGACTGGGGTAGATGCATCTCCAGCCCTTCACAGGCACCGGTCCCTGCAGTATCCAGGTGCTGGGATCTGCTGTTCTGGGGTCTCTCTTCAGACTGGAGCAGAAAGGACTCTGCCCCATCCCTCTGCAGCTTGGCAGGTCCTGGAGCCCATGGGCTGCTGGCAGGGAGATGGTTTCTGTGCTCTGTATCCTCTGTCACGTCCAGCCCGATGGCCCCCTTCACTCAAGAGTCATCAACTCCACTCCATCAGTGAGCAGCCTCCTCCAAGGATGATCACAGGCAAATGCTAGCAGATGCTCTCCGTGCCCCGGCTGAAATCATGGCCATTTATTCCCATCTTGCGCCTGAGCTGCTCTGCCGGCCCCGAACATGCACGAGCCCTGAGCTGATAGTCAGCCCTGCTCCAAGTGTCCCAGGAAGGCTCCAAGAGCAGCTTTATCCACAGCAGGACGAGAAGGAAATAATCAACCCTTTTCAGGTCTTTCCAACAGGACCCGAGCTCCTCCCCCAACTCTTCCTTCTGCTTGAAAGTCCACCCGCCAGTCGTGCGCAGACAAATTAGATCAGCGTGTGCGTCTCCTGTCGGGCAGAGCCAGCCCTTAATGGGAGCTGCAGAAGTTTGGAGTAATTAGCAGTGGGAAACAGCAGCTCTTTGTAAACAGGCTCCCCTGCCCTCCTGCCCCCTGTTATGAACAGCATCTTGCTCAAGCTCAGCCTGGAAGGCCTCCCTGGAGTTTAATGTTCTCAGGCTAATTTGTTGCTGGAAGAGCTGGGTGATCCCCATGGACAGGAGGGGCCATTAATCAACTCTGAAGGGATAGGGTCTTCTTAGCAGCAGGGAAGGTGCAGCTCGTAGCACTTGAGAGCTGGCTTATGGCATGACAGGAGCTTGGATCCTCCAGTCTTGCAAACAGCAGCCATGTAGGTCACAGGCACTGGTTACAGACAGGAATTATAGGGGCGAGGGGGAAGAAATCTGCTGGGAGCTTGCCAGCCCGTGGGACCACCTCTGCATGAGCCATTGAGAAAGACAGACATCTCTATGGAAATGGAAGGGAGAACCCGATGGAGAGGAGCGGGGCTAGGATGACATGGGAGAGGCATGAGAGTTGTCAGTGATCTCTTGGATGAGACTTTTGGGGGTCTACACAGACCCCAGGCAGCAATCAGGAGGACATCGCCTTCTGCTGCTACCCATCTCAGGACAAGGACTTGGAGTGGAAGACTTTATAGACCACATATAGAGCCTCAGCTGCTGCACAGGGGTCATGCCGAGTCATAGAGCCGGACCACTGAGCTGAACCTGCTCTCAGATGGGTGTAAATCAGGAATGACTGAACGGCAGTCGGGGTCCACATCAACTCTGCCTCCAAGCACCGGAGCTCAAGCAACCTGACACGAGCCAGAAATAAAGCAGAGACAGCCCCCAGTGAATCAGGCCTGGTGGAGTAACAGCCATGTTAAACTTTTAATTGAGAGTTAAATAAATCCACCTGCACGTAATTTCTCCCCGGAAAATTCTCCTCGCAAGATAGCTCCCTTTTTTTGTTCCTGGCTATTACTAACATTTCAGGGTTAGAGATTAATTATAATTGTAATATTACCATTTATTTTACTGCTGGCTGTACAGGGAGAATAAATCTAGCTGGAAAATAAATTGTGATTACTGTGTCTCCACTTAAAAGCGTGTGATATAGCCCCTGTATTAATGAAATATTATTGACTAATTCTATTGAATTTGGCAAAGGTTTTTCCCCTGCCTCCTCTGTGCTGGAGTAGAGATCTCTGAAATGAAACCAGAGTTCAACTCCTGGCATCTTGCAAACTGCTACATCAGAGATGAAAATGATGAACGTCCTTTCATTTTTTCCCCCCCCTTAAAATAACTTGTTCCCATTCCCCTGTCCTTTGTCTCATTTATTTCTCTGAAAGCCAATACTCAGCGGGTGCCTCTGGTAGTGTTTTATGTTGGAGGGCACAGATACCCATTTAATTAACTCCATAATTGTATGGTAACTGCTGGCCCTCAGATTGCTCAGTAAGCACCGGATAGATTAAGACAGTAATTTCATGGTTATTTCTGTCTTCCCAACTAGTGGTCTCTCAGGGACAGATTCAGAGGCCCTTTATTCACTGCCTAATCAGGCAGAGCCAGGCAAAACTGGGCATTTTGGGGCAGTGGAGAAAGACCAGAGTAAGGACCTTAGGATGTGACCCAATGACTTAAATCATTAAGAGTTTTATTATAGTATTCAGACCAGAGCTCCATTGTGCCAGGCTCTGCACAAAGACAGTGGGAAACGCTCTCTTGACCAGTAATATACTGACAATCTCGACAGACCAGAGTGAAAGGGGAGACAGAGGCAGAGAGAGGGGCACCCAGCAGGGCAGTGGGAAAGGCAGGCTCAGAGCCCTACACCACTGCCTCCTTTACTAATCAGGTCCCCTCCTCACCCCCAATTGATGCCTCCTGGCTGCCCTATCCCCAGGGGTAAGCTTCAGCCATCAGAAGCAGGTCTTTGCAAGCCACAGCATTGCTGAGTTCCCAAGACACTCCTATGTAGCTGGTTGTCATTCCCTGTAGTGCTCCTGGAGCATCGTGTGTTCATTGCAATGGCCCTGCCCCAGATGCAGTGTGGAAATGATGGGGAGCAGAGAGAGGGCAAAGACAGAGGTGCAACATCCCTGCGTCTCCCAGCGGCTGTCCCATGGGGAAACGTGTGAGCCTGGCTCCCCGGCTCTGTGTAGGGGACGGTGTCTGGAAGCAGCTGCCTGACACCGTGTGTCCCCTGACTCATCTGCATGATGCGTGGATCGAGGGACTGAAGGCAACACGGCTCTTCATCGTCCAACTTGTTATTGAATGTGGCAGCAACACTGGAGGAAGCAGAGATGAGTTCGGAGTGCAGCTTCTGTCTCTCATGCCAGTGCCCCTTAGTCATCCTCGCCGATGGAGGTGGATGTATGGGCCACGCGAGGGAAGGCAGATGGTTCCTGCTAAGAGCTGCCTACGAGAAACTTGCTGGTGGGGTTGGAGGCACAGACCTGGGCAGAAACTGGGAGAAAACGCTGCAGCAAAATCAGGATGAGAGAGAGAGAGAGGTCTCCTGGCCCAGCCTTACTACTCGTGTTGCTTTCTTCAATATCCCTCCTCTTGATGCATCCTCCTCCCGCAATTCGCTCTCTTTGAAGCCCTTCTCATCACCACGCAGCCATGTTTCCCATGAGCTCCTGGCACTTGCAGCAAGAGCCTATTGCCAAGATGAGCCACAAAGGCTCTCCTGGCTGCAAGCGCACTGCACAGCAAGCGAATCCCACGCAGGCGCGTAGCAGGAAGCACTTTGATTTATTAGCTCTGGCTCCTTCATATTATGAAACCTGGTGGTGCATGAACAACAGCTCTTCTCTGCACTGGGGGCATTCTGCAATGTTTCTGAACTGGCTTTTCTGAGCCCCAAGAAATGCCAAACCTTGCACCCTGATTCCTTCTGGACCGGTGTGTCCCGGCTCTGTGCTCTCCAAGTGGGCTCCGAGGACCCAAGTCTGGCTTAAGTTTCCCTGCAAAACGTTTGAATGAGTGAACAAAGCCTCAGTGGGCGCACAGCCTTCACTGCCCACCAGGCTGGATCTGAAAACCATTGAAGTCAATGAGAGTCTTCCCTCTGCCTGCAGGAATAATGGATCACGGTGTCAAAGCACAGGGTGAGCATTCAGGCATAAAGCAGTATCTGCTCTAGATGGTGGCATGACTCAGTGAACGCCAGTCTCATCAGGGACTGACTGAACCAAGGGGGAGATTGCAGAGGAGCACTCAATATGGAGACCATCCAAGAGCCCTCATTCTTCAAACTATCTTTGGCTGCAAGAACATCTGGAGAACATATGGTGCTGATGGTGCTTGTGACAATGCTCAGTGTGCTGGAAACTCCATTTGGGTACCCCAAGGAAGTCCTCGCTCTGGATACATCTCCCAAAGCCCCACATGATGGGAGCCCCCAAAGCCCTGAGCAGGGGACCATTAGAGAATTTGTGTTTGAACACTGGAGGCAATTATTCATGTTCATCCCGCTCCAAGTAGCTACCAAACACCATGTGGTTTTCCTCAGTGTTAATAAAAGCCTAAATGATTCTTCATTAAGAAGCCCATTAAAAAGCCTGCAGTTTCCTCGAAGCTCATTAGAGGATATTCTCCCCAGTAAATTATCACATTGGAGTTTTATAGAAGTCTGAGGGAAGATGCCCTATTGTGATTAATCCATGATAGATTTCCTCTCTGCCCGCTCCCCAGACTAGGTTCAGCTCATTGCTGAACCCCTCGGTTTCTTGGAGTACAGCTGTGATCCTTCCACTCCTCTCTGCGGGGACGTCTTCCAGAGCTGTGAGGCGAAGAGCTTGCAATCCATCTTCATGGGCTTCCTCTTTGCTGTTGACTTTGCACCAGGCCCTCTGTGTGGATTTCTTTGTGGAGATGCTTATTCCCATGTCTAGCTTTCCCTTTTCTTTCAGGGAACAGAGGATCTGCAATGGATTCTCTTTGCGGACGTGGGGGCACTGAATTCAGGCCGTGCGGGAGTCAGCTGGTGCCAGCCCTGGAGTCAAATCTGCTGAACTCATGAGCTGGGGATTACCAAAGTTTGGGGAAAGCCAGCTGCTTTAAAAATAAACCCAAGCTCCTCTAATCTCCCACCAAGTATTAAAATCTCTTTTTATGGTACATTATACCCTTGGCCGTTCAAACAATCAGTGGCTATAAATGATGTTTGCATCCTGAAGCCAAATTGGGAGAAAGAACCAAAGATAATCCATCTGGCTGGAGAGGACAGAACAGGAAGGGCCAGTGCAGTGCAATTATTTCCATCCATTCCCAGTCACAGGGAAATTAAGTGCAGTAATGGGGCTGCCAGGCCCTCCTCCGAAGGTGGCTTTAAATGATATTGATGTGGTGCTAATAGCTGCACAGTTTGTCTTGTGCATATTGCAGTGGAGCAGTTGGAACTGGCACGTGGACAGGAGCTTGAGCAATATCCCGTCACTCTGGTTGGATTTGTTTCTGGGGATTTAGTGTTTCAAAGCCCGCAAAACGAATTCCAGCACAACAAGCCGTCCAGCTGCATGAGGGATCTCAGGGCCTTGATGCCTGCTTGATCAGCGCACCCAGCTCATGGGGGCCAAGTCAGTTGCTCAGAGTGAGATCAGGGCCACACTGATTTCCCCCCGGCAGCTGCTGCTTCTTGTTTCCCCTCTCCCTTGCCGGTCTAGGAGGGTCCAGTTCTGCAGAGCTCATTCAGGGGCCAAGCTGCCATCCTGAAACCATGGGAGTGGGTTATACCCTGGCAGAAAAAATTAGGTTTTACTGTCCATCAGGCTCAGCCTCCTCTCCTCTGCCAGGCCCTGCGCTGAGACCACCCAGCTACTGCCCTCCCCACAACATGCAGAAGAAATCCACCCATTTGCTGCCAAGCCCTGAACGGGCTCTAATCCAGCCCTGGCCCACTCAGCCTGCTCCCTTTCCCCTCTGGCAATCGGACATGGGGAGCGCTAACGAGGTTGTGAACCCTGCCCCAAAGTGTCCACCACCAGACAGGCTTCTGTATTGCCGAGGGTCATTGCTGAAGCCTGATCTGGGTCCAGGGCTTGTGTATGGCTCCTACAATCCTGTCTGGAGCAAAGGAGGCAAGGCCAGGCTCGGGATACCAGGGCCCTGAGCGAGGCTGGGTTAACACCCGCTTTGGGGCTCAGGAGGAGAGTTTGGATTAACAAGACACACGATGAAGGATTTCACTGCAGGAGAAAGCGGCCAATGCAAGTACCTCTCTCCCCACCGAGGCCTCATTAATTATTGTTTGTGAAGCGCAGAGCGCTGCAGATGAAAGGGGTTATGTATCACAGGCACTGGTCCTGCTGCTAGCCGGCAGGGATTGCAACCGCGTGTGGAACGGGTGCCGTGAGCAGGAGGTTCCCAGGGTCTCCGGGGCCCCTTGTCTGCCCCACGCACCCTTTGGGTTGTATCTTGGCAGTCTCGTCTCCTCCTTGTTTCCTCTCTCGCTCGCTGGCCTGAGTGGTGGCAATCTGAGTTTCCCACTGAATAATAATACCAGTAATAGAGGGTCATGGAGGAGTGCAGCACGTGTACAGTGTGCAGGTGAATCCTGGGTAGCTTTCAGATGCTGGAGATGAGTGAGTGGGGGTCTGATGCTTCCTCCCTAAATGCTCAGATTCAAGATCCAGTTCTCACTCCTTTCCTCATCAAGGCCTCCCTTTCCTTGGGGTAGAAGCTAATTCATCCTTCCTCCATTCAGTTGTGTGCAGATGCCCTTTGTGATGCTCCCTGCTCTGCCTTGGACTGACCCTATGGCTCAAGGGACTAGCTGCCCTGTCTGGGCGATGCCTGTGCCAGTCCAGATCAGAACATTTCCTAGGGATTCAGGGGCAACAGGAGCTGGGGCTCACATCTGGGGGCGGTGCTTTTGCCTCATCTCAAGCTGCCCAGGAGGAACCAAACTGATCTGGCAAGTGCTCTGTACTGACTGTCCCTAGTGCCTGCTGGACCCAGTTAAGACAGGCCCCAATGCATGGTAAAAACACAGCCCTAACGAGCTTCCAAGTGCTAGAACATGATCCTGGGGATTAATAAAGAGCCAAATCATCTAGTTGGGGAAAATGCCACTGCCTTCTTATCCCACAAAAGTGCATTCTCCAAGCTTATCTTTCTGAGAAACTTTCTGCCTAGGAGGGTGGTCGAGAGATGTGGAGTCTCCATCCTTGGAGACCTTCAGAAGCAGGTTAGACAAACACTTGGCTGGGGTGGTATAGCCAGGGGTGATCCTAGCTTGAGCAGGGACCTTGTGAGATCCCTGCCAACCCAACTTTCCTATCATCTTTCAGAGCAGAGGACACTGGGACCAAGTCTCATCCCAGTTCTATTCAACTCAATGCATGACCTGTCCAGTTGGCGTCCATCCATTGAGATGACATCCATCCATTGCCCAGTTGGCAGCTCCATTGAGATGAATGGGCCTGATTAGGAGTGAGCAAAAATCAGTGAAGCCCCATGGAAGCCAATAGGGCGCAGGTTTAAGTGGCATAGATCTGCATGGCTCCATGCAAGTCAATGGGGCAGGTCGCACCAGCTGAGGAGCTGCTGCTGGAGATCAAACTTTCTCCCCGTGTCTCGGGGCCTGAGCTAGTTGTTAATGTAAGATGAACGCAAGGCTGGGCAGGAGCTGGCAGGGCTATGTGGGCACGTGCCGTGTGTGTTTTTCTCTCCCCTCACTGAGATGATTATTTCTGTGCATTGTGGCTCCAAAGTGAACATCACTGATACAGGCGCTGCCTCTTATCACACGGCTGCCGCAAAATTGCTTTCAAATTGTTTTACAATTGGGTTTTGCTCGCAAGCCTCTTGATTGAGCCAGGCAAACTCGACATGAGAAAAGAGTGCAGGGCCCAAGCAGGGGGAGGAACATGGCTCAAGTGGCTCTGATCTGGGGGTAGGGAGGACGCGGAGCAAGACAGCCCCCGGATCAGAGCTGAGAGGCTGTTCCATAGCCTGGTCCTTGCTGACAGCCCCTCGGGCAGCGGGTGAGCCTCTGCACCACCTGTAAGCACCTCTTAGGTGCCTAAGCCTGACCTCTTCCAGCCTGCTCAAGTCTCATTCCCACCCCTGCCTTTGCCACACTCCATCCTCTGAAACATCCACCCACCTTTTGTGCTTTTCAGGGCCTTGAGTGGGGTTGGATCAGGCCCTGCATCCATGCTAAATAGCTTAGTGGGACCTGGGGCCAAGTGGAAGCATCACTTTGGCAAAGGGTCAGTGGCTTCCCTGGGGTTTGGATGTTATCCCATGCAATCAAGCGTGGATCTCTCCCCTCTCAAGCGCACAACACCAGCCCTTCAGGCACTTGGCATGGCTGAGGCAGCTTCTTTCCTGGCGATTTTTTCCCCCTTGCCACACAATAAAAATAAAACAACACCCGATCCAACAATTCCAAGAGCAGCAACTTTGTTTAAATAACTTTATAATGAATCCCGGCCCTTCTCCCAACAGATGCCTTTGCAGTAATATCTTGAAGTAGCAATGGAATAAAATAAATCAACTTTTACAAACTCATAAACTCATAGAGGGGAATGTAAACCAATTTCTGATCTAGTTGAGGCGCACTGAGATTTCACCGAGTGGCACAAAGCTTGAGTGGGTTCTGAAATTGCTCTTGAACTGGAGAATTTGTCTCCTTTTTTCTCTCCCACCACTGCAGAAGGCAGCTGTTAACTCTTTGGAGGCTGCGTGTACACACAGACACACACGCACCCTTTGTCACACAGCTTGTGCATGCTCAGACATGCTTGCACACCCAAGGGCACGCACACCTTCACATGCAGGGTCACATGCACATGCCCACATGCACACAGACACTGCCCGTCTTGCACACACACACTCAGCATGTGCTGTGGCACCCTCTAGTGCCTCCTTTTCCCCAACACAGCAGGAGGCTTGAATTGCCCTATAGATATAAGATTTATAGGTAGGCTTCCCATGAGCCTTAGCGGAGAATCTGCCCCTGTGTCAGGAGTCCTCTGTATGTCATTTACTGCGTGGCTGCTTTGCAAAGGTTTAACCCCCAAGGGCTCCGTTCAAACAATAAAGCTCCCAGTGTTTTGTAAGAGTCAGGACTACAATCACACCGCCTCCCTCCCACACAGCCCTATTTGCTTTGAATTGACTTGCAGAGTACAGCTGTGCCCGTCACCTAAATTTCCCCTTTCCCTTGTGTTGCAAGAGATGGTGTTGGCGGGGCTGCCGCCTTCCACCCCAGAGGTGGCTGCACGGGGCTAAATGTGTGCAGTGCCAAGAGCGGTGGGCGGCGAGGTGCCGCGTGTCAGCTGTGGTTACACTCACCCCCTTCCTTGGCATTCATCCCCAGCCTGGGAAACACCAAGGCAGTGGAGCCCGTCGTACACGTGGCAAGATCAGTCTCTGATACCTGTTTAATGACATGGAGACCAGATGCCAGTGAGCTCCCAGCTCCGTAGACTCTGCAGCCCAGCAGGCCGCAGGGAGAGAAGGTGGAGGGGGCAGCTGGGCACTGCGATACCTGGTGACTGGGCTGTGCCATGGCTGATTAAACCTAGAGGAATGATCCAACACAAGGTCCAGGTAGAGAGGACGTGGTCAGGGCTGTGCAGGGCCAGCCTCCCTTGGTTATGCATGGATGCACCAACCGTGGCTGGATGCCTGGGTGTCTCAGGGTTATTGGATGGGTGGCTCATCTCATCCTTCTCCTCCCTGCTGCTGCATTTGGGAGGAAAACAGCTTAGTTGATTCTGGCCAGCAGTGTCCAGGACTTGGTGAGGCAGAGCATCTCCGTGCTGCCCCCCTTTCCCCTTCCCCTTCCCCTCCCAGAGGTTCTTGCCAAAGCCATTCCCCATCTCCACCATCACTGCGGAGCAAGTCACACAGCGCTGCACCCCTGCAGAGCCAGTGCGTGGGGACGGGGTTGCTGTAGCAACCGCACGCTGTGTGTGAACCCCCCCTGCACACATAGCCCTCGCCACCGAGAAGCCTGCCGCATCTTCAGTGCCGTGCCCGGGTCACTCAGCTTATACAGCTGTCAGAGATAACAGGGCCGGGGAGACATGGCGATGCATGCTAACATGCAACAAGGGGCCAGCGGGCTGTTTCTGTCATGTTCGGAGGGGCTGGCTCCAGGGAATGCAGCTCCTGGACCACGGGCAAGCCCTGGTGGGGCTGACGGTGACCTCTTGTTAGCTCACCAGAGCACAGAGAACCGAGGTCAGTTCAGGGCATGCCTGGAGCACACCTGACTCCCCTGGGTCTCCTCTATACCTACCCCAGGGGTGAGGGGAGCCTCAGCTGGTTCATGCCCAGGAAGGATGGGGCCCTGAGATATCCAACAGCATCATGGCCAGAGCAATGGCATGGGATTGGACTGCTAGGACGTCCCAAGCCATCAGCTCTGCTGCCCTGCACCCACAGCCAGCCCCCAATACCAGGGATTGCCTAGAAGCTCCACTTTGGACCCTTACATGTTACTATGGGGCACAAATAGTAAGGACATGGTGACTTCAGCAAAAGCCAGGGGGATGGTGTGTTCAGATACATGGGCAACTTGCAGCTGGCATGGGTAGCTCTATTCCCAGCCCACTGCCTGGGCATTTACAGCATCATGCAATGGCCCCGGCCTGTCCTGGTCCCTGACAATCCCTGGCAGGAGGTGGAGACCCCAGTGGGAACGTGGGCAGCTGACCCTTCCCACCTGCTCTTTGGGCATAGCTAGCTGAATGGAGGTGCACTTTCCTCCTTGCCCACCAGCCAGCCAGGAAGGGGACAGAGCTCTCCTCCTCTTCCCTTTCTGCTTCTCCCACAACATTGCTCCATTCCCAACACTGGAGAGAGCTGGACTCCCAGTTTTTGGGGGCGGAGGGGGTAACCCTGGGATGACGACCCGCTGCAGAGGGGTGATGTGGTTGGGGGAATGAGATGGCTCCCCCACAGATGGCAACACGAGCCAGGAGGCAGGCAAGGGTGGGAGCTGAAGCAGCCTCCCGGCAGCTCTGCAGCTCAGCTGCACGCGTCTGCCGTGTGCTCGGGACGAGGGGTTTTGGGCGGCTGGGCTGATCCCCCAGCCGTCGGCAAGCAGCGTGAACGGGGCCTCTGCGCACGGAGCCCATCTTCCAGATCAGCAGCCAAAGACACAACACGATTCTTTCCCGGATACGCTGATTAATAACCCCGCAACACGTGCCGTGTCCCAGGAAAGCCGGGGGGGACGTGCTCTGCATGGCAGGTATTACCGGCTCATGAGTGTGGTGGGAATGCTAACCAGCAGTTACCTGGCTCTGCAGCGCTGTGCTGTTCGGAGAGCCTGTCGGCTCTGGAGCATCTCTGCTGCAGCCTGGCAGGAGACAGCATCTGAGCCAGGGGGGAGCACACTGGCAGCCCCACAGGAAAAGGGGGTTGCATGTGCTCCACGAGGCCCAGAGCCCTCGGCCTGTTCGTGGCTTTGGATGCTAAAGAATTAGCCAGTCTACCCGCCATGAGTGATGGGCCCTCATTCCCGGCAGAGGCAGCACTGGCATTATGACATGTGAAATGGAGCTCCTGCTCCCTGCGAGTGTCCAAGGCGATGCTTCGTTATTGAAATCAATGGGTGTCCATGAGTTCATCCTTGAGAGGCTGCACAATTCCACCCAGCCCCCAGATGAATTCTCCCCGGGCTCAGCTGTGACCTTCTCATCTGCATTATTTATACCAGCCAGAGGCCCATGAAGATTGGGACCCATTTGTATAAGGTTCTCTACAAAGAGAGTCAGGCTGGGAAAGACCAGGCAGGCAGAGATCACGGAGGGACATCAAGGCACAGCACAGACCCCGTGCATCTCCCAAACCTCACTCTGTGCCATTAAAGAAAACCTCTTCCCATGGACAGGAGCTGTTGCTACTTCCCCCAGCGCCGCAGCACCTGCCGGGAAAGCCGGGCCACGTTCTCATCATTGGTTTGTCTTTACCAGAAGCACGTGCCCATCCACTGTGTAATTAACCCAGTTAACTGAGACATTGATCCACGCTAACTCCATGAAACCAGCTTATTATCTACAGTGCTAATTAGCCACGCAGATTTGGTAGAATATCCTTCTCCAGGTGGAGGAGGGGTAGAAGCCTTTAAAGCTGTTTGCTTCCGCTCCCCATTTCCTCCTAAGTGAGAGCTGGAAAAGAAAAGCCTAAACGTACAGGCATGAAAAAGCCCCGTCGAAGGAGTCTACCAGCAAAGGTTAGATGTGCCCATCCCAGCTGGCTGGCAGGAGGCAGGAGGGACACCCTGTCATAGGAGGGGGTGAAAGAACGAGCTGGGTACTGAAGCCATGTCCACACTTGGGTTCTGCACCTTTTAGACAGCCGTCTCGTGACAAAGCATGGGCCGTGTGGGCACCAGCAAAGCCGGGTTGTGCACATAAAACTGCTGCTGGTGGGATCACAACCTGTCCTTACCCTGGCATAATGCTGTAGTGTGGACAGTCTGAAATGGTCTTTATAATCCTGGGGGAAATATTGCTCAGCCAGAAGAAATGCTGGCTTTGCATTGGGGATAAAGAGAGGGGAAGCTGGCAATTTCCTTCTAGGTTTGTGCAGCACCTAGCACCATGGGGCTCCAGGCTGGTCTCTCATCCTGTAGGATGTAATAAGAATTTAGGTGCTACACAGAGCAACGGCAATTACTGACTGTTTCCCTGAGACCATGGGTGGGTGGAGGAGAAATGCTAATAAATCATAGGATCCATTGCAATGATTGTACATATATTCTTGGGAAACCTCCCAAAACTAAGGCTGGGAGTTTTAAAGCACTCAACTCCCCTGCTCGTTACTAGGATCTAGGTGCCTAATGCTGTTAGGCTCCTTTGAAATTCCAGCCTAAAACGCCAGTTCTGAACCCAGCTGTGTTTGTACCGGATGCAAAGTGTGAAATTAAATGGCACCATAAAACATCTCGGATCACTGAAGGCAGCAACAAAGCAGAGGAAGGCTGGTTTTGTGCTGAGGACTGTCTGGTTTGATTCCTGGCGCTGCTCGCGTCTCCTGCTGTGCGACTGTCCTACCACTCGCAGCTGTTGTGAGGCTAGAACCCATGAATGATGACTCGTAAAAGCACAGTTTTGCAGGTTTGAGAGCGGTGGGGGCCAGTACTTAGCTAGATCTGAGCGGAAGCAGGAAAAAAATATAGATGACAGAAGCAACGCACAATCCACTGTGTATATCAAATCCCAACTATATAAAGCAGAGCCAGTTGCTACCGGAGAAAGCTCAATTTGGAGCTTTACCGCGGCATTTAGCATCGGGAGAGAAGTCCAATTTGCTCATTGTGCTGATGGGATATGAAAGGCAGGCTAGAGTTTTACTGCAGAGCAGTTGACCTAACTCGGGAGATATTACCGATACACAGCTGTTATTCAACATTTCAGAAAAATGGAGTCATCATATGAAGCTGTCGGCTAAGGAAGCAATTAGACTTCAGGGCATCATGACCCACAGTTCCAAGAAAGTATACAGCAGACACAGAGCCCCTTTTGTCTTAGCCAGCTGGGAGCGCTATGGGAAAGGCACATAGGACAAGATGCTTTAGTCTCCATCCCAGCCTCCCAGGTGAGTGGCAGAGAGTACCAGGGGGCTGAATGCACAAGACCCCAGCTAGCAGAAGCCAGGCGGACTGGCTGGAGCAAAAGCCATGCACAGAGGGCTGAGGGTTTGCAAGGGCAGTATGCAAAGGGCTGAGGAGGTAGTGAGGAGTCACAGCAGGGAATGAGACCGATGAGGCATGAAGAAGGCATGGAGGAGTTGCCAGCCCGGCCTCTGGTGCGCATGGACGACTGCACAGCAGCCAAGGAAGCAGTGTTGCAGCCCTGGGGGGAATGCCCAGGAAATGGGGCAATCTCTGCCCAGGGTAGCAGGAGGCATTTCAGAGCATGGGGAGCAGAGAGTGCAAACCAGCAAGGCTGTAGTGAGGGGCGGTGGGTCCTGGAGATGGATGGGACTGTCCTAGGGGCAGAAGCAGACAGCTGCTAGGAAGGAGCTTTGTAAGCACTTGAAGGGGGTTTGAGGACATGCTGTCTGGAGTGAGGGGCACAAACTCACACCCCAAATGCTACTTCCATCACCCAAATAGTCCCCACGGAAATGCACAGGAGTGCCTGAGGGCTGACAGCCAAGCCTGTGCTGACGTGCCTTGTTGGATTGCATGAACTGGTCTGGCACGGGGCATCAGCAGTGCAGATGTGCCCTGTTAATGCCCTGCCAATGCCCAGAGCTCTGCATAGGTCCCATGCTGAAGGCTGCCCCAGCTGGCACAGCTGTAAGGGGTTACTTAGTCATGCAGGCTGGGAAGCCCAAACTGGGTTATAGTTATAGTTCTGCCTCTTACGTGCTGTTGGTGCTTGGAGATGGCTTGTCTTTACTCTGGTGCCCAGTGGGCTGTTTGGCTGGGGTGTACCTGGGCTAGCAAGGAGAGGGGTGTCCAGTCTCCATGGCTCGCCCGCTCCTCAGCCTTTCTGCTGCTGAGATCCGGCTCCTGAGACTATCAGCAGGGATGGAAGCTTTCTTCATTGTACCCACATGGTCCAAGCATGGGGCTGCTTCAACAGCAACGGTAACAGCACTTGGGGTACCAGCTTGAGCTCTAGCATAAAGACAAGTACCAGGCAGGGCTGCCCAAGTTTTGAGTTTGTTCACTCAGCCTCGGCTGCATCTCACCCTGGACTGCAAAGGGAGCAGGGCAGGGTGCAGCGGTCACTCAGCAGTCACTTGTTTGCCTAAAGTCATGCATGCGGCAGCAAAGCATTAAATGCATCCTTCTTGCAAAGCCACAAGTACAAGTCCTCCTCACACTGCTTAGGGGACGTCTGGAGCTTGGGAGAGCCCCTTGCATGCAGAGCATTTCACTCCAGACACTGCCTTTGCCATCAGACTGAGAGGGAAGAACCTCTCCAGTGAGAAGGGGCTGGAGGAAAGAGCCGAGCATAAATCAAACTCCTCCAGCAGCCGCAGGAGGAGGGGGCCTGCCTCTGTGCTGGCTGCTGCGTCGTAATTATGTTGGAAGTCCATATCACCCGTTACACTTGTTCTCCATGTACAGCACGGGGCTGCTGGCTTGTTTAACAATGCACAGAGCATTGTTCTCTCTGCAGCCGTAACACCACCAAATTGATACTGCTCTTACCCGGGCTGCAGAGATAAGACATGCGTTCAGCACAATGTCAGGGCCATGATACCATCACCACACCGGGAAATTAAACGTTTTGCCACAGCAACACAACCTGGGCCCTTCTCCGGCACAATGCAGAGCAGCAGGGAGGCTCCCCCTGGGGAAGATGTACAAGACGGCTCCCTTGGAGGGGTCAGCTCTGATTACCGCGAGGCTCAGCGGGGATGGGGCTACTCTTAGAGCCAAGGAGCATGGATTAAAAAGGCAGCAGCTGAATCCTCCCATCCAGGGAGTGTTTGGGCTGGCAGCTGGGTCTGTCTCATCTATGCATGGCTCTCTCCACCTCAGCTTGCTCAGAAGCACTCCCTCTGTTACTCTCTGGGGGATTCTGGGGAAGCAGGAATGGCTTAGCCTGGCTTTTGCATGTTGCCTGGATTGCAGTAGGTGCATGTAGGCTAAGATGAACTGCAAGGAGTATCTGAAGTCCCCGACTAAGGAGTTTGGGATGGAGGATGCTTGCCTGGGAGCATCCGAATCCCAAGACCTCCAGACTTGGGCCTGCAAGTAGGGTGCCTGCCAATGGATTTGGGAGCATCTGAAGTCCCAGGGTAATGGGTCTGGGATGGAGGATGCTCGCCGGTTGTAGCACCATACAGGGTGTGGTGTTTGAAATGACTGAACGTCTTCCTGCTCAATCGTTACGGTTTTTGGAACGATTGAGTTCTGCTCAACTGATACGATTTGGAACCGATTAGGCTATTTGACCTGGAACACAACCGATATTATATATATATATATATATATATATATATATATATATAAAAAATCTATGGCATGTGTTAGGGGCAGGTTATGGGAAGGAGTGTGTGTCTGTGCATGTGTTCACATGTGCATTTGTGTGTGCTGGAGCTGGTTAGGAGATTTTTCAGTGCCCCCCCCCACAGCACACGTCAGTTCATTAGCATGGAGTCCATTTGTGGTAAAGGATCATAAGACCATAAGAACTACTGGGTTAGACCATAGGTCCACCTTGCCCAGTCTCTGTGTCACACCAGGGCAGGGTGGATGCTGGTCTGCCTGGATGAGTTTCCCAGACTTTTAACAAGGGCCTAAAGCTTGCCAAACACCCTCTTTGGACATTTGCAAGAAGCCCCAACGCATGGGTTTCCAGTTTGTGCTGTGGCTTGACTGAGTGTAGGGAAAAGAAAGGAAGAGAAAGCAGGAACTGGAAGGGAACATTGTGGTATGTCTGGAGCTCAGTGTTTCCATGGGTCCCTGCTGAAGCTTGCTGGGTTACCACCCGGGGAGATGTTTGCGACTGATTTCTTGACCTCGTTTGAAACGCAAAATGGCTTTTTCCACCCCACCAACTCTTGAAGGTTTTCCTAGTCCAGGATGACTGGGTCTCATCTCTCTGTTCAGGAACCGGATCCATGACTGCACTGTGCAGTGAGCTGCAGCGTCTCTCTGTGCAGGTCACTCTGTGCATCTCTGCATGGTGCATGGAAAGCATCAGGGCGCTCCTCAAGGTGCAAGGAGCCCTGTGCCCACTGCGTGCCAGGCTGGGGCTGGCCCTCTTCCTGGCAGCGGGAGAAGCTCCATTTTGTGCGTCGGTGCCTGGTTGTCAGGAGGAGCAGAAGGGCTGCCACATCACACACACATGGATCCGTCAGAGACAGATGGTTCCAGGAGACCCACAGGCTTAATAGGGGGAGCAGAAATGCAGTTTTAATTAAACATAGTTTCCGAGCGCCGTGGGCCTGGGGGAGACAGAACGTGCAGAAGCAAAACAACATTCTCCGAATCTGCTTTTTCCCCTTGTTTTCTCTCTCTGGAGGGAGCTGGCTGTGGGCCTGAATCAGACACCCCAAGAAATGGGGGTGGAAGTAGGTGCAGGAGGGTCACGCCAGGGAGGGGAGAGCTGTGTGCGGCAGGGGCCCCGTGGGGTGGGAGCCGAGACAGGGCTGAGGACACATGAACCAGGCTTTGTGAAGTGAAGGCAGGAGCCTGGAGTCAGAACAGGAGGCTGGGGCTGTGGGAGGGACATGCCCAGTCCAGGGGTGTCTGGGACCCTTTACCCCAGGGCGGAGGAACAGCCAGGATGGGGACCGGGGATCTCTTTGCCACTCCCAGGTGCATCCCCGATTCCCTGCCTGACCTCAGCTCAGCCGCTTTGTTGCTCAGTTCTTCCACATCCCGTGATAATACTGACCTGGGCAGGGGCTGGAGAGGACATGCTCCCTTGGGAGCACAGAGCATTTGGACGGCACCACGGCACAGCCAGAGCTGCAGCCTTGGCTCATCCAGTGCCAAGAAACAAGGCTTGTTGGACCCCCCGCTCCAAGCATCCCCTCGCCGATGCTGATACTAAGCACCGCAAACCCAGCCCCAGGGGAAATGAGAACAGCATCCTCCTTGCAGCAGTCAGGGCACTACTGATCCCACCCACGGAGAAACCCACCGCCCCAGGGAGCGGCAGAGGCCAGGGGAGTGAGTGATGAAGCCGTCGGGGAGGGGTGAGGTAGGGTCACTGAGGCCTAACTGGACTGCACTGATTGATGATGGAATAACGAGAAAGAGATGGGGCAGAGAGACAAGGGCTGTGCAATTAAGTTTCCTGACAGCGGTCCCTGATTACTGTGGACATGTGGATAAGCCTCCCGATAAGGGCTCCCAGATGGAGATGCAGCCACCGTGACTGTTGCAGAGGTGGTGATGGTGGGAGGGGGTGACAGACCGGGGCCGATAAGGAGGGAGCTCTGCACACTGGCGCTAGCTGCTTCATGGGGAAAGGTCCTGCCACAAGGACTCAGCTCCATGGACTTAGGCCAACCAAACTAAGGGGGCAGAGGGAACAGAGGCCACCCACCCACCCATCCCAGCCTGACCCCAAACATGAGGGCAGTGCTCTCCCGATGCATCACGATAGAGTCAAGCAATACTTTCTTGAGGGAAAGCAATTTTGCTAAGATATAGGAGTTTCAAGGAGATTAAAATAAGTCTCCAGCTTGGGTTGAAGAGCCCTGGCCAACAAAACGAGGAACTTTTCTCCCGCAGTCTCAGCGTGCCACTCCGGCACGGGCAGGAAGAGATGATTTGTTTCACCGGTGCTGGAACGGGGGTTTTCAAACAACATGACTTCACCAGCAATGCACTTTTTCAACTAAAAAAATTACCTACGTTCCAGGAACAGGCTGAAAGAAGAGTAAAAGATCCACAAAAAGGAAAGGAAACCTTCCACGTTAGGTTAAATGAAATGGTGCTGGTGTCCGCAAGAGATGTTTTCTTTACTTCCATCATCTGCTCCTCAACAGCTCTTCCCCAGAGCAGCAGGAGCAGCCATGCCCATCCCTATGTGCCTTGAAGGATACCAAGCTTTGGGGGACTTGTGGGCAGCAGGCCCAGCTTCTTCAGGACAAGAGACAAGCCTGGGCAGGGATGTTCAGAGCTGGACCCATCCTTATCCACAGTCCCAAGTGGTTTGGTTTTGAAGCCCACCTTGGCACTCCTCAGAGGCTCTCAGGAAGGCATCTCAGCCTCGCTCTGTCCCCACTTCATCCCCCGTCCCCCCAATTTCCCTCGAGAATTCCCATTTTCATACATTTACTGGCTTAATGCTTTGTTGGAATGATAAAAGCAAGTTAATTATCCAGTGAGAAAGCCAACTGCCCTGGCAGCCCCCTCCCCCTCGCTGCCCCACAGCTATATATTAATCTTTTGTTAGTTCATTTTATTTGGAGCTGAATAAATTGGAAAAGCCGGAGTGATTCATGTACTGTGGATTGCGTATCGATCGGGCACACTTTCCTCCGTAAAGTCCCCATCCGTCAGGCCGATCAATGGGGCATCCGGGCCTCGCCATGGTTGTGGTTCATGGTGGAGGAGTGGCAGCCGACCGCGGCCCAGCCCCTGCCCTGACCATGAGCCCTGCCACATGGGGACATCAGATGCAAAACCCTCAGCAGCAATAGCGCTGTGGTCTTAATGCAGACCCCGAGGCCCCATCCTCAAAGGCCACACCGGGGTCTTCATGGAGCTTCCTCTGGTTGGGCCAATTCAAAGTCAGGTCTAGGATGGGGTCACCAGTTCATGGGGCTACTTAATTGAGTTTCCCATTGGAAATGCCCCGGATGACATCATCCAAGGGGCTGGTGTGACATCACAGCCCAGCATCCGGGCACTTTGTTGAGCAGCAATAGCTGAGAGCAAGGAGTATGTGATCCGTCTGCCTTGGTGTGTATTTGAGGCCTGTCACTCAGGCAGTTCCTGGACATCAGGCAAGGCAGCCTAACCCCTCTGTCATGTATTATTGCTGTCACCAAGATGGGACCCTGTGGTCTGGCATAGAAAGAGACTGTGGCTGCCACCTGAACAGACCGGGTGGGTCACCGAAGTGCTGCTGCCTCCCTTATCCCACGGAGGACCTGAAATCCAGCAGGCTGAAATGACACATCCAAGGCCAGCCAGGGAGCCCATGATGGAGCTGGCATCCAACCCCAAATCCCTTCATCTCACCCTTCTGGGAAGCTATGGAGAGAGGGGAGGATGGTCGCATGGGCTACAACATATTGTAGAGGTGTGGGGCATAGCAGTGGGGTTGTGCCAGGAGGGATATGACTCCCTGATCTCCCCCCACCGCTGGGAGCCATCTCCAAGCCAGCAGCGAGGGACTTGTTTGCAGCTGCAGTCGCATCTAGGGAGTGCAGCCATGTGCTAATGGGGAAGCAGGCTCAGGCAACTGGACGCAATCTGCCATCGATCCAGAGGCTCTTCCCAGTGGGAGGTGGAATGAAAATGGGAAGATTTGCAAATTGGAAGTGGTGAAAATCTGACTACTGATAGGCATGGTATGGGGGAGGCGGGCAGCCTGCTGCTGGAGGAGGAGGGAGGTAGGAGGGGGCTGCAGTGACAGAGCTAGCTTAGGGATGATTGCATAAGCCCATCTGCTGGATGCCAAGCTGACACACGCCGTCTAATACCCGAGACAGACAGACAGATCTAACACGGGCATCCGCCGCGGGCCGCATATCAGCAGCCACGGGCACACTCCAGACCGACTTAATGCACTTCCCTGTCCTGCTAGTGGGGACGCCCTGCACAGAGACAGCCCTGCCGTCCCATAATGATAGGCATCCTCCTGCGAATGGCGTCAGGGGGGAAGCTGGGCCAGCTCACGATAAGAAGGGAAACTCTTCACGGCCTTTTTTATTTGATATTTTCCCCGTCTCAGTGAAGAAGCAACTTGTCCCAGGCCCTTGAGGCTGTGCGTGAATGAAGCACGTTCCTATCACCAGGCCTGGTGACCCTGCTTCTGCCTCGGGGTCATTGAGACCTTCAGCTTGCCGTGACTCAGTTTCCCCCAGGAGCAGTTCTGCTCCCAGTGGGAGCTGTGCCAGAGGAGCGCTGGCTCTGAGACTCGCTCCGTACTCCATCACCACCCGTTTCACAGACGCATGCCCACACGTGCATCAGTGCTGGCACGTGCCCCCCCAGGGGTTCCCACCTGTGCCCTGGCCCTGCGATTGCCCTACAGGAGGATCTCTCTAACAGCCACGTTAGCGGCACGGTCGCAAAGCAGGACTGGTACAGCCCTCCCTGTCAGGCCGATAACAGCCTCAGATGTGCTAACACGTTCTGCCTGCCAACTCCAGGGCGATGGGAGCGCCTGACAGACAGCGGCTTCCCATGTGTTAAACATTAATAGCTTTCCAGCTTTGCCTCTGGATTTCCTGTTGCTGAAGACCCGAGCTGCCTCTCTGGAGATGTCAGACCGCGACAGAACAATTACTTCCCCAGCTCAGTGCTTCTGGAGAGGGCCGATGGCTGCGGCATGGCAAGGGGGTGGGTTTGCCCGAGAGTGGCACAGGAAATATGGGGGTGGGAAGGGCTCGCTGTAAGATTTTGTCAGGAAAAGAGCACCCACTGCACAGCTGGGGAAGCGGAGTCCTTGGCAGAAGATGGGTTTTGATATGCAGGAGATACCAGCTCAGCCTCATCACCCCTGCTCCCACGCACGGGTGATGAGACTGACGGGCCAGCCTAGTGCAGGGGGCTGGACCCGATGACCTTGCGAGGTCCCTTCCAGCCCTTACAATCTATGAATCTATGCTTCCTAGGAAAGGACTGGAGGTGTCCTGGGCAGACTCCAGCTCTGCTGTTTCTATGATGCCGCTCTTGATTCCTCCTGGCCTCCCTGACCCAAGAGGTCATGTCCAGAAGTTGCCTGAAGTTGGTAAATACAGCAGCAAAGGGCACAGGTGCCCTTGGTAAAAGGTTTCATAGCTTAATCTTGGGGAAAGTAAGGAACACACAGGCATTGGCATCAATGCCTCCATCTTATATACAATCTCCATTATACAAAGTCTGGAGCAAACTCTGGGTAACCTTGCTGAGACAGGCAGGCTTGCAAGGCCAGGCTCTATGTTTTTGCTGATGTAAACGAGAAAATACTGATTTAAACGTTTGGCCGTAGTCAGTTATATAAACAAAGCAACTGAAACCCATTACCACAAGGAAGAGCACTCTTATTTATCTTGTTCAAGGCCAAATCAGTTCCAGATTCAACTGGGCAAAGCCCAATAGTCAAATTACCAATGTTGACTGAGCAGAACGCAGTTGTCAAGTTCGTGTGGCTCTACCGCCGGACAAGTATCCTCCCTCCCGGGCTTCAGATAGTCCCCACATCCAGGCAGGCATCCATTGTATAAGCCCCAGGCCCAGAGGCCTTGGGGTTCAGATCCCCGCAGTCCTGCTTGATCTTAGCCAAGAGAGCGAGAATAGCACTCATTGTCCAGAGGAAAACCTAACTGATAACAACGGTGGCCATCCTGACTAAACAGTTGTTCAGTATTTAGCATGCATTCTTTGCTTAGTTGGTGAGGGGGTCTTCATGATCATGAACCCCTTTCATTAATGTGAACCCAATCAGGTTGTAGATAGATGCAATGTCATTAATACTTGTGTGTGAGTGTGTGCGAGTGTTAACCTGGGGGAAGGGGAGAACCATGGACCTGCGCTCTTGGAAGACCTGAACCAGAGCTCCAGCCTACACACCCATCCTCCCAGGCACGAGCATGTTTTTGCATTTCTATTGCCCAACCTGAATGTTAATAAAATGTATGTCCAGTTTTCCAATAAAGTGATTGTCCCGAGAAGAGACAGGCAAGCTCTCTCCTTATTCTAGGGTCCTGCCCAACAAAGTAGGGTCCCTTTGTCCCAGCTCAGGACAAGTCCACCTTTGCAACTTCACCATCACTCGAAAAAAGGCGAAAGCTTGGCTCCGTACTCATGGTCTGTGTAATGTTTCATCGCCCTTTTCAAACAGGATCACTTCCTAGCACACACAAAAAAACACAAGCAAGTCCAATGCCCTGTGAACCCAGGGCCATCTTCACATTAAGCTCTGAGAACACCCACATTAGGCTGCTGCTGTTGAAAACACAATTTGCCTTTAATACAGCTATTGACCAAACCAAAGATCAGCTTTCTGCCCCATCGAAATCAATGGAGCAAGGACAACTTGTGTGCACTGGGGACTTGCCCTGTTGCAGGTAAAAGGACTTTGTGGTTGGTTTGGACCAAGGTCTCCTTCCTGTCTTCTGAGGTCCCCAGCACCATGTGTCCCAAGGATAATCCAGGAAGAAGAAAAGGGCCCTTCCCACATAACATAGCTTCTGTTGGGTGGTTGCAGGTGTGTGTGTGGTTGTGCCTTTCACAGAGTGGCTCCACCTGTCCCTTAGAGAGGTGACACCCTCCCTACTAAAAACTCAATCACTAATGGTATTGCTAATGGTATTGCTCAGTGCTCAATGGCTAGTGGATTGCAGTCACCTTCAGAGCCAAGGGGGTCCAATTCTCATGTGCAACTTGTTTTATGGCCAGGTCACAACCCAGTCACCTGCAGGCCAGGTGGGTCCTACATGCCAGGCCATGCAGGGGCAGGCTTCCTAGGCAAGCTAGTCGAAGCCATCCTCACAATAAAGCTGCAGTCTGCCTGGAGGCCTCTGGAGCCCTCTGCAAACAGAATGGCTTGTGCACTCTCTGTACCTCCAGGGTTGTAAGCGTGTTATGCCTGGAAGAGCCCACAAAACAGCCCGGGGCTTCTAGCAGACGTCTTGGGGCATACAAACAGCACAGCAGATACCCAAACCATTTAGCATGAAGACAGGAACTTACCATGTGAATACGGCAGGCTTTGGAGACCTTTGCGAACATGGTTTGGAATCAAAGCTTCTCCCCATGGCTTGGAGAGACGCAACACGGCCACAGATTCATCCCCAGCCCCTGCCACTCCTCCACCTGCCTCCCTTGGAAAGCCTGAGGCTGTGAATCCTCGTGCATCACAGCGCGCACTCTGCGGAGGCTCTTGAGGATTATATGACCTAATGGCTACATCCATTTGCTTCCTAATTGTCCTATTATGAATGTTGTGAGTGCTCAGAGCCCCAGATAAATCTTAGCAGCCTAAACCCACTTTGCTGTTTCGCACAGCAGAGCCCTTTCCACGTGGTGCACTCCACTGGCAGAAAGCTGCATCTAGCTGGGGGCATGTATTATCATCATCACAGCCCCTAATTGAATTCATTAGAAACAGCCCTGTTGCTTTAATCTTTCCACGAAGTTTTTCCTTTTATTACAGTGCAAATGAAAGTCCCTATTAATTCCTCCATTGCTTGTTTACCTGGAAAATGGTGGTGAGGGGAGGGGGTGGGGGCAGAGGGGAGACAGATGCCTCTCTTAATACCTTTAAAAGTTCCTGTGATAATTTTACTCACTTGCCAACAGCCCAGGGTTTGAGGCTACGGCTTTGTGCTCCACCAGCAGAGGCAAGAGCACTGGATGGGGAGACTTCCATGGGGAAAGAATGGCAACTGGAAACCAGTGCTGGACTGGTCCCTTGGATTGCAAAATCTGGGAAGGACTGGATGTGATGTAACCAGCTCAGACGAGGCCTTTAGGCTCCTTAACCCTCTGCAAGCAAGCCACCCCTGCTACCACTGGAGACAAGACCTTGCCAGTGAAGTCCTGCCTGTTTTCAGTAACTCAGAGGAAGATTGGAAGAGGGGGAAGGAAAGATGGTTACATATTCATCAGCTCATTCATATTTATGAGACCTGTAAACCAGATTAATTTCCATGCACCATTTCTCCTGTGATTCCTTCTTCCCATATTTTATGTGCAGGGGGAAAAAAAAAAGCAAGAAAAGAAAAGAGCCCAAGCACTTTGGCTGTTATCTTTGGCTTCACTTAAATGGAACAGGAGCCATTTGTCATTTCAATAGAGGCCCTTGCTCTGTGCAGAAGGGGTCTTTCCTCTGCATCACTTACCGTGTGCCCCCGGCCAGGGCCAAGGCTTGAAATGCCTTATCCTTCCAGCTCCAGCCTGACGCCTGGCAGTGCTCTGAGGCACCAGGAGCTGTCCCACTCACACTTTTCACAGCACCCCAGGAATCCCATCCACTCATCCGCACATCAGAGGCCCCATACTGCTGCTAGTCTGAGGAGAGTCTCCTACACTCTAAAGGTAGTGGCCTGTGCTTTGGGGCTGAGACTGGGAGTAGGGCACTTACCGCATCAATTGGGTGAGGGGTGTTTCTTGGTAAGGCTGGCAGCAGCCCCTATGACGTGGGGCTGTCTCCAGGTGGGAGAGGTCTGTCTTGGGAGAAGCCTGGGGAGCGGGGCGGGGGGTTGAGGGTCCCACAGCAGAGCCAATAAAAGAGCCCAGGTGTCCTGGCAGGCAGTGCAATGCCCTTTCCACCAGCCACCCAGGTATTCAACACTCACAGCTTTGTTTCTGCATCTCCAGAGAGCCCTCCCTGCTGGAGCATCTTGGGCCCTGGAGGAAGCCATCCCTCATCTAGATGAGCTGGGGACATCTCTGTCTTTCTCAAACTAGTTATCTCTGTACATGAACATTTAAAGCCCTCTCCAGTTTACATTTCCACTTATAAAAGCTCCCGTTAGGATGATTTGATAATGCAAATGCTCATCTACTGCCTTAATAGACCCTTCAAGCATTGGGGTAGGGATGGATTTCAATTCTTTTCCCCCCCTAGTAGTAGGATCTACTGTATCTATGACACATTTGTCACTGGAATTCGAACAAATAATATTAAATGAACTTTAAATGCCATTTGTATCATCAATTTTTAATTTCAAAAGTGTCACCCAATTGCATTTTGGGAATATGCAAATTAACAGCTCACCTCCTCGATTTTTGTGGCAGCCTGACGTGTCTAGAATGCTTCTGCTGATATTTCTGCTTATTTAATCCCGGCAATATAAGGGAAAGATTAGCTGCTCTTATTTTTTATATTTGTTTGATAATGGGCAGACTTTTTTATTAATGAAACTATTGAGAATTATGCAAAGCAAGGTACAAACTGCATGGGAAGGTGCCACCGACGCTTCTTACCTGGGAAAAGCAATGGAGCTGGAGACACGGAAGCAAGTTCTCATGCAAGAGCATGTGAGGAGAGATGTTCAACCCCTGCAGCGATCTGTCTCTGCGAGGAAGAGATGGGAGGAAGAGGCCCTGAGCATTCACGGCCACTTGGAAATCAGAGCAGCGCAGGGGCGATAGCTTGGAGGCCTTGCAGCCTGAAGATTTTACATCCTCCTTCCAGGAATGACCCGTGGTACTTCATTAACACCTTGCCTTCTTCCCCTGGCACAGTCCTGACCCCGTTGAGATCATCAGAGCAGTCAGACAGGCCCCATCCTGTAGAAGTTAGTAAGTACTTGCAGCTGCCTAGGGAAGGGAGCAATGCCTCTCCTCTTGCTTGTTACTGGTCATGGAAATTAAGTCTCCATGTGTCTGTGCCAGCCAGGGGGCAATGGGCGCTCCGTGGGGCCTGTGCTTTGCAATGTGGTCCTACATCGGTGAATAACTTCCCTGCACTGAGATTCTTCCTGGATCTAAGGGCCATGTGTGCATGAAGTTGAATCAGTGATAGCCTGCACTAAAATGGGATCACTCAATGTTAGCCTGATCATCACACCTGGCGTCCAAATCCTGCACCTGGGTGTGGGGTTCCCGGAGGTCACTGCATGCAGGGCCTTTGCAGATGGGCTGTTGCAGATGGGAGCTGAGGGTTGGAGGAGTGCAGACGGCTAAGTGCCAGGCTGCAGTGCACAGAGGGGACCTTTGTTCCCATATTCCTTAAAGAGCTTCCTCTCTCCAGAAGGTCCCAGAGGATGGTGCAGCCATAGGGCAGTGCAGGCTCCAGCCCAACGGTGTCCTGGAAATGGCATCGAGCAGCAATGCAGTCTGGTTGGGGGCAAAGACTAGCAGAGGGACCTGGCCCCCAGATGGCAGGAGGTCTGTATCCCATATGGTCTTCGCTGTCCAGGCTGTCAAGGGCTCATTTTTCCAGACTCCCCCTCCTGCCTGCATGATGAGGGACCTGCATCTTGGACCCCCCATACGGCTCCCAGCAAGGGCTAGGGACTCGCTTGCTTCGGGCGGGCAGACTTCCCCGGCGCGCCTGTCTGTGCCACACACTCTGCCTCTAATGAATGAATCTTTATGATAAAGTGTTTATCACTTCATCAGAGAAAATTAATTTCCACCACAGAGAGATGCATCTTTCATGAAGCCACTGGAGTGCGAGTGCTCTCCCACAGCCCTTCTCCTCTTCTCCTCCAACGTGACCGCATCTCCGGGGAGTCGCCAGCTCAAGCCTCAGGTGCGTCTCCATTAATTACCATAAGCTGGTTAACCGTGGAGTCCTGATAAATGTCTGCCATTTGTTACTGGCCAGTGATTCCAGCTGCCGAGGGGCTGGGGGGCGGGGAGCCATCAATCTCCCATCACAAGGAGTTGGAGCCTGGTCACACCAAGCCATCTCCTGATTGTTTATGCTCTCGCCTGCCGGTCCCACGAGGCCCTTCCTCCCCCAGATAATGACCTCGGCAAATGCCGATTTGTTCAGGCAAAGGCTCAAGTGGCTCTTGCAGGCTTCTCAGGCCAGAGAAAGACCACGCTTGGCTCTTCTGGAGATGCCACTGCAGCTGCAGTTGCAGGGACAGATGTTCATGGCTTTTCAGCACTTAGAAGGCACTTGGGATTGTGCTGAGGGGGGTGCCCATGTATAAGAGAGCTTGCTCCCTTGGGGGAATAAGGGACCTGCTGCTAGACCAGCCATAGAGGGAGTGACTCTAGTTCCCCTAGCAGAGGCTGTGTGTCTGGAGGTGGAAGACTGTGTTTCTAGCCCCTGCTTTTCCACAGGGGAAAGTTCCCCTAAAAGCAGCTTCAGATGTTGGAGGTGAAGCTTGGTGCAATTTCCAAGCCTTGTACATAGGAAGCCCAGCTGTCTGGTGTGCACACAAGCACAACGCACTGGCAGGCCACATCCTTCGCGTGCAACCAGGCCACCTGCCTGGGATAAGCAGCATTTACAAACATTAATTTACAAGCATTGATGTGCTCAATGCAGCCATGGTGTTGCCCTGACAAGTGTTTATACACAGATCATTGCTCTTGCACATCCAGTCTGTTTATAGGCGCAGCAATGGTCTGATATGCCTGTGTACATGCATGTAGAGACATCCATAGCTTAGCCAGGCCATGCACGTACACAGTGCAGCCCCTCTCACGTTAGAAAAACCCGAAGAGATGTGCCAAGGCCCTGCCCTGCAGCTCTCTTTGGAGCAGGAATGCAGCCCTATCACAGCTGGGTAAATAACTCCCTCCGGATCGTTTTGCTAAACTGACTTCATGACCCGTGCCAAAGTGCTCAAACACAAGGAAGGAGCATCGTACTAATTGAAATCCTCTTGTTATGCAAAGTCATAAACGGACTAATGTCCCATGTTATTGCCAGGCGTTGCAGACACCTCCGTTCAAACAGAAAGCAGGGTGTGTGCACGGAAAAGCACTTACCCCGGAGATGCAGTTCTCCAGGAGAGCTGGCTATGTATTCGCAGGGCTGGCTATATATTGGCAGGGGCAGCTCTGCAGGCCAAGTGGGAGGTCAAGGCCCTCTCGTGGCTTTATTGCTTGGCTTAAAGAATTTGCAACCACAGAAGGCAGCAACATCCAGGGCTTAAAGCAGAGCCTGGCACAGCCCCATGTCTTACTCTCCACTGACTTCCAGCTAATGGCTTCCTTCTTCAGATGATATGGGCTGGGATGATATAGTTAGGGATAGTCCTACTCTGAGCAGAGGTTGGACTACATGACCTCTTGAGGACCCTTCCAACCCTCATTTTCTGTGATTCTACAATCTCCACTCCCCCAAAAGCACTTGCAGCTCCTTAGATGCTTTCCAAGGGTGAAGCCCTGTTAATTATGAATGCTAGTGTCTTGTTATATGTCCTCCTGGGGACAAAGCCATGTTGATGGCTGCAGTGTTTGCTGAGGACATTGTCTTCATGCTGCAAAAATCCATGCTTTAAGGTCGCTGGCTCTGATGCGTGGTAGAGTTGTGGGCGATGGCTGGAGCCAGAGCTGGCTGCTGTGATGAGTTATGCTTGTTTGCGGGATTCCTCTGCTTCTGCCCTTATCCCTAACGGGGCTGGTTTCCCTGGGGACTCTTTGACCCACATAATTGCTTTTGCTGCCCCACTGCGCTGCTTCCCCTACACACAGCTGGGAGAAGGAAGCCAGAGCCAAACAGGTCTCTGCTGTCATGAAGATCGTGTTTGGTGTTGGGTTTTTTTGCATGAATTGCAAGTGAAGTCAAAGCTCTTGAAAGGCCCCACTACGAGGTGACCAAAGCCTTCTACCATCCAGACCTCATAGCTTTTGGGGAGAGGCATAGCGACTTCTTGCTCCCACCCCACATCAAGCATCTGGGGACGTGACCCTCCCTGGTCCGTTCTGCTGAGATGGAGAATTGCTGGTGTCCCTGGGGGTTTAAAGGCAGGACCTCCCCTCCATAGCCACCATCCATTCCTCCCAGGGATTTGAAAGCTTTCTTCCCTTGTTTGTGTGGATGGCTGGAGTTTTCCTATTCTTCTCAAGTTCTGGTCATGGAGACTAGTGGCTCCTCAGTCTCTCGTGCTCTTCCCTGTTGGGCGCTGTAGGTTTTGCTTTTGACTGAGTCTTTTGTGGCTGTGGCACATGATGGCTTGGACCACGTTGTGGCTAGCGGTTGTCTGTGAGGGGCAGGACGTGATGGTAGGGGCCCTACCAGCCATATAGTCCGTGCTCCCTCTATGGGCACACTTTCCAATCCCGCAAGGTACCAGACACCTGATCAGCTCCTAAATTAAAGGGAATAGAGGAGCCCTCGGCATTTCATGGGACAGGGCCCAAACAGAGACTGCCCCCAGCTCCAGTGCGTGAGGGAGATCAATTTAAACAACCCTCTCATGATAAAAACATGTCAGGGGTGGGTTCAAAATGGGAGATACAAGATGCAAAGGAGGTTAAATCTCATGCACACGCAAGCATGAGCATGAATAACAATAATTGCCAGGCAGAAGCCACCAACGTGTGCCAGGAGCTGCCGCCACTGGGATGAAGGCTGATGGATTGCTCCCTGCGATGCTGAGATTTTTAGCAAGATACTGCAATATTTGGGGGGAAAAAAAGCCTTGTTTTCTCCCCAGGTTTCTTCATGGGCACCGTAGCAAGAGCAGAAAGGTTCAGGGGGTCTTGATTTATCAATCATACCTTAATTAAACAGCTGCGTCTCATCTCTCTTCCCCTCCCGACATCAGCTTGGGCCTTTGTTCTCTTTCTACAGTGTGGGTTTTTCTAGCTCTTTTCTCCTGAAGACCCCAGCCTTTGGTGAAGCTGTCATGCAGGGCCCTGATTTCCCAAGCAATCCAGGCACACATACACTTGGGCACTGGGAGCCCACAGTGCATCGACTGCTGTGACAGTCTCTAGGCTGGAGTCCCCTCATGTGAACAGTGGGGAAATCAGGAGGGAAGCTGGTGACGTGAGAGAATATCCCTCCTTGGGATCCTCAGCTTGTCTGAGCAGTGCCCTGCATCTGCCTTGCACTGGCTGGAAAGGGGCTGGAGGGGAGGTGAAAGGTCCCCCCAGATGCAAGGAGCAGGAGGGCACATGGGGGATATGGCTTTCAGCAGGGCGGCATGAATCCTCTTGCTTTGCTATTGGGGGTGCCACGATGCACTTCTGTCAACTGAGCCACGGGGCTGCTCTTCACCTTGCTCCCGGTGGTTCACAGGGACAGCCTTTGCCCAGGACCCTGCCACCGGCTGGGGACAACAAGCCCCGTTGGGATAAGGTGCATTACATTGGATTTGCCTGATACAGAGCTGGTAGATCCAGGCTGCTAGATCACCAGTTCGGGACCAAGCCCCTGCCACACAATACAGGGCTGGCTCATCGCATGGTCCTTGCCCCGCTGCCTCATCCCAGGTCCATCTCCAGCAAAGGGACCGGGGCACTGGGGGGACGATGGATCCCTTTGCCATCTGCAGCAGGAGGCACATAGCAGCAAGCGATGCCCAAGGAGGAGGGCATGGCTGGGTAGTGGGGCCGGCTGGGCCCTTCTCCCCTGTTTCCAGCTGGGTTGCTCTGAACCTCCCATCAGCAGTGACAAAGTAAATGCTCCTCCATAGCCCGGTCTCAGCCACCAAACAAGGGACCAACCACCCGGGCACGGGCGCAGCACCAGCACCAGCACCACCCGCAGCACCAGCCCCCATCCATCAGGGAGAAGGCTGCTCCAGGCTCTCTGGAGAGCTGTATTTCACGCTGTTTATATCGATAAACTCCCTCCTCCCTGCACAGACAGGCAGGCAGGGGCTTGCAAGGCCCCTCATGACTCTGCCATGGATGCTGGATAAAATACTGCTTATGATATGGTATCAAATACATCACAGCACAATCGCCAGCAGAGTGGAAGGGCCAACTGTGCCGGAGCCATTTTTCCATCAATCTTCCCGGAGCAGGGAAGCTCACCCCAGCTCCTCGCCCCGCATGGGGGTATCAGGGAGCAAAACGATCGCCTCCCCTCCCCCGGCCCTCCGCTTCCATCGCTCGCTCTCCATTTTTCTCCACCTTCTTTTTCCTTGCCGCGGCAGCCGGCGCTGGGTTGTGGGAGCCCACGATTTCCTATTCAAAGCGCCACGGCACTGTAATTTTCTACACTTCCATAATTAGGGGAATTTTAAGCAAACTACCCTGTGGATGATTACAGCCGGATTCAATTTCTGGTGCTTTGATCACCCGAGGAGGAGGACGCGGCTGGAATATTTGCTGATGCGCTCTGCTTCAGTAGGAGATGCCTTGCTTTTCTCTACGGTGCCCTATTTATTAGCCCCCCTCGCCTACTCTGCTGCACCCTCCATTTGGGTGTTATTAAGTGACCCCCCCTCCCCACCTCCACCAAGGAGAAAACGGGGAGGCAGCATGGGCTAGTAGTTAGAGCAGGAGTCGGGGGAGCCACGGTGTCGGAGACATTTGAGCTTCCTGGCCATCAGGTGGGCTGCGAGGATGCTCCTCTTGACACCTTGCTCCTGGGTCTTGCTCACACCCTGCGTTGCTAGACCTGGGCTCAGAAATGTGTTTTCCTCCAGGTCACCCTGCTATGGCTGTGGGGGTTTCGCCTTCCTCTGTGGCCTCTGGGGTGAAGCAACAGGGATCATCAGAGTGTATTTTATCTGACACCATCCCCCCTGGGTTCTCCTGCTCCCTCCACAGTAGGCTTATTCCTAGCAGGTGCTTTGTGGCCGTAGAGGGGATCAAAGGGATGCTCTGGTAGACACTTGTAGACGAGCAGTTGCCACCAAGACATCATCTTGCTGGCCAAGATCACCCACTGCAGGCAGGAGTCTGTGGTATCTCCCATCCTGGTCAGGACTGGTCATTACAGCCACAAGCCAGGAGAGCACCAGGCCTGGACAAGCTGGGCAAGGGATGGCAGGTCCATCCTGGGGTGCACAGGCTGAGAGAGCGGGCACTGGACTCCGTGCCCGTCCAAGCTGTGCCAACCATGCTTTCTGGCACTGCCCCTGTTTCCCGGGCTCCGACTAGCGCCAGCAGAAAGAAGGCAACTCCTTATTTTGCCCAGGTAGCCCAGTTCCCGGCGGGAGCTTCCGTATTACAGCTCCCCAACGTGCTCATGACAGGCTGACAGCTCCGGTATATTAATAGACTATTAATGCATCCGACTTTCCTGAGCAGCATGTATGGGTTTTCCATAGGTTAATTAGGCCATATTTCAGGATAATTACAGCTGTATATTTCTGCACTAATTAAGTGGCTTTAAAACATACCCACAATGTGGCTCACTGAATCATAATTAAACTTCCTCTGCCTCCCGCTATACACCATGGAACTAATACCCATAAAAGACCCAAACGCTGCTCCTCACCAGCCGCAAATTAGAGCTCGCAGAAGAAATCTTATGGAAGGTACCTTTTTTTATAGAATCGCGTACAAATTAACGCCGAATGAATATTACATGAGTCATCAAAATAGTTCAACTTCCTTGGCTTTATTTATATTTATCCTTCCCCCTGAGCCCTCTCACCTGATGGGGGCAGGGGACATAGTAGGCAGTGATTCATCCATGGAAGAACAGTGCACTTGCCTCTTCCCTGAACCCCACAGACCATCTAGGGACCACGTCAAGCCAGCTGGAGCATTATATTTAGCTATTTTTCTATGGTTCCCTGAAAGCCTTGGCTGGGATGATGTAGTTGGCACCGGTTCTGCTTTGAGTCGGGGGCTGGACTAGATGTCACCTCCGGAGGTCCCTTTCCACCCTCATTTTCTACAATTCGGTGTCATGGCATCATTTAGACATAAAGGCAAGGGCATTGTCTTTATAGTCTGTGTTCGTACAGCCCCAAGCACACTGGAGACTCAGTCATATTAGGGCTTCTAGGTACTGCTGCAATGCAAATAATCAAGATCAGTCTCTTGTACATCTTCATTTGAAGGCTTGAGTGGAGCATCTGTGACTGAGGGCGAATTCAAACCTGGATTGCATTCATCTGACAGGCACTATCATCATTGCACAGTTTAGCGTGTGTCAAGGAACCTGGGATTAAATATGGGAAAATAGCCCCCCACAAATTTTAGCCAGCATCTGACTTTCAACCCATTTGCTTCATGGCGTCTGCAGCCCTCAGATGTCAGCTCTCAGTAAATATTCGACTGGACAAATTAGTGGCTTGCTGCTGCAGTGATGGGCAATATAGAGAGAAAATTAGATAGACAGACAGATAGATAGATAGACCTGCCTGGGAAAAATGAATTTTAAGCAATGTTGCAGAACATTTGTGGAAAGCAAATGTCAAGTTTCTTATTCATGTCGGAAATTGATGGTGGGAGCCCGGCTCACCCACTCAGGGAGCGGGACTGGCATCAGGTGAGCCCCAGGCCCAATTGGCAGCCAGCTCTTGTTTGGAGCCTGGGATTTTTTGCAGCTAATTTCACTGGAGCAAGCCACCAAGCAAAGGCATAAACCCAAAACTTGCATGGGGCTGGGATCTTAGCCCCGGGAAGCTCGCTTGACACTGCGACAAGCAATTTGAACTAATGAAGAGATGTTCAGGCGTGGAACCGGCAGACAGACATGGAAGCCAACGTCGTAAGACTTCCTAATGAATTATTCAGCCAGCGCTGCCTGCAGCCCTGATGCGTGAGTCAGGAGCCTGCTGCCCTGAGGCGTTGCACTGAGTGGGAGTAGGAATCCTGGCACCGGTGCCCTGATATATCAAACTACAGTCTACATAATACATGATGTCCCCCCCGCCTGTCCCTTAGACCCAGGATACGTTCATGGGGGTCCAGGCCTTAAATTGACAGCCCAGCCTGCTCCCTAGCCATGTTTATGAGGGTCTCCGATGATCCGTGGGGTGGATCATAAATATGCATCGTGCAAGAGGGGCTCGAGTGCTGCAGCTTCATTATTTTCTACTGTGCGCAACAAGACAGGAAAGCCCACTTAGGTTACATAATAGGAAAGGGCTCCCAAGTCCAGGGGTGGTGGAGCACTGGGCTGCGTTACTGGTGGAGGCTGTGGATTGTCCTCACTGGAGGTTTTTAAAAGCAGATCAGACAAGGATCTCTTCGGGATGGTTGGGGGATACTTGACCCAACCTCCCTGCAGCCAGACCTGCGAAAGGAAGACATTACCACAACACATCTGTCCAGCCAGGCAGGGCTGTGATGAAGACGTGCCCAGCACAGCGCTAAGTGCGGGAGACTTCCAGGCTGGAGAATATGAATATTTCCCTGGACAGATAAGACCTGCCTGGATTAAGAATGAAGGAAGCTTCATCTCGCTGCTGTCGCTGGAGAGAGCGCCGCAGTCTTGGAAGGGCTCAAAGCCCCCCTGCAGCCTCCTCTGCCCTGGTGGGGGCTGGCGAGCGGGTGGGGAAAGGGTTTTTGAAGCTCATAATTGAGGTGTGATGAGGGGAGGCTGCAGCTGTCCAAAGCTGCTGCTGGGTCTTGCAGGGTCTCCACCCCAGGACTTTCTTTTTCTGATTTAAACACTCAAATGCTAGGGCAGTGCACTGCCTCATCCTATGGCCCCAATTCCTTGCAGCTCAGGTTCAGGCCGACCTGCCCGGCCCTGGCCAGGGCATCACAGCCCCCGCTGCAAGGGAGCACTGAGGAAAGGCGCCGTTCACAGTTTTGGCCCAGCCAGCCCTTGGATCGGAGGCAGAGAGCATTGCTGGGGGCTGGGATTGTTCTGGAGGGCTTCTTGGCCCAGCTGTGTTGAGACCCACCAAGCTCACTGTCCTGCCAGGCAGATTTCGAATGGTTTGAATTACCCAGCGCTGATCCACAGCCCCGTATCTGGAGCGCAGCGTAGCCAGGGTGGGGATGGCAGGCTGCTGGCGCCAAACCCCAGGAGGAGCTTGGCCCTTCCCAGAGCTCTTCACACCTGCAGCTTTATTTGGAGGTTATTCCTATTTTCTGCCTGGGAGAACCTCCCTGAGCCCAGCCAGCAAGGGACCCTGTGCAAGTCAGCCAGACATTTGCTTTCCTCCTTTCATCGTCATTCTCAGAGCAGCTCCAAGCAGAGGCTGCTCCTCGGTTTCGCCCACTGGCAAGAGTTTTCTCTGAGCTGAAGAGCCCTCCACCAGCTCGTTCCTGCCGTCAGGCAGGCCAGGATGTGCAGTACATATATCTCCTGACTGCAAAAACGCTTGGAGAGGCTTCCTCTTCCTGTCCTAGTTGGAAACCAGAAGTAAAAAGACTTCAGAGGGCATGAGCTGGACAAGTGTTTGGGGTCTTGCTTCCACATCCACTTGGCTTGTGCAGCACTGATCGAGCGCTTGGCATGACCTGCATTTTAGCAGCTTGACAAGTGGGGAAGGGGGAGCGAGCAGGGTAAGACAGGAGGACACTTGGAGGCGGTCACTGGGATTAATACCTAGCACCCTCCAAACACCCTGAGTGGGGTCCCAGCTGGATATCTGAGCAGAGATTTCCACTGCTGCCTAAGAGACTTGCACACCCAGTTGCAGTGAATGGTTGCAGCCTCCTCCCCCTGGAGCACCGGGCAGGGCTGCTACATGTGTTAACACGGCTTTGACATCGCGCCCAAGAGGTGGCTGCAGCTCCCGTGCTGGATGGAGCAGGAGGCTGTCACTACTCGTCTTGCGCCGCGCCCAGCGACGCTTCAGGCTGGAAGCACGGCATAAAATGTCAGCCATTATCATTAATCGCTCCACAATGTTGACACTGACTTTTATGTGGCAGGCGCCGCAGTCTATAACAAGCTGCTGTCACTGAGAAAGGCTCCTGCGCGTTTGCAGCTGAGCTAGAGGGCAGGTGTGCAGGGGGCGAACGTGTCACAGCTGCCGGGTGATGCCAGCGGGGCTGGCACGTGTGGGCAGAGAGGCCAAGCAGTTTGGCTTGGGTCTCTGGATGTTGCTGGGAGGGACGGCGCTGGGATTTTGGGTTGTGGAAAAGGAGTGCAGTGAGAGAGGGAAGCTAAAGGGACAGGAGGGCTTGTGTCACACCCTGCATGTGGCGTGCACCTCCGCAAGGCACACAGCACTCCTGGCTGGACTGGTTCTGGGGTGGGCACAAGGTTAGGAGTCACTGGTGGAAGAACTGGGATGGATGATGGCTGCATGGCCGAGGGAAATCCAGTCCTCTTTCTGTCCAAGAGAAGTTGCTCCCAGAAGGCAGGGTGCAGGGCTAGAGAGGCAATAGCATGGGGAGAGTTGGGGGACATGTCCTCAGCACTGGCTACAGGTGGGAGCAAGGACAGGCCCCATTATGTGAAGCCAAACCAGGTGAGGAACCAGTGAAGGTGATGTTCTTCCCAGAGCAAAGCATCCCTACAGGTCCAAGCTGCTCTGTGTCACAGGCACGGGATGAGGGCATGGCACAGCCAGGCCAGGCCTCCTCCCAGAGCGGGGACGTGCAACTCTGGCAGCAAACGGGAGGCCCTTGGCTTTGTCTGGGCAATAAATTGGGCCAGTAATAGATTAAACAAGAGCGCGGAGGATTTGTTCTAGCAGAAATGCTATCACCCGGGGCGGTTTTAATAAACCGATAATCAAATAAAGAGCAGACTGTGGCGGGCCAGTAGGGGGCGCTCCTGCGTTGAGCTGCCCACCTCCCTGCGCCCGACCACCTTCCAGGCTCCGAGTGCCTCCCTTAGGGTGCCTCCCGTCCGGCCGACCCCTTCCCTGGAGCACACCCGCTAGCCTGGGGTCCCGCTGCCACCATCCAAGGCTCTGGACTCACTTCTGGCTCTGCGCGCCTTGGAGAACGCAGGCCTGATCGTCCAATGGGTACTAGATCCAATACCAGCACTTGGGGCACTTCCCCAAGTCAGGGGCTTATTAGGAAGCCTCCCTTAGTCCACAGACCTAAGGGGCCTCCTTGGCATAATTTAGACCCACCCCTCAATAAGTCTCCCACACCGGTCACAAAGGAGAACTTTATTGATTACAGGGGGTAGGGTGAAAACAGGGTAAAAGGTAGAGCAGTATCATAGAAATCTTACAGGAATATCAAAGGAATCCCATAGAGCAAACCAGGGTGGCTGAGGTAGCCGTTTAAACGCATCTGAGTTACTGAAACTAAATATCTAATCGGATCTTTAGTAGCTTACTCACTCTCATCGTCCAGAGGTGGTTGTTGTTTCCTCTGGAGGCAGGGCACTCTTGGAGCATGCGGTGATGAGGAGAGAGCCAGGCTCAGATTCACCTGGATGACCGCATGGCTAATGGCTGACTGCCCCTTCTTCTTGGACCGAGCCCTTAAATAACCTCTCTGACCTCAGCAGCCCGGTCCAATCGAAGCTGCCAATACTGGCCACAAGCTGACCAATCTCCCCCGCATCCCTGGCTACCTGGGCCCGCGCAGGGCCGGGTCTTTCCCCCCTGCCCAGGTGACCAGAGCATCACCTCCCAGGCGCCAGGCTTTTGTCATGTAGACCAGGTGGGAGATCCCCGCCCTGAGGAATGAAACACCAGCCTCCCAGGCTGGCTGAGACAGGTCTCTGGAGAGGGGCACCAATGGTGGCATTTCTGCCACACTTCCCCCCCCTCCTTTACAAGCTCGGACACGGGGCCTCTCAGGGCCGTGGGTCCGGGCGTGTCGGGTCAGGGAGTTCCCACGGGATGCCAGAAGAAGGAAAAGGGAAAAACCTGGAACATGGAACAAGTTAAGACAATAACAGATAGAAACCATAAAACCTGATGGCAGTCTTACACTAGTGATCTCCTCACTAGTCCCAAGTCCCAAGGACTCACTACCCAGAGTCCTTTCGTGACAAGGCGTCCGCTATCACGTTCTGGCTTCCTTTTATGTGTTGGACCGTAAAATTAAATTCCTGCAGCTGCCAGGACCAACGTTGCAGCTTGGCATTGGTGTTGTGCATGGTCTGCAGCCACTGCAGTGGGGCATGGTCCGACAGGACGGTGAACTGTTGTCCCCACAAGTAAGGCTTCAGCTTGTTCAGGGCCCAGACGATGGCCAAGCACTCCTTCTCGATGGAGGACAGGTTTCGCTCCCGAGGGATTAGCTTCCGGCTGAGGTACGCCACGGGGTGCCGTGTCTCCTGGTGCTCCTGTAAGAGCACAGCTCCCAGTCCTACGTCGGAGGCATCCGTTGCCACGTAGAAGGGTTTATCCTGGAGCGGTGCTTTCAGGATCGGTTGTTTGACCAGGGCAGCCTTGAGGGTGTCGAATGCTTCCTGGCACCCCTGCTTCCAGACCACCGGGTCCGGGCTGCCCTTCTTGGTCAGCTCGTGCAGCGGGGCTGCGGTTGCTCCAAACCCTGGGACCAATCTTCGGTAGTAACCCGCCAGGCCAAGGAAGGCTCTGACTTGCTTCTTGGTCTGTGGAGGTGGCCAGTCTTTGATGGCCTCGATCTTGTCCCACAAGGGAGCAATATGACCTCCACCCACACGATGACCCAAGTACACTACTTCCGATAGTGCCCACTGGCACTTCTTGGCTTTCACCGTAAGACCAGCTTGCTTGATCTTACCTAGCACGGTGGTCAGGTGAGTCAGGTGCGACTCGAAATCCGGACTGAAGATGGCAATGTCATCGATGTAAGCCATGGCAAACTGCTCACATCCTTGCAGCAGATTATTGATCAGTCTCTGGAAAGAGGCGGGCGAGTTGCGCAAACCGAAAGGTAAAACTGTGAACTCGTATAGCCCCGTAGGTGTGGTAAAGGCAGACTTGGCTATGGCATCCGGGTCCAGGGCCATCTGCCAAAATCCTTTGGACAGATCGAGAGTTGAGATCACCTTGGCTGGGCCCAGGCGATCCAGCAACGTGTCCATCCTGGGCATAGGGTACGCATCAGGGGTGGTGATGGCATTCAGTTTCCGGTAGTCCACACAGAACCGGATGGTCCCGTCCTGCTTCCGGACGAGCACCACCGGACTGGCCCAGGGACTCGTCGAAGGCCGGATTACCCCCAACTCCTCCATCTCTGCGATCTCCCGTTCTATTTCTTGCCTCACCTTCTCGTTGACTGGGTAATGTCGGGAGTATATAGGGCGATGGCTGCCCGTCTCTATCGAGTGTACCGCCAGGTCCTTTCTACCTGGTTTGTTAGAGAACACAGTCTCAAAGTCCTTGAGCGCTGCGAGCAGCTGGTCCTTGTCCTGGGAGGGCAGATGGTCCGGCAGGCGGAGTTCCTCGATCCCTGCCTCACCATCCCAGTCTCCATACATGACCGGCTCCTCGGGGTCCTCCGGAGTTCCCTCAATGGAGGGGACCCAGAATACCATCTCCTTTCTGTCGTAGTAGGGTTTAAGCATGTTCACGTGAATTGTCTTAGGTTTCCTACCCTTAATACCCACTACATAGGTCACATCATCCAGTCTGTCCAGGACAGCATGGGGACCTTCCCAAGCAGCTTGCAGCTTGTCCGTTTTTAGTGGCAGGAAAACCATCACATTCTCACCCCGCTCAAAGGTACGTAAGCGGGCCTTCTCATCATACCAGGACCTTTGCTTCTCCTGGGCCTGTCCCAGGGAGTCCCGTGCCACCTTCATCATGTCAGTCAGTTTCTGACGGAAGTCAAGCACACACTCCACCACGGAGGTCTTTGTGGAAGCGATCTTCCCTTCCCACTCCTCTCTCACCAAATCGAGAGGACCTCGCACTCGCCTCCCGAACATCAGCTCGAAGGGCGAGAACCCAGTGGACTCCTGGGGCACCTCCCGGTAGGCAAAGAGCAGATGCGGCAGTTTCTCATCCCAGTCATTGGGGTTGGAGTCCACATAGGCCTTGAGCATCCCTTTCAAGGTCCCGTTGAACCTTTCCACCAGCCCATTTGTCTGAGGGTGGTAGGCTGTGGTCTTAAGGTGTTGCACCCCACAGCAGTCCCACAGGCACTCCATTACCTCCGCCATGAAGTTCCCACCCCGGTCCGTCAGGATCTCGGAGGGAAAACCCAGCTGGCAGAAGACCTTGATGAGGGCATCAGCAACCACGGGTGCCTCGATGGAGGTCAAGGCAACTGCCTCCGGGTACCGCGTTGCGTAATCCACCAGAGTCAGTATGTATTTCTTTCCCCTACGAGTCCTATGCTTCAGCGGTCCCACAATGTCCACGGCCACCCTGTGGAAGGGTTGGTCTATGATCGGGAGGGGCTGCAGGGGAGCCCTTCTCTTGTCCCCGCTTTTGCCTGTCCGCTGGCATGTCTCGCAAGATTTGCAATAGTCCGTCACATTCTGGGCAATTCTGGGCCAAAAAAAGTTCACCTGCAACCGCTGGCGTGTCCGTTCCCTGCCCATGTGACCAGCACACGGTAGATCATGAGCCAGGGCAAGCAATTGCTGTCTGTATTTCTGGGGTACTATGAGCTGGCGCTGGGGCTCCCTGGTCTCGGCATGGTTCTTCGGCACCCACAACCGATAGAGAAGCCCCTTATCCCAGACCACCTGTTCCCTCTTGTCCGGAGTGAACTCAGTCTCTTGCTCCTGAGCCATCTGCCGGAGTCCCTCCAAGCTGGGGTCCTCCCAAACCTCCTGCTTGAACTCCTCTTGCCCAGCTAGGCAATCAGCAGGGAGTGCACACTCACCCACAGGGACTTCCTGGGTCTCCTCCCTGCTAGTGTCACCCCCCTCTGCCACTGACGGAATGCACGCCTCCCCGGAACTGTCACTTAACCCACCCTCGGGGTTACCGGTTCCCACTGGGACCAGGGTGCAATCGCCGTCTGCAGGGGTCCCTTCCCCTGTGGCCAATGGTGTGACTTTCTCCCGGGGATTTCCTAACCCCCCTTCTTTAGCCTTCCTGCTCTGCAGGCGAGTCACCGTATGAACGGTGCGGGGCTTTGGCTCTTGGATCTGTTCCCACCTCCGGAGCTGGGCTTCCTGCTCTATAAGATCCCGTCCCACCAGGATGGGGGCCGGAGCCCCTTCCAGTACCCCCATTTCCAGGTACGTTGCACAGTCGTTCCACACGATGGGGGCACAGAATACCGGTACCTTCTGGGGTGCGGACCCCACTCCGTGAATAGTGAGGGTCTTGCCTGGGATTATGTCTGCAGGTGAGACCAGGTTGGAACTAATCAGTGTCACACTGGCCCCCGTGTCCAGTTCCCCCACAAGGGTCCTCCCCTTCACTGTGATCATGGTCCGGTGGGGGGCCATCACCTCCTCCGAGTTTGTGATCCTGTAGCAACAGACACTCTCCTCAGAGGGGCTCCGGCCCTCCCCCTCGCTGCTCACGGCTGTTGCACGCCTGACGGGCCTGGGTCTAGTGCTTAGCTTTGGGCAGTTGGGCTTGATGTGGCCCTGCTCCCCGCAGTTATAGCACCCCCTCTTTTCCGAATTGGGTGGTTTGTTCGAATCTGGGGCCGCCTTGCGCTCGGCAGGAGGTGGCCCTCTTTCCCCTTTTTGACCTGGGCCTCCCTTCCCCCCTCTTTGGAACCCTTTTTGCTCCTTCCCAGAGTAGGGAGGCTTCTCACGGTTTAGCAACAGTCGGTCTGCAATTTCTGCGGCCTCGTGAACATTTTTGGGGTCCCTGTCCCTGACCAGGGTCTTAACCTCTGTTGGACAGCAATAATAGAATTGTTCCAGCACCAGGAGCTGGCGTGACTTTTCTGCAGTGTCAGCCTTGGCTTCGGCTAACCATTTAATGTATGTGTCCTCCAACAGGACCCCAAAATCAGTCAATGACTTTCCGGGTTGTGGGCGCGTATTCCGGAATTTTTTCCGAAAATACTCTGGTCCTAACTGGAACCTTTTAGACACTGCAGCTTTAAAGGCATTATAGTCATCAGCTGCGTCTGAGGGCAGGCTGTTAAGGACCACCGCCATGTCACCCTCTACCAGTGCAGACAAGTACATCATGATCTTTTCCTCCGGCACCTTGCACCGCTGGGCTTGTCTTTCGAAGTTGCTTAGGAACACCGCAGGATCGTCTCCCTCTCGGTAGCGAGCAAAGGCGGAGACGTCCAGTTTGGGCTGTTCCCCGGACGCTTGCGGAGGGTTCGCGTTTCCCCCAATGGTCTGCAAATGGAGCTGTGCTTCCAGCTTTTGTGCCTCCAACCGGGCTTCCCTTTCCAACCTCCTCTCTTCCAGCTCCATCCTTTTCAATTCTATCTGCTCCTTCTCGCGCTGGCGCTGGGCCTCCAGCTCCAGCCTTTTCAATTCTATCTGCTCCTTCTCACGCTGGGCCTCCTGCTCCAGCCTTTTCTCCTCCAGCTCCATCCTTTTCATCTCTCTCTCATGGAGTCTCTGTTGCTCCCTCTCGGAGAGTGATCTCCTGGCAGCCTCCGGGCTTGACGAGCGGGAGGGTGGTCCTGAGTCAGGCCCAGGACTTGATGAGCGTGAAGCTGACGCTGGTTCTGACTCGCTGGTGCACAAAAGTTTAATCAGCTCTTCCTTCTTTAGCCCTTTCTTCACGTGAAGGCCTCTCTCTTTTGCCAATTCCTTCAGTTCGGGCACAGTCATCCGGACATACTCGTCCTCCATCCTGACTCTCTACCCTATCCAGTCGACCCGATGTCAAATTAGAAATTGTTTGCTCAAGGGATTTCAGTGACTCTATTCCTTTCCCAAAATTATGCCTCTAATACAGCAGGGTATTCGGATCCCACCGCTGCCACCACGTGTGGCGGGCCAGTAGGGGGCGCTCCTGCGTTGAGCTGCCCACCTCCCTGCGCCCGACCACCTTCCAGGCTCCGAGTGCCTCCCTTAGGGTGCCTCCCGTCCGGCCGACCCCTTCCCTGGAGCACACCCGCTAGCCTGGGGTCCCGCTGCCACCATCCAAGGCTCTGGACTCACTTCTGGCTCTGCGCGCCTTGGAGAACGCAGGCCTGATCGTCCAATGGGTACTAGATCCAATACCAGCACTTGGGGCACTTCCCCAAGTCAGGGGCTTATTAGGAAGCCTCCCTTAGTCCACAGACCTAAGGGGCCTCCTTGGCATAATTTAGACCCACCCCTCAATAAGTCTCCCACACCGGTCACAAAGGAGAACTTTATTGATTACAGGGGGTAGGGTGAAAACAGGGTAAAAGGTAGAGCAGTATCATAGAAATCTTACAGGAATATCAAAGGAATCCCATAGAGCAAACCAGGGTGGCTGAGGTAGCCGTTTAAACGCATCTGAGTTACTGAAACTAAATATCTAATCGGATCTTTAGTAGCTTACTCACTCTCATCGTCCAGAGGTGGTTGTTGTTTCCTCTGGAGGCAGGGCACTCTTGGAGCATGCGGTGATGAGGAGAGAGCCAGGCTCAGATTCACCTGGATGACCGCATGGCTAATGGCTGACTGCCCCTTCTTCTTGGACCGAGCCCTTAAATAACCTCTCTGACCTCAGCAGCCCGGTCCAATCGAAGCTGCCAATACTGGCCACAAGCTGACCAATCTCCCCCGCATCCCTGGCTACCTGGGCCCGCGCAGGGCCGGGTCTTTCCCCCCTGCCCAGGTGACCAGAGCATCACCTCCCAGGCGCCAGGCTTTTGTCATGTAGACCAGGTGGGAGATCCCCGCCCTGAGGAATGAAACACCAGCCTCCCAGGCTGGCTGAGACAGGTCTCTGGAGAGGGGCACCAATGGTGGCATTTCTGCCACACAGACTACAATAAATTAATGCCTTTTGCTGGGGAGTCGGGCTAGACTAGCCTTTTCACGCCGGTGCCGATGTTGTAGTGGGGGGAGTGGGGAAGCATTTAACCCTGCTTGTTAGACATGCAAGTCCCACATCTGGTTTCCGATGGACTTACACCATGTGCGCGCGCTGATAAGGCCCTGTGTGAAATTGACAGCTCGGGCTGAGCCGTCTATCTGCCGTAAACCATTTCTTTATTGCGCAGATAAAGGCACCGGCCCAGCTGAGCATGACTGTATGATTAAACTTTTCATCTGAGGGAGGAGAGGTAAAGAAAGAAACACATTCCTATTACGGCCGCTATTAGCTAATGAGGGAGCGGGACATACACACGGCAGCTGTCCCCTCCCCCCCGAGATCGATATGCACGTGTGTACACGCACACGCTTAGCGACCCGGCTTCAGAGAAGGGCAGCGGAAGGGGCGGGGGGCATGGGGCACGGATGGAGGAGCCCATGCCAAGTGAGCTGATGCTGAAGAGGAGGAGGGTTGAGGGGCTGTGTGTGCAAAGGGAGAGTCTGCGTGAGTGTGCACCAACGCCTGGATCTTGGACAAGTTGGGGAGAGAGCTGCATGTGGCTCTGGTCGCGGGGGTGTTGTGGTATGATCACAGGGCCATGTGCATGTGTGGCAGTGTGAGCACATGCATGCACACACGTACACACACACACACTGACACACATGGGAGTGTATCTATTCATGGGAAAGCTGTAACAGCCAACCACCGCTGCCAGCAAATGGAGCTGCAGGTGTTGCTGATCCCGGCTGTCTGTGCCCTTATCCTTGCTTGTGTGCCTATCTGGCAGGGCCTGTTTCTGTGGGGACCTGGCAGTCCAAGTCTGTGGGGTCACACATGGGTGTGGCAGTGCACAGGTGCGCGCGCGCTGGCTGTGCCCTAGCGAGCAGGAGCATGCTGCGAGGGGCTGGGGTTGTGTTTAGCTTGGCGAGTGCTGCAGCCTCACATGACCTTTGGTTCCCAGAAGTTTCTCCTGGTGCCCTGAGCTCTTGCCAAGGCAGATGTGAGAAATGCAAAGGGTCCCGGTGTTCAGCCGCTGACCCCTTGGATTCTCTCTTGGGGCCCCTAGCACCAGCCTGTTCCTGCATCTCACTGCCGACTATAGAGAAAATCATAGAAAATGAGGGTTGAAGGGACCTCAGGAGATCACATCTACTCCAACCCCCTGCTCCAAGCAGGACCAGCCCCAACTACATCATCCCGGTCAAAATCGCCCCCAGGACATGCTGTTGCACCAAAAGCCAGCATCCATCCTTGATCCCATAAGACCTACAGACAGGCCTTGAGTGAGGGGCTTAGCTGGAAATCATTCTCCTGTAACCGGGACCCCAAGCTCAGGTCTTCTCCAAGCCTCTCCCCGCAGAGGCGGCACTTGGCACATGGATGAATGGGAAGTGCAGTGCGTATCGAGCAGAGATCTTCCACCCCCTGCTGATGGAGGTTGCCGATTCGGGGAGGAGACCCCTGGCCCAGAGAGGTGGATACGCCTGGATCGGAGCAGTCCTGTTCGCTGAGCCTACACGGCCACATTAGTCCCGCCGAGGAGCCACGAGCCGCCCTGTCCATCAGGGGTTTGCCGGCTGGGCCCAGCCTTCCAATTTTCTCTGCCAGCTTTTGACAGCTGCTCCTGGGGAAACTGCACTGGCAGGGCGAAGCCGCGCGGTCCTCACCTCCTTTCATTATCCATAAACACGAGCTCCCTTTGTCTTCTAAAGCAATTTCATAGCCGATGCACAAACACGGAGCCATCAAAGGAGCCTTTCAGTGGGCCAGGGCGAGAGACAATGGGAGGCAGATACACCTTCATCAACAAAGAGACGCATTTCCATTTCGATAACGGACGCCCCGCGCCTTGTTGTGCACACGTTTGCTGTCTCCCTCCCCGCGCCGGTGCAAGGAGCCCGAGGAGAATGGGCTCTCACAATAGCATCCCCCCTTCCCTCCTCTTGCCATCGCCGCGTTGACAGATCTGATAGGCCTCCACGCCGCGGCTTGCTTTTCATACTAAACAGCAAAGCCAAACAGGCTTTATTTTCCTCCCCGGCTGTTATCTCCCCTCTCCCTTGCTCTTATGACAATGCAGCTGTCGTGACGCCGAGCGGAGCGGAGCTGTTGCACCTTTTATGCTCCCCCCTGGGTGCTTGCAGATGTGGAGCCAACTGCAACCCCCCCATCCCCTCTCTGCTGGCTTCAGCTTCCCTTGGCTGCCCCCTGCGCTGAGGTTGGCCTCAGGGGCTTGCTGCTTTCAAGAGCAAACAGGTGTTTGGATGCAGTGTCAGCGCATGGGCCGGCCGATGCAGGCAGGTGCCACGTGAGCACCGGCTCCATGGTGGAAGCTGCCAAGCTCTGAACACCTTTTCTGCTTCACGGCATCAGTAATAAAGCAGTAATCTCAGGTATTGCACAGCGAGACACCTCAAGCCATGGAGGGGAGGGCTGGCAGGGGTGGCACTAGGAGCTGGCACTCTCTCCCTCTCCTGCTTCAGTGCCTGCTGGGCTAGCTGCATCCCCCTGCTACCCAGGTCAACCTGTGGGATCATGCTAATGTTTCGGCCTCTGGGACACCTCCGTGATATCGCTCCACGGGGGTGGCATGGTCTCACTTTGCCTTAGATTGGGGCAGATGGCACCGACACACTTGCCACCAGGCAACTCATTCATGGGGCCGCAGAGAAGTCATGGGACACTTGGCTTCCTTCAGTGCTGACTGAGCTCACCTGGCTCCTGCTGCCTGGAGAGGGGCCTGGGAAGGACTCGGCCTCCTCTGCCCTGTGCACCCATGAGCCTTGGCTCAGGAGGTGAATCCCAGCAGCCCGGGGACAGTCCCCAAAACCTGGAAGGGCACTTACAGAGCAAAGGCAGAGAGGACGTGAGCAAATTGGGCTCTGGGTGGCCGGCTGGTCAGGGCAGGGCCATGCCAGCTCCTCTGGGCATGGGGCTGGGAGAGAGCCCTGCATCCTGAGCTCAGCAGCCTCCCCTGCTTCTCAAGTGAAAGGGGGATAAACTGAACACAAGTCCTTGCATCTCGGGTAACTCTCCAGCATGGTGTCTGAAGGTCCGAGGCAGCCAGCATGCCCCGGTTCATCCAGCAGTGCCAACCACTCAGGAGAGGAGCCAGAGACCCCTCCACATCTTCCAAGGACTGCTGGAGAAGACCACACACATGCACCGGCCGCTGGTCCCCGGGAGATTGATGCACTCCACTCCCCACGGCTTGTTTACGGCCATTATCTCTGCTGCCAAGCCAGCTCGGTCTGCCAGCGTCTCCAGACTCGGCAGAAAAACGGCTTCCTTATCGGCCTCCACCTGAGGGGAATCAACAGATGTCTCCTTTCATCACTGCACTTTCTGGGGCCGCAGGGGCTGAGAGCAAGCGCTGGGGAGCGGGGTGGAAGCACGTTGGGAAAGGAAGATAGAAAGGAGGAAAGAAGAGAAGAGCCCAGAGTGGGGTAAAGGGGCAATTGGAAAGGAAGGAGAGGAGATTGTGGAGGACAGGAGGAAATGGGAGGGGGTGGGCAGAGCACAGCGCATGATATACACTACGCCAGGAGTCCAAGATCCAAATGCTGTCTGAATCCGGGTGCCGTGGGTCACTGAGCAGAAATTTCATGATGGTTGAACCTCTAACGAAGGTTAAAACACGGAACAAAGGCAAATAATGACCAAATCCAGAGGCAGTGACCATAAATGCTTAGCAGGAGAGAGGGCGATGCGTCGATGACGGGAAAGCAGAAGAAATCATTGTCTGCAATCAGTGTGCAGCGGGTCAGATGGAAAACAAAATGTGCTTTTTTGAGCACACTGGCCTCCCTGACGCGAGCATGGGGAAGTAAGTTTGACAATGTCTCCTGATAAAATTACTACGCTTGGAGTATTTGATGGGAAGGAGAATCCAGCATCAGCGTGGGGACAGAGAGGGACATGACTGCAATATGCGGTAATGCAGGATAGCATCGTCCCCCACGAGGACCCTCTGGGTTCTCCGAGCGGTTGAACTCAGCGGCTCGGGAATTTTTCAATGCATTGCAAATCATTGGAAAGGGATCCTGGACTGAATAGACCATTGCTCTCATCCGGTCTGGCACAGCTAATGCTCTTTTATGCTCTTAATGTGTAGCAACTAGAGCCCTTTGTGGGAACGAATGACTTGAAAACTCACGTTGAAAACATTTAGGCCTGAAGAGTTTTGAAGCAGTGGCAATGCCCCATGCCAATGACACCTTTCCCTTCAGGGTGACACCTGGTTTTCAGGAAAGAAAAAGCCAACACTGAAAAGGTCTGGAACAAAGCAATCAAAACGTGGATATTTCAGCTCAAAAATATTAATGTCTTGACTTTGTTCTTGGTTCAGGTTCCCATGAAATTAGCTGCCAGACCAAACCCGGTTTTCCTGTACCTCTACAGCTAAGTGCCACCTGCTCCCACTGGGATCCATAGACACACCCAGAGGACTCAGCATCTCCCATGGATGATTCAGACCTCACCAAGTCCTACACCATGGCCCTAGGGAGGTGCAGCAGAGATAGGGAAGGCCTCGCACCTGCGTGGAAGGCAGGGGTGAGACCTTGGCGGGAATACCATGTACAAGACCGGTCACCATGTGCAAGAAGGATGGACTCTGGCAGGGTGGTGCCTCCTTCATGGAGGTAGATTTTGCCTTCTCTGCGAGCATCTGAATCCAGACTCAGCCAGCCCCTAACTGACCCAGTCCTGCATCCACATCTGCAGCCTGTGAATGCAGGATCTGGCTTGTGAGGCTTAGCCCTCTCCGTGCTCCTTACCTGCATTACGTGCCTGGGTCTCTGGACTGAAGCGTTGCCTCAGCAGCAGCACAGCGGCCCATTCCAGCAGGGATGGCTCTGTCTTGGCTATCACCCAGATGTGCAAGAGGACAAAGGTCCCCTGGTGACTGGGAACTGATGACTCTCATCCTTTTCTGGACAAAAAAGTGCTCGCAGGGCTTGGGAAACTGCATTTGTTAAGCCTAGCATCCTCTTTCCCAGCCCCACATGAAGGGGCATTACTACCCTAGCTTACAGAGAGGGGAACTGAGGCACGACCTGAAAAAGCAATTAGTGCTACCATCCCCGGCAGGCAAGTGGCAGAGCCCAGCACAGACCCTAGGAGTCCTGCTTTCCAGTTGCCCACGGCTCTGGACCCCATCCCATCCCAAAGCTGGGAACAGGGTCTCCTACCACCCTGCCTTCCCTCTGAGTGAGCCATTTCCACTTCAGCCAGCAGCTTGCACATGATTTATTGATTGCAATGGCAGCAAAATTGCTATCATCAAATCTTAAACAAGCAACTCCGCACCATGCACTCCATCTGCAATGCGCGGCGTGGCTCCGTCGTACCAGCCCCGGGGATGCTCCCCATCCTGCTGGAGCTGGGATGCTTCGGGGCCCGATGCCGTCCTGGTTGATACTGCAGTTAGACTTGAGGCCAGTACAGGGAGGGTGGATGACTCACTTCATGGTCCCTCTCTCCAGACTCACCCTGAGCACGCTGCATGGCTTCTCCGGCCCTTTGCTTCCCAGCCTCGGACAGGGGACAACCATCATGGGCTTCACAGCGAGAGGGGCTGGAGGCAGAGGTGGTGGCAGGCAGTGGACAACCAGGCCTTTGCTAGGGACCTAGGATCACACTGGAAGGCACCTAGAGGGCCATCCAGTCCTGGCCCCTGCCCAGGATGCCCAGTGCACCCCAAAGAGGCGCCCAGCCAGCTTCTTCTGTACAGCATCCACCACAATGACTGCCCTGCCCAGCCCCTCCTCGAGCAAACTGCCACACTCAGGCCAAGTAACATGATTAAAGGCTGAGCCCGGTGGGGCTTTTGTACAGCTGCAAACCTCAGCTGCTCCAGGGAGGGGCTTTACCCAGTGCTGGGCCTGGGGGAGCAGCTTGCAGAGGTGCCTGGGGATCAGCGTGCAGCAGGGGCTGCTGCAGGTCAAAGCTTATCTTTGAAGGGAGGGGGAACCAGCCCCACTTGAATCTTCTAAGACCCTCCTCTGAGCTTTTGTTCATCTCTGCAGGGTTTGTCTTCTCCCCGAGGCAGGCAGGAGGTGCAGGGGTGTGCTGCAGCATGGGGAGTGTCAGGACTCCTCCCAGAAAGCCAGGAGGGCACAGGTCAGGGGAGGGCTCCCTTTAGGCATCAAGCCCTGGCGATACTACTCCGTGCAGATTCTCCCCACTTTCCCTCCAACTTTCCCCAAGCCCAGGCTCCTTTCATACCAGGAGCACTTGGATGGGGTGCAAAACCAGCTTTCACGGCACGCAGTAAGGAGCCGCGGGGGCCTTGTTCTTTGCCAGCTGGTTCAAGCGAGCGGCTGGGAGTCAGGACATTTGGACAGCTCAGAGAGGGAGCAGGATCTCATGATGAAATCAAGGGGTTCAAGTTTTCGTTCTCCATCTCTGCCTCTAGGCAGGCTTTATTGCCCAGTCCAGCCAGCACAGGGAGTGTGGCTAGCTGGGAGAGGAAGCACAGGCTAGCAGGCTGCCTCCGGGGCTGGCAGCTGAGATAAAGGGTGGTTGCCTTTGTGGGCACAAGAAGCCAGGCTTTTTGGCAGGTGATGCGGGCATGCAAGCCGCTGCTCTAGATTGGCACGGCGTCCCGGCAGATAGCACTAGTCGAAAGGCATGACAAGAGGGAGCGAGGAGAGGACAGAGAGCGCCATGTACCTGTGATAAGCAGACACTCCTGGGTGAGATGGAGCTTGCTCTGTTTAATCCAAGCAGGTTTCAGTCCAAAAACCACACGTGAAAGGGAGCTTGAAAATTGTACTTTCCACTGCCACCGCGGTGCCCACAGTCAAAGCTGAAGAAATACAGTGCTCAGAGAGCCGGCAGAGGTGGCTAAAAATAAGACGGGTCAAACAGGAAAGCAAGCGAGAGGCACCGAGCCACGAGAGGCAGCCTTCTCCTGCATGGAGGCGATGGGGCTGGCTGGCTCCTGGAGAAACAGCAGGGACCACCGCGTGTCAGTGCGTCTGGGCACTAATTTTGGGGAGCTGTCAAGGGCGAATTCCCTCACGTCTTTATCTTCTCATCATCGTGGGGAGGCAAGGTTATAATCAAATCCCGAGGAAGAGGCAGGAGCAAATTTGCCTTTACTTGTTCGGCAACAGAACAATTTCGGGATCCCGCTAATCCTGCCTAGATCATATTAACACCAATAAAATACTTAGACAGTTCCCTCTGTAAAAATGTCAACATTTATTAAGTCCTGTAGCAAGAGCAGCTGGGTTTTTTTTCTGCTGCTTCTTTCTTTGCCTTTGTGGGGTTTTTTTTTTTTTTTTTTGCTTTTAACATTATTTTCCAGAGCGCTGATGAGAGGAGACAGATTTAAAAGCAATCAAGAGGGAGCGGAGAACCTGGAAATTCATTAGGCAAAAGCAGCCGGTATCACCTTGACTGCAGCTGCCACACGAGCCCCTTAGAAGTCAATGGATATTTTCTACTCTGAGTGCACTTCTGAGCTTAGTCAGGGCTTCTTCCCTCTCCAGTTTGTACAGCTGTCATGTATACGCCAACCTGTACGTGTTGGGTATAAGCTGTCGTGTAGGCGCCAACCTGAGCTATAACAGGACTACCGATGCTGCCTCTTTCTTCCGTATCTGTCACACACTACCTAATTTTCTACTTATTACCATTCCTTATCTGTCTGTCTGTCAGTCTGTCCATCTGTCTCCCAACTCCGCCTTTCAAGCCCTGCGGCTCAATACAACTGCCGTCAACTCGCACAGGACCAAGCAAGCCGTACCACAGCCAGTATATAAAAAAGCTTCTTACATGCCTGCGTGAGCTGCAGGACGGGTGGGGGAAAGGTCCAGGAGAACAGGCCCCAACCCAGTGCTTTGGATGCGGAGCTTGTATGGATTTTGCTCTGAAAGCCGTTCAGCGTGCCAGGTGCAAAGCTGAGCCGAGAGGTCAATACCTGAGTATCTGGAAACGGCTGAGCGTGGAAGGATTTAGACAGGATCCTATCATGGAAATGCAAAGGTCTGCACCTCATTAAGTGGAGTTAGGCGAGTGTGAAAATGAGATGAAGGCTATCGGACATTTGCTCTGTATCAGAGGTGAGGACAGAACTCACCTCTTAACTGTGGGCGGGGGAAAGGGGCGGCATTTGTGTGGCCTTGGGAGTTGAAGCAAGGAGGGCAAAGGGGCATTACTGCTGCTCATAGACCCCATAGACCATTGCAGTCCATCTTGGTAGGGCAGGGGACCTCCTGGCCTAGTCTCTTCCATGAGGAAGGCCCTGCTGCAAGAGTTTCTAGGGCATGAGGGGATAAAACAATAGTCCATGTCCATCACAGCTCCTATCCCCAGCAATCGGCTTGCAGTGGGTGGCTGGACTCATGTCTACCCCAGCCAGTGCCATCACCTTCAGTGCTTTCTTCCAGGGAGAAGCAACTATCACAGTACCCCCAAACTACAGAGCAGGCCCTTGCATCAGGAATTACCCAGAGCCTTGCCAGCCAGCAACCAAACATTGTGGGAAAGAGGTTGAAGGAAACCCAAAATGCATGGGGGGAGGCACATCTATGAAGGGTGTTGGGTGCTCAGGTCTGAAAACACTTCCATGTGCTCTTCAAGGCAAGGGAGACGCCCAGCATCTATTTGCCTTTTGCAAACCAGCGATGCTTAAGAGCTCCAGTTGATGCCATGGGGTCTGGAGCTTTACAAACACAGGGTAAGAGGCACTCCCGGTCTGTAAGTGCATCTATTGAAGTGGACAAGGCAGGCAAACGGTCTCCAGTTGGTATATGACATGGAGAGAGACTTCCCAGTCTCACATGAGACAGAGGCAGGTCTTGAACTCAGCATCCCTGGGATCGTGAGACCACTCTGCCCCATTCCCTGCTGCAGCTGTTCCCTGCACCAGCCCCTTTGCTCAGTGGAGACCCACTCCCTGTGCCCCCGAGGTAGGCACCTTGCCCCAGGGGGGTGTAGCAGGGAGTTAAGCAGTTAGCAAATAGTTTGTCCAGACAATACACGAGATGAGGGCCATGATTCAGAACAGCATGAACAAATAGTGCTCCAGATATGCAGCATGGAAACCCACAGGGAGGGGCTCTCCCCTGGGGATGCAGGCTGGGAAAGGAGTGATGGCTGAGTTTCACACTCCTCACCTGACTTGAACTCCCAGCTGCTCCCCGAATGGCAGCTCTTCCACCCCTCACGCACAGCCCCATTTGGGCTGCACAGATAAACCAGGCCTTTATTATGGGGATTATTAGCATAAGTAGGTTAAACCATCCTGAATGGGCCAGCTACCCTCAGCAAAGCTGCAGCTGCTTGGAGGCTGGCAGAATGAACCAGATACCTGTGCTCCCTTTCCTGGGCATGGCAGATGCCACGACCCGAGGCTGCTGACTCTTGGATCCTGTTGGCTGTGCACTGAAAACCCTTATAGGTAACCACTATTGTTCCAAGACTAGCATCTTTCTCTCGCCAGGCCAGACTTGGAGGTTGCAGGGTCCTCTGCATAAGCCTTTCCACTGGAAGCCATGGGGAGATTCACAGAGCAAGAATGGCGCAAAGGGCTCCTTGCTCTGCAGAGACTGAGGAAGTGGGCACGGCTCTGGTTTGTGTGGCTGCAGATCCCATTCCCACCCAGATCACAGAGCTCAGAGCCACCTGCTTCACTAGTCCAGCCCCACACCTGTGCTGAGCCGTGGCTCTGCTGGCCTTGAATGACGGCACCTGCATGGAGAAGGGAGGGGAGGATTTCACAAGCTGTAACTTATGCACATTCATTCCTCCTCATTAGCTGATTCAGCTCCACCTTCTCCGCTCTTCCCCTGCAGAGGAGCTTATTGCCATGCAATGCAAAAAGAAAGTGCCCAAGGCCCAATTTTTCGAGGCACAGAGCAGGCTTTGTTTCCAGCGCCTTTGGCTGGAGCCGGGGAGGCTTAGCGGTTTGGAAAGCCAAGCCTCTAGCGCTTGCCCCTTTTCACACCAGGAGCAGCCAGGGCTCAAGTGTGCTGGACCGGAACAGCTTTGTACTCAATGAATGAGCGTGTGCAGAGGCCTGCAGGATCCAGGGCCGTGTGTGTGTGTCTGTGTGTGTGGCACAGGGGACACAAATCCAAACCCCACCGAGTCAGTGGAGTGTTATCTACAGAGCACAAAAATCGAGCGAGGCTGCAGCCAGCTCTGGTAGCTATTGATGTGAGACAACCCGCAGCCCGGCCCAAAATGATCAATCCCTGGCAGGTAGCACGGCGGGGAAGGAGGGTGGCAGACCTGGCAGTGCCTTCACTCCCGGCCCTCTCGAAAAGAGCCTCGCTCCTGGTGAGCGCCTGCCTCCCCTTTGATCGGGGAGCTGCTGATTAAAGAGCCATCTCCATAGGATTAGCTAGTGCATCTCTTTCCCTCCCTGAGTCCTTCAATGTGAAGAGTTAAAAAATGATGTTGTTGCTGAAAGGTCCTATGAGAAAGCTCCCGGCCCGCAGCTCATCCATGTCACCCCCAGACAGTCCTGCATGGGTGACAATTTCTCCTTCTCCTTCCAAAGCCCCTTTCACCCTTTTGGCCCAGGGTCTGGCCAGGCTGGGTGTACAGCCGGTGTCAGGGCACCGGCTATATCGGTTTTGATGCAACACGGACCCCTGTATGGAGCAAATACAAGCACTGCTTCTGTGCAGGGAGAATGAGTTGTGGTTTGATAAGACGCGTTCTCCATTAATGTGCTCCTGAGCTGGAAGCAACAATAGCCCTATACATCCACCCATCTCAGCGCTGGTGTGTAGCTCCTGCGTGCATTGTCTGCCATTGCTTTCCTCTGTAGCAAAGGGGCTGGGCTGTGTTTGTGCCTGAAGCTCTGTGCTGGAGCAGGGGGGGACTCAGCCTTGGAAAGGTTTCGAGGCACTGACTGCTTGGCTGGAAAATGACTTGTCCCCACCATTAGGGCAGCCCCTGTAGCCACGACCATGGGGCTGGTTTCTCGTCAGCCTGGCGCCGGCGAGCTGTTTGCACATGGAGTCGTCTCGTGCGATTAGGCAGGTAACAGCACCTTCCAGCCACACATCTAATATACGACGCAGTAAAATAAAGCCCCGCAGAAAATCTCCTTGACGCACAACTCCTGATTTACGCCGCGAGTCACCAAGATAATTACATTTCAGCTTGATATATAAAAGGCGGCCTGGGAAGCTTATGAAGAATTAACGCGGCACACTGCGATGATCGCTAAGTCAGAGGCGTCTTGTTAATCATTGTTTTGCACTAATCAAGCAAACAGCGATGCAAAGAGGGACTAACCTGGCTGTTCTCTGCGGGGAGCGTGGCTGGGCAAGGTTCAAGGAAGGACACGGGTTACTTCAGCCTGGCTCCCATGTCCGGCGATCAAATTAACCCAAAGGCTTGGGTGGATGAGGATCCTGGATGGAGGGTAGAAGGGGCTGAGAAGCTGGAGGAAGGTCACTGAGGGTCCATCATCGGGGATTGACGTGGGAGGATAATGTAGACACAGGCAGAAGAGATGAAGTGCAAGAAGAAGTGGGCATTGTTATGCTGATGGTTCCTGGGTCTGGTTTTACCCATCCCTGGAGGAACGAGGAGCACTGAATCCTGCTCCCACTCTTCCCTGGGAAAGTGCAGAAACCCTAGAAGTGTCCCCTGACCTGAAGCCTGGGGGCTGGAGGCAAGTCCAGATATGGAGCAGAACGGGCCCCTTGGGGAGCCCAGTCTGGGCTGCTGGAGAGGTTCACGGTGTCCCAAGCCAAGAGGAGCATCAGGGAGATGGAGCCCTACATGTTGCCCCATGCAGCAGAAGCAGGGTGCAGAGGATAAGGAGCCCTTTATTCCCAAGCAATTCATAGTCCTTCAGCCTTGGCAGCCTCTGCAATTCGTCCTGTAAGGAAAAGGAATATGCATTAGAAATGACAGGCAGATTACACTCCGGGTACAGCCAGGCCTTCTTCAGTTGGGGCCGGAATTGGTTTGAGGCTGCAGGGAGCCTTGACAGTGATGAATCGCTGGTGCAGCGGATGCTGCTGCCGGTGCTCTTGTCCCAGGAAGCAGCACGGGCACTTCATTACGATGATCAGTGCATTAACCACGCCATGACAAGAGGGCTCGGCTGTCACGTTGCATTTTGGTTTGGAGAGACTTGGGAGAAGCAGGAGTCCTGGACAGAGCTCTGGCCAGGGCTCTTCTGGGCCTCGCCTGCAGACCGAGACCTCAGTGGGACAGTTCAGACTGTAGAGAAGACACCAGTGCCCGAGGAACTGGTGAACAAGGCAGGCAGCAGCTGGGACTGGAACCAACTGGGAGCCATTTCCAAATCGCTGCCAGAGGAAAGGAAACAGCTGACCTCACCCAAGAGCTGCTCTGCTTGGCAGCTTCACCGGCCTCTTGCTTTCCAGAAGAAGAGCAAAATAATCAGTGTGATTTAAAAATATATATTAATTACCTCTAATGAACTTTTTGGAGCTTCACTTGGACTTTGCCTCCTTAACAGTCTGCGAGGCCGGTGAGAGCCGGCGCTGCACAATGTGCTCTACATACTAACGGCAGCTAATTCCCTGTCCGATAAAAGCAGAAGGAAAGATAAAAAGGCCTGCAGGCAAATAGGATTAATCGGGTGTCAGAGGTGCCTAATTAGAAAGAATGATGGACTGGAATGTAATTCACAGGACGCAGGAGGCAGGCCGCACCGCTCCTAATGGCCTCTGCTGCGCATCCTGGAGCAGTGTGCGCACACAAACCCAACGCCTCAACAGCAACAAGTCCTCTTCCTTCAGCTCTGTCCCTTCACCTGCAGAGCGCTGGAAGTCCCCTCTCCCCAGCGTCATTTGTCAGGGTGACATGGAAAAGATTTAATTCATCCAGATACTGATTGTCTCCTGAAAAAAATCAATGCATTAAAGGATTGTTCAGTCCTTCATCCTCTCCTGGCTCTTCCTCACTTTATTTCTGCATCTTCCCGGCTTTTTTAAGCTCTTATTCCTGGTTGGGGAAGCCAGGTTGCAAAGTGTGAGCATCTGGAGTGGCGCAGGACAATGTTCCTCTGCAACCCTCGTCTCCAAGTGTCTCTGTAGACCTCACAGGGTGCTTGTACACGATGTGTGGTGTTTAGACACATGTTACGAAATGGCACCAAAAATCCCTTTTTCGCTAGGTTAGTCGCGTGTGAAAATACACGTCGATTTTTTTTTATCGTGGTAGGTTTTGGTTTATCGTGGCAAGTTAGACCACCTCTGACATGTTTTATTTTTACCATGGCCAATTGTTCCACCAGGATTATTTTTATGGTAAACTGCTGCCCTCTGAGAGCTTGGGAGATGGCTACCCAGTAGATGTGTTTTGTACTGGGCGTTGAAGCCAAGCTCCTGGATTATCAGCACCCTTTTGTGGACTGGATGGGGGAAGAAGAGTCGGTGACCAATGGGTTTCTTGTTGGAATCTGGAACAATTCAATGTCAGTTGAAGGTGACAAAAGATGACAGCAATTTTGGTGCCTAAATGCAGAACCGAGGCTGGTGGTCTCAGGGGTGCAACACACAGCCTTAGGATACAGGGGAATGACCGGGTGGGCCATAGGAACCTATAAGTGGTGGCATCCGGTCACTACACGGACATATTGCCTGTTGTGACATGAACACCCGTGCTGTCCCTGCTGTATACGGGCCCCGTCGCACCACCCACGCAGGATGCACAGCAGCACGGGCACACCGCAGCAATCCCTGCCCTCTGAGCATCCTGTGTCCACATGCCCATGTCCCAGAAAGTGTTGCTCTGCCACCTGGTGTGATGGGAAGGGAGATTTGGCTCTTACATGGCAAGGATTTCCAACGCCAATGGGCTGCCCTACTTGCACAAGGGGGATTCATTTCATTCCCCCTAACACGATCAGTGAAGCCTTTTCACCATGTAAAATCCATCAGTCTCCTCATTAATCCGCCAGGGTACAGACACTTATTCTGGGCCTAATCTGCCTTTGCTATTGTGTCTGTCGGCTACAGCCTCCCTTCATCGGCTTAACAAATCCCCTCCGTTTCAATAAAGCATCCACAGCAGAACAATGAAGTGAAACCATCTCTCTGGAGCAGCTCTACCTTTGCCAGCCTTCTTGCTCAGGGTGGGTCTGAGATGTCAAGGGCACCTGCTGGGACATCAAAAACCAGCTCCCCACGGAGCTTGTGTCGGGTGAGCCAGAAACAGGTCGTGCACCCAGCAAATTGCAATTGAGCCTGGGTGTGTTTGGTCGTTTCATCCGGGGTGGATGTTGTCTCCGGTGAGAATGGCCAGGGTGGCACTAAGGCCACCAAATCTAATTAAGGGCTTTGTTTCTGGCATGGAGGCAACCCTATGCATCGAGTGCAAGCAGCCCCCCCTCCACACATAGATACTTACACTTAAGCCCAAAGCAAGCTCCGTGCTGAGGACATGTCAGGCCACAGATGCCCTCCCCGAGCCTGTTTTGCTTTTCTCAGAGCTGTCACAGAGAGCTGCCCTTGAGGAGCCTCTTCAAGGAGTTTTGGCTTCTCTCTCTGATGCTGGGCTCCTTTTTCCTTCAGGTGCTGGGGTCTCTTTGCCTCCCTCTTGTCTTCTGGCCATTCTGGCTGTAGCCAGGGAAACTGGAGCAGGGCTCCTGGATCCTTTTCCTGACTCCCAGCAGCAGTGGTGGGTCACAAGAGGGGTCTGAGAGTCAGCGGTCTTGAGTTTGGCCCCGGATCCAGTGAGGAAGCTTGTGTGATAAATCGGAGGGGGGCCCCTGAGGACTCCCGGGGTCCAGTCTCAGCTTTGCTATGGATTCGCAGCAAGAACTCTGGACTAGGATGACTGAACCTGCCTCTGCCTTAGTTTATTCACCTGTGAAATGGGGCAATCCTACTTTATTTGCCTCACATTGTCTTGGAGATCTTTGCCAGAAAGGCTGCGGGACTGTTACATTAATATTCTCCTCCCTGGGCACTTTGATGGAGATCCCTACGTACCGTTGTATTTAAACAAGTATTTTAAACATCTGTTTCCCTAACATACCTCATGCATATTTATACATCCTGCTAATCCAGACCATTGGCTCCACCATTTCCCTGACACTTGGGGACTATTCCCCAAGCACCAATAGCTACCCACATTTCAAACAGTTGTCATCTATCCTGCCTATGTAGGTTCAGATCTGGATGAGAGTCAAAGGCATCACAGCTCCATCTCCCCTTTAAGACCTGGCCTTTGTGATTTTTGAATACCCCAGGCTAACAACGCTTGGTGTGGTTCCATTTTTAAGTCACGTTTCCCATGTAAATGTTTCCTTTGCTTCTGCAATTACTTTGATCTCTCTAGAATCTTTCATCTCTTTTTATTGTACTGTGGAAGCATAATTCTGTTTTATGTCGCGGTATCTCCCGGATAGGCCAAAAGCCTTGTACACATTTGTTAGTCTGCCTGGCATTTACACAAAGCGACTGCGGCGGCTGGGAGACGGATTCACAGTGGAAATTAAACACAAAAAACTAAATGTTCCCAGGGAGCGAGCAGTCCCTGTGTCACTTGTTTCATTTTTTTAAGAATATTGGGGTGAAAACAGCTATCTTGTTGGTTTTACAGGGCTTTGCATTGCAATTAGAGCAGAGATGCAGATAAACCTGCCTGCTTTTTTTTTTTATTACAGGGAAAATAATAAGCACAACCAACTACAAATCCACTCCCTACATAAGTTAGCACCATAAGCCAGTAGCATAGCTAGGGATAGGTGAACCAGGAATCAGCCCTGGGCTTCAACTAAGAAGGGGACATCAATTGCATGGGGGTTGGACTCGATGATCTATTGAGGTCCCTTCCGACCCTAACATCTATGACTCTATCTATTGCTCCATTACTGCTGCCCAAGGTGGAGAACCTCCCTGTTACACTTTAGCATTGACTTGGAGGGAGGATGACTCTTCCTCATTGACAAAAAAAGGTGGTGGAAGTGGTTTTGTGCATCACTTATGCTCCTAGTGTTGCTGTCCTTCCTCAGGCCCTGGATTCCTGTAGGATGCTACTGTTATATGTAGTCCGGTCCGTCAATGATGTACCGTGGGGTTGGATGCAAGCTGGACATGTTTGTGTGAAAGCCCATGCATGGAGCAGGTGGGTTTGTGCTCAGGAGGGGTCTGTGTGGGTCGTGGAAGGAGTGCGTGGCTGCAGAAGGGCTCGTCGGGTGGGTGAGATGAATCGGTGTGTGCATAGGACTGCGGTGCCGTAGATAAGCAGACCCCTTCCTTCACTCTCAGCATGACCCACCAGGCCCAACTTCACCTCCAACCAGGCCCTTTCTAGGTTTTGGCTTTACGGTGTCCTCATGAACACCATCCCGGCGCCCTCCCTTCAGTTTGCTTGTGCCTGCAAGGATATTCTCAGTCTTGTTCTCTCCTGTAAAAAAGCCACTTCTGCCTCCATTATGTCCTGGGTGGATTTAACAAGTTGCAGTCAGGCAGGAGAACTAAGTGTGGGGTGAAAATCAGACACTGCCTGGATCAACACACGAGTGTTGCCCCTCTACTGAATATGCAGCTGTGCGTGTGTGTCACTACGGCTCTGTTGGCCCTGTGTCTTTTATTAAAAGAGGGAGAGACCCAGTTATAGGCCCAACATGGGCAAACCTACCTGGATGTGCTACACTATAATCCTGTCTTCCTACAGATCTTTCAAAACCAAGTGCAGCTAACAAGACAATCATGTCCCAAGGCAGACAAAGCAGCTGCTAGAGCAGTCTAAGAATAAAGGACTTGTCATTGATTGCAACGTTTCAAGAGAAATCTCCTTCTCTCCCTAACCCTTCCCACCAGTTCACCACCTCTTACTGAAGACAGGATCTTGATGGACGTCTCTTCATTTCCTAGTGTTCCCCCCGCTCCAGACCACCATTGTTACAAGACGAATGCTCCCCCTGTGTATTTTTCTGTGGCATCCAGAGTTATGGGTGTTATTAAGTTTGGATATTTTTATAGACTCACCCACTTACAATGTACAAGCAAAACAACCCTTTGGCTTAATTTAGTCCTTCCTTTTTCCTACACCTCATCAAGCAACCGCTAATAAATGACCAAATACATGCTTTCAGATGGTGCTATAATGGAGAGAAATTCAGTGTCTAATGAAGGCATTGTTTGTACCCCAAGACTGTAAAGATGAATTATGGCAACTGCTCTTTGAAAACTCCTTTTAGTTTAAAATATTGCTCCTTGGCAAAGGGGGAAAAAAAAATAACCGTGTATAGATTTCGCCAGGAAGGAACTCAACACGCGCGAATCGGAACTGTCGCAGCCAAAATTGCTTCATATATCATCAACCAACACCGGGCAGATAATGGCAAACAAGTTCTGATCGAGGAGTGATTATTGCTGCTGGTTCCAAGCGCTGATGCACAGAGACAGACAACAGCTTGATTTCCGTAAACCGGGCTGACCTTGTGGGGTTGAGATTAACAATGGGCTTGCGTTGACCATTAAGGTGAGGTGCCAACATGACGGAGGAGTCATACGAGGACTCAATCATCTCTCTCCTGCTCTCTCTCACTCCTCTCTTTCAAACAAAATTGTCTCTTTTCTTCTCATCGCTGGAGGTGAGCACAGCCAAAACTTCTGTCTTCCTGTCTGCTACTGTCAGGTTTTAAATTACCTGAAAATTACCCTGTACCTGATAGAAATCTGTGGTCAGATGAGCTCTCCGAACTCGGGCCCCAGTAGAAATGGGGAGCGGAGGAGGGGAATTATGATTGGATCATTTATTTTAATGTCTGTCTGTTCTTCGCCAGCTAATCTGATGGGATATTCAAGCACCGGTAATGCTCCAGCATGCGGCATTTTTGTTTATTGATTGTGCTAATTCATGGAGAAGGAGTTTGAAAGCAGAACAAAAAAAGGCCTGATATGAATGGCTTGGGTGGAGGGAGTGTGTCAAGGGTTGGACTTCTTCACTGGATGGTGCTTTTTGCACGGATGGGGAACCGCTGGTGCACTGGGAGCTTGAAGAGGGCTCTCATGATGTTGAAAAGTGACGGCAGCATTGAGCTGTCTGTGCTCCCGGCAGGGATAGAAAAAGTGGAAGCTATTTCTCTTTTAGCACCCTCGAGCTGATGGACAGCTCCACCCCGTCCCCAGACGGGCTCTGAACGGAGTTAACCCGGGCACCCCGAGCCGCTCGGATCCTCCCAACATACGTTGTAAGGAGCACTGGAAATGGGGTTCATCTTCTGATGAAGCCCACAAGTACCCTTAAAAGAGAGGTAGTTGGCTGTGTTCATCTGAAGTCGCGGCACCGTAGAGGTTAACTGGCTCAATCATAAATGGAAATAGCTTCCATCAGATGCAGGTATTCTTGGGGCCAAGACTATCAAGATCTTCCTATCGGATGGGTTGTTTCTTCATGTAGAAATAAGACTCTCCATTGACTTTCCCGGACACATAGGCAACTATTGGAGATGGATGGATGATTGAGTAGACAGACAGACGTGCTTTGAAGTCATCAGAATCAGAGAAGAAATAAGATTTCAGGCATGGCTATGAAGGGGTCAGTGAATAGGTGAGAAGGGAAGAAGACAGGGCATCTGCGAGATGCAATGGATGGATGGCTATTTGGGCCAACAGAGACTGGGACCATCGGGGCTCCCTAGACACAGCAGGTATATGGAGAAGACATTAAGGAAGTTTGAGCACTGGACAACTTTCTTTTGTCCTTGAAAGCAGAACCCAGTCACCTCACACACTCTCCTCCCCATCTCTGTAGGCTCAGGCTGTGTCTTTGCCTCCTGCTCGGTTGTGAGTTAGTGAGCCTTGCATATTTAAATCAATACAATCTTTTCAAAGTGCTCATGTAATACAAGTGGGTTCCTGCTTTCACAGTTCATAGAACAAGGAGATGTTACAGCAAGGAGTTCAGCAAGAAAATGTTGTGCACAAAGAAAATCACCAGGGGAAAGGACTTGGAGAGGGGATCGCTCTTTCCCATGAGAGAGGATGACAACAGAGGTCACCACCAACCTTTCAAAGATTTCTTCAGTTCTTATGGAGACCAAACTGACAGGCTGAAGCCCCATCTTGCTTCTGCAAAACAACATGTGAAATAGCCCTGGGTTCAATGGCACCTAGCTCCAGACTTACCCCCATAGAGAGCAAGAAAATCAAAAGAAATCTCAGGGCCAGATTTGCAAAGATTTGGCCTTCACATTTGGGTCAGTCAGTCTTTTCAAAGAAGGGCTCATCTCCCTTGCCGATATAGAAACACAATCCAGATTTTTTAATGTGCCTGATGCCCAGAAGCTCCTCAAGCCATGGCACTTAAAATCACATTAGCATCCAGCATGATGAGCACATACTGATAAAATAGGCCCAAGCCGAGCTCTCCTGACAAGCCAACCATGGTTATGACTTCTGAAAATCTTAATCTAGTTTGTCATGTGCATCGCACCCTCCCATCAGCCACATGGATGATTTGGAAGAAGGACCTCTTGTTTCAAGCATGCACACTCACAGCTGAATCATGCTGCAGACTGGAAGGTAATGGGATGTATGTCTTTCCAGCACAAGGCTGTGCGTTTGGGTCCAGTCGACAGTCATCAGTACCTGAAAGTTGGCTGACAGAGGGTGCATGATTGATGATACCCATGAAAGGAATTGATGGGCTTAGTCTGGGTTCACGTAGACAAGCATCCACCGTCCCACTAGGTATGCACTGGAGGTCACAACAGAGAAGTCGAGGGTGGAGAGGACAGTGGGGACTGACCTCACAACGAGGAGATCCATCTACCTTTGGCATACTGCACATGAATGTGATAGCGTGCAGAGGCCAAGAGGTTGAGGAGGAAGCTGCCTACATTAAACCTGTGTTTTCCTCCTTTTGGACTGTTATATAGAGGACTTTTCTCTTCCATACCCTACACCTGGCACTCAGTACTCACAGGTTAAAGGGGAACCCAACTGAATACACTCTTTGCAAGGGTTCAGGGCTTCAAACCTCACCTCAAGGTTAAGTTCAAATCAGCAAGTGAATAATGTATGAAGAAGAGTCACATCCAGCTTTCTCTGCAGCAAACTAGCAGCCTCCCAGGATGAAGGGGGCAAATTACCATTAATAGAGTGCTCCCTACCATTCAGGGAAAGGGACAGCCTCGCGCAACGGTTTGTCGGAGTCTCGGCTTTCCACAAAGACACATTTGTGTCATTAATGGGAACTTGTGCAGCATACGCTCCATCGTGTAACGCACCCAGACAGACACAAAACCCAAGATCTGCCACTATTTGTTATGGAGTTTGTAATATGCAATTGTGGGAATGATTATAATATTGTCAACTGAATTTCAGCTGTCCCTGCACATTCAAACAGGCAAGCTGAAATGAGCAATGACAGGAAAATGTTCTTGTTTGCACACAAATACTTTAATAACTAGCAATTTCAGGAAGGGAAAAGTAGGAGGAAAAAATAAGTTGAAGGACAAAAAAAAAAAATATTAAACTCAATGGGGAAGTTAGCTCTTATGATGGCAAAGCCGCGGATTAGCAGTGGGAACAGCTAAATTATGAGAGTCACCCAAAGGGTTAAAAATGAGTTTCTACTCCACCCCCTCACCCATAGACTACTGCCTTCCATGCCTTTTAACACAGCCCTGAAATTATATTAATGTTGGTAATGTGTGCAATGCCATAAGTTTTTTTTTAATTATTATGATCAAAATATTGCTTAAAATTGAAGGCAGCTGCATTTGTTTCTGATGGATATCATAATTGCAATTGTAAATTGGGAAATGTAATGTTTCCTGGTGCTGCTGTGAGTAATGGCTCTGGAATCATTATAGATAGGTAGATATAAATAAACCGAGAGATCTATAAAAATAAGCAAAAACAAGTTAAAAAGGATAATTAGCAGAGCTAATAGGAGCAGTGGAGACACGGAGTGCAGAAAAATATTTCACTGCACAGTAAAAAGTGTTCTTTAAATGTGTTTGCACCATTACACAAAGAGGCAGGTAAGAGAGAAAATTGCTCCACTAGAAAAATCAGAGTGGGGAATTAATGGGAACCGTGGAAATGTTGTTTTGCTACAGCTCATTTTTATTCCCCGCAGGGAATGCGAAGCCTCTCTCCAGGAGTAGCTCAGGGATTCAGACTGAAGCCTATGGGCTAAGAGCTTTCCTTGCTACAAGTGGCTTGCCCTCTCCTTGGGCCTGACCTGGCCGAGTGCTTCTGGGCACTGCCAACTGCTCCTGACATCAGGACGGGCCCTGCACCTTGCCAGCTGGGCTGATCCATCAGAGGGTTTGTTTCTGGCTGGTGGGCACAAGAAGTGATTTCCATAGCACAGCAAATGGAAGCAGAAGGGAAGATGGCATGGGGGTGGTGGGCATGGACCCTTGGACCTGACCCGAGCTCTTTTGGGCCGAAGCCCTGGTTGGTTGGCAAGGAATTAGAATAGCCCCGTGCCACTCCAGACAATACCAGTGTCAGAGGCACAGTAGAGGCAGAGCCAGAGCCCCTCGCCCTCAGGAAAGCCTTAATGCCACAGGGTAAAGTTACCACCTGGCGTGAATGTGATAGCCGCTGATGCTGGACTAGGAACAGAAAATGCCCAAGCTTGGTGCTGAGCTCAGCCTTGCCACCCTGGCATTTCTGGTCCTGTCTATGCATTTCTAACGCAACATTAGGTGTAGCCCCAGGGTTCCTGAATGACGTGAGCCCTTTGATGGAGCAAAGATGCAGAATCTGGCCCACTTTGTAGGGATGAGCTCAGAGTTTTGGAAAGTCTGAACTATGCTAATCCACATGCAGCCTGAAGCTGAGAGAGGCAGGGGTGGAAATTAATGATCATTTACATGATTTTATTTAGCGGATTTATGCTTTTCCAAATCAAGGCCATTGGAAAATGGCCAACATAGCAGTATTTATCACCAGACCCTGAGACATAACAAGCTATTACAGTCCAACTGGTTTAACATCGGTAAATGCGGAATGGATATTAGAAACAATTTTGTGGGATTTAGCAGTAAACACCACGAAAGGAATGGTTTAAAAGCAGGAGTGCCTACCCTGATTGCTCAAGATGCTTTTGTCTGCTTCACTCGCTCATTGTGGGGCTTTGGATGACACTGCCAAGGTGTTAGGACATGTGAGCCGCATTGCAGATTGTGGACTGAAGGGAGAAGCCTTGGAGGTCACTGGAGGGAACCTCCCCCGGGAAATGAGTGAGCAACCTACATCCACAGGATGCAATTAGATCTCACCACATGGAGAAAAGCTACATATGGGGTAGTTGGCCAGGTGGATTGCATTGTTTCCAATGCCCATCGATGGTCATGATGCACTCAAGGCAGCTGGACATGCTCTGCCCTACCGGGCAGTACGGTCATCTCTCTGCATCTCCTCCCCCAAGGACTGCAGGAGATCTCGCCCGTGCCCTCTACCCTTCCTTCCAGGCAGTCTGACATGATCCTTATGCATCGTGCTGATTGCGCTTTGCCCCTCGCTGGCCTGCTCGGAGATCAAATGCGACTCTACTGGTGACACTGGAAGTGAGGAAGCATTGAAGAGGAGCAGAATTGAAGGGGAGATTGTCAAAGCCTCCTGAAAGGAAATCAGGTCAGAAGGTTGCCCTGAGTCTAGTGGTCCATTGGGCTAGTGTGGTTAAGGAGCACCAGCTTCTGCAGCCACTGGCACACAAGGGAGTGATGGGGCTGTAGCATCAAGCCCCCCCTCCCCACCCATGTTCATCTGCCCAGCTTGAATGATCATACATTTGTTTACAGGCAGGTCAGCTAGGGGAAGACTTTGGCACGAGCCTAGTTGAAACTTAATCTCTGCCTCTAGAGCTATAGCAGCAGGGCCTCTGAACTGCTCTGTCTCCATGCCCAGTCCCTAAAGAAATAGACTTCCCCATATTAATGGGAACCAGTCCCCCACATCCATCTGAAAGCTCAACCCAAGCATGCCAAGCTTTTCATATGACAATTGAGGATGATGGGAGTGTGCAGGTATGCTCTGGATGGAGCAGAAATAAAGACCGTGATAGTGGGTGTGAACCTGAAGATTGGGGGCTGGGGAAAATTAGACTCTTTCTACCGCCTGGCCCAAATGCAAAATGCTGTATTTTGCACTCAGCTGAAGTCAGTGGAATTACACTGAGTGTTCAATCAGTGAACCACAATATCCTGCCATGAATGCTTTCCTAAGGGAGCAGTAAATGCCCCATTCATTTGGAGCAGCCCAAACGAGGCCAGGCAAAATGCTGGTGACAGCACTTAGGGAGTGACCTGGCTCTGGTTTCCAAGGGCAGCCCGGCAGGGTTGTACCCATCTTGCATTCGCCCATCTGGATCTTTAGGTGCTCAGAGATGCTTTGGGTGAAAGGCTTGTCTCAGCTTTGGCTTTTGTGTTTAGGCCAAGTCATTGTGCGTATGCCAGTGCAAACTGATGCCTCTGAGACACCCACTTCAGGAGTGGAATTAGCTCCTATATGCAGCCCCTTTGATGCCTATGTGACCATGATGGGTGCACACTTGGAGACCAGCATTGGAAAGGCTAGCAGTAAATTGCCAAGAGGTTTCAACCCGCACGTGCAGTAGCTCCATTTTCCACTCGCTGATGGAGGAAACAGAGGTCAGAGACACCTAGGGATGAACTGGACCCCTTTGCCTCCAAGCTCCACACTGCTCCCTCCTGCAAGCCCCCCACCCCCCACCCCAATACCCAGCAGCTAGACTCAGCTTTAACGAGGACATTGATGGATTGAGAAAGTTCCTGCCAATGGATTTCTCGGCATCGATTCGTGTGCATTTAGAAAGAAATTAATTTCAATGCTAATAGTGTGCATTAACTGAGCCAATCCCTTGCACGTGGCCTGTTGTGCTCTGGGCACGAGTGAAGGCAGGTCTCGTGCTCCTCTGAGGTCTGACCTGGGCAGGGAGCAGAGCAAATAGGACACAGAGCTGAAAGGGACTTCCTGGATCACAGTCCAGTCTCCTGCTGTTGCAGCTGCTTCATACAGTCCTCCTGAATGGACCAGACCAGTTAGGTGTGGGCCCAGATGGTGCCCGGACTGCACTTGCTCCCTTCTGCTCTGCTACTGCTAGGCTGAGATAGGTGGTAGCACAAAACAGCACTTAATGCAGGGCTGATACTAAATACATCTCATTTTCACTGCACCGAGGGACCTTCCCCTCCCAGCCCTTCTAAAAAGCTGGCTGCAGCCTCCGCCTGCCTCTTGGATGGGCAGAGAAGCAGAGGTCCTGGAAGATGGACAGACCTCTGGACCTGGATCCCTCCCTGCTCCAGCCTGGCGGGACAGGGCATGACAGATGCTATGACCCCACGCTGGCTGAGCCGGTGTGCGGGTTCACTGTCCGCACCCGCAGCCAGAGACAGCCTTAGCGGGAACGCCTGCATCTGTTTAATCTTCCGTAGGACTCGAATGGCTCTGAACCCCCTGTCTGCTGTCACTCAGCGTGATTCCCTAATTACTGTAATTAGCCAGCGCTGTAGCAACCTGCGTGGCACCAAGGAGGGGCTGCGCTCAGGAAATGGCTTCTCCAGTCCATTAGTGGGTCAGCGCGCCTGTCACTTCCATCCCATGGTGCAGGCAGCTCAGCCCCGGGGAGCTTGGGCAGCCGGTCAGAGACGCTTTGGGTGGCCGAGTCTGTCCTGACAGCCGGAGCGAGGATCTGCAGCTCTTCCAGTGCCCTCCCTACCCTGCTTCCCCTGCATCAAAACCCTTCTCCGGCCACTCCCAGGAATGGAGAAAGGAGGGCAGCTTGGGCTGGTGGCCAGACAGAGATGGCGGTAGGCGAGGGACTTAGTTAATCACAATATTGGCACCACAGAGGAGGGAAGCCTCCAGCATCTTGCCACTCAGTTGGCCCAGGGTCCCCCTTGCATTGGAAGAGGCTAAAACACTCACCACCTAGTCACGGGAGTCTCACAGCTCTCTCTCCCTTGCCATGGCAGGACGGCAGCAGTGCCTTGGTCTCGCACATCGTGGGTACCCAGAGTGGCTTTGCAGCTGTGATGTGCAGGAGGGCTGGAAGGGGGGGACCCATAGCACCCCTGGGTGAAGGAGAGTCTGGGAGCGCAGGGCCGCAGACTGAGTGGTGCTCCTCCTCATCCTAGGTCATCCTTACATTGCTCTCCCAGCTCCTGCAAGCTCAGGATCAGCCCACCCCTGGAGAGAGGAAATGCTGTCAGCTGTGTTTCAGATACAGGGAAATGAGGGGCAGAACATGAGCAGCTTCTCAACTCTTGTCTTCTCCAAGGCAAGAACCGCCTTAAATCGTGCTTCAGTGGATGCCAAGCCGCACGGCCAAGCGACAGCTCAGCGGAGAACCATTCCCACCAAACCCTCTGCCCCAGCAAGCAGCTACCTCTTCGGCTTGGCGTTAATGAACCAAAAACTCCAGCTTAATGAGTTTTATACTGAGGAGAGTAATTAATATAATTAGAGCTGATATAAAAATGATGGTACTCGAGCCCGGCACGGGCAGGCTGGTGGCGAGGGTTCGGAGAAAGCTGCTTCTTCTCCAGCGGGGTTCCTGGGCCACCGCAGGTCTGGAGGAATGCATTCGGTGCTGCTTTTGGCCCTAGCTCCCCTCCGCCGGGAAGCAAATGAGGCACAGTGACAGCAAAGCAGAGGGATCAAGCACCCCGATTTGCCAGGCGCGCTGCAGAATCTTTAATGCGGCACTTTCCTGCGCTGTCCTTTAATTTGCTGCCTTTCTCTGCGAGTGGCACACGGGGACCGGCATTGTCTGGGCTCCGCGGGGCCTTTTTTTTTTTTTTTGGCTTCTGCAAGAAAAAGCTCTCTTGAAAGCTGGCTCATCTCTGGGATAAAATAACTGCTCTTCAGCTGCCTATATACACACAGATTTTCTATATGGCTCGTGCCTAGAGGTAGTGACAGCAATATGTATACAATAAAAGGGCCCAGCGGGATATGCTGTGTGCCGCTGTAGCGGCTAATCGCAGCCCAGTAAGTGCCGGCAGTTTGGAAATCCACCTTCCGTACTGCCCTGCTTGCTAGTCTGATGGGAGAGAAGGAAATAAGGCAAAGTGGAACGAATGCATCTCTGAGCGCCCCCCGTTCCAGCCCCGCGCTCTCCCTGCCTTGTTGCTCTGCAAAGCGCCTCTGATACAAGCCTTGGTTGTTGTGGGGATTTTCAATTCAGGCAGGCAGGTTGTGGCTGGATAGAAGTAGAAGCTGCGGGAGGGGTGGCGGCTGTGACCTTCCACATTCGGCTTGTACCTAGCCAGCAGCTTCAGTGCCTCTTGCCTTTGTAAAGCCAGTGTGGTACAAGGTTGCAACATGGCAGGAATCTGTCTGCCCACCCACAGAGCAAGGACAGCAGAGGCCGCAGTCCACTTTCCCCACCGGGCCCTGCTGGAGCACATCAAGGCTGACTTGGCATCAATGCCTCCAGGAACCAGCACTGGTCCGAGACACCAGTCAGAGAAAACCCCATGCCAGGGAGGTTGCAGGATGTGGCCCCATGCAGAGAGAAGGCAGGCTGAGGTCCTGGCATCTCTTCTTGTGCCACCTTAGCAACTGCCTCCCCCTGCACCACCCTGCCCATCACAGTGATGTCTGGCTATTCATCCCTGGGGCACAGGGCTCCTGTCTGCCTGCCTCATTCCAGGCCATTTGCCATGCACTTCCCTGCATTAAATGGTTTCAAAGGTCTTGATGCTGAAAGGAAGGCCCTACCCTAGTGCAGACCAGCTTTCCTATTAAAAACTATCCTGGGGATTTTTCATTCACAGTGTTAGTGGCTGGTGCTAAAAAAATCTCTAATTGGGTATCGATCAGATCTGTTTGATCGTGCACAATCCAACAACGCCCTCCTTCCATTCAGCGGGGCTGGGTTTACAGCAAGTCCTCCCTTCCCCCCAAAGGTTCGCATTTGGGCACCATCAGTATACTGCAAACGCATAGGCCCTGCATAGGAAAGCCTGGCTCCCCATCACTTTATCTCGATGCCACTGTGCTTGCCTCTGCTTTGTAGACCACCGCTGAGTTGAAGTGGTAGGAGATCCTGGACAATGACAGAGGATGAATAGTCTGACTCAAGAGCAAATGAGGGTCTAGGATGGAGGAGGTCCTATAGAAAAACCCCAGGTAGCTGCCAAATTTGTGGATGAAGCTTAAGCTGCAGTATGCCAGGCTGCTGCTATTACTATCAACCTTTATATTACATTAGCGTTCTGTGGACTTTGATAAAAGATGAAGATGCTATTATGCCAGGTACTGGACAAAGAAAGCACTGACAATCCCTGTCCTAGATAGCTCATGCTCTGGAGATCTGAAGGGAGGCAACAGATGGAGGATGCCCAGAAGAGAAAGAGAGAGGTGGCAGCAAGGGGATTATGCACAAAACAGCCATCTCAGCTGTCAGGTGGATTAGCTCCAAGGCCAATCTCCAGGCGAGGGGTAGGGTTGGATGTGCTGGGCCATCCAGGGTGTTCAGACCAAGGTTGGGACACCTGGAGTGCAGCTCTCCTGGGCAATGCGGGCTACACAAGCCCAGGATGGCTGGGCTGATCTCATGTTATGCTCAGAGATGAGCCCGTTGTGCTCACACAGCGCCCAGCACAGCGGGCCTTGGTGCCAGTGCTCAGCCACCATGAGCCATTCCCCCCTCCCTGCCATTGCTGCAGTGCCCAGTGAGCACAGCCACTCATCTGGGCTCCGGCAGCCCGAGGGGAGCACTAAAAAGGAGCCACATGGGTTTGTGGCTCTGCCCCTTTGCAGAGAGACCAGGTCTCCGCAGTAACTCTGTGGGCTGGCGGTGAAGCTCACCGTGAGCTGTGGACAGCCATGTTCAGCCCATCCATAGGGAGGTTGTAACCAGGCGTGGGACCAGAGGGAAAATACCCCAAGCCTTGCACCTCTCCCTGCACACAACTGCATTCCTCTTCCTTCCTTCCCAGAACAGCAGATTTCTTTAGCAGGGGATGCTTTTGGGAGACCAGCATCCCATGCAAATCTGGTCCTTGCTATAAGCTCAGCTATACTAAGAACAGTCCCCAGCAGCTGCTGCAGGTCTCTGTCTCACCTGGTGCAGTGGCTTCTTCCCTCGGGGGCTCACAAGGGGACCTGGGCTACCAAGGGACAGGGTCTGCTGGCTAATTCATGCCTCCCTCTGGCTCAGAGAAAGGATGGAGAACATTGAGTGCAGCACCCCAGAAAGGAGGTGTGGGGTGGCACCTCCTCAGCACCCTCCTCCTCCCTGTCTGGGCTTGGGCTCTGGTCCCTCTATGGGGTGTGCGAGAGAAAGACCAAATGCCCAATCCACATTTCACTGCAAAGAGACACGTGGGCAGCAGCTTGAACTCTTCCATTGCATTTATTTCAGCTCTGCATCAGCCTTTCCTTCATCACCGCTCTGCCGTCGTCGCCAGCACAACAGGAGCGAGGACAGTTATTTCATCCCAGAAAATGATCAAGTCTCACATGAAGCAAGACAAAGAAAATACACCTGTCCAGAGCAGCCTACCTCAGAGCAGGGTGGCACCCCCCTGGTTGGCACTGCCAGTCCTGGACTGGCATCCCGGTGTGGTCAAAGGTGAACCTTGCTGCGGGGGTGTGGGCAACCCAGCACGACTCCCCAACAACGTGTGCACAGGGGGGTTACCAATTGCTTCGGGGCAACGTGGGACAATATTATTCAGTCCCATAAACTTTGAGAACCAAGTGGCAGCCCGGATCAGAGCTGGCCATGGCCCCAGTGCCAAACCAAGCCCGCCCGCACGCTGTCCATCACTAGGTAGGCTTCTGCTCTCTCCTGCATGATGGGTGAGCAGAGATCTAGCAAGACACCTTCCCCTGCGGTACAGATGGAAAAAGCCACCTCTAGTTTGTCAGCAGGAATGAAGGTAGAAACGGCAGAGAGAGACCAGGCATTCCTGCGCTGAAAACACGCGCTGGAGGAATCCGGCGGTCGGATTTGGAAACTCTTCTCCCCTCTTCTCTTGCTTAGCTGAGAAGCAAAGATCTTGATGACTGTCCTTCCGGGGCAGCTCACGCTCCAAGCACCCAAGGCAGCTGGACATGCTCTGCCCTGCCGGGCAGTACGGTCATCTCTCTGCACATCCTCCCCCAAGGATGGCAGGAGATCTCGCCCATGCCCTCCGCCCTTCCTTCCCGTCAGTCTGACACGATCCTTATGCATCGTGCTGGTTGTGCTTTGCCCCTCGCTGGCCTGCTCAGGCCTGTCCGGAGGTAGAAGCCAGCTCCCGTCAGACCCACGGAGATTCCTGCGGGCCTGGAGATGTCTCAGGAAGCAGGCAGGAAAATGGCTCAGGCCCCCGGCCTTGAGGGTCCTCAAGGATCAGCCACGTAGCAATGCCTAGGACCCCAGGGTGCAAACACCCCCAGAGGTTTTGTGGCCCCTCCTCTCCTTCGCTAAAGGCCAATTGGTAGAGCAGTCCCAGTGCCGGGGCGGGTGGCAAGGAACTGAACTGCGATGGCAGTGGCTTTGGTTGGGAGTGAACCCGGTGCCTGGCTTTATGGCCGCTATATGCTAACGCATGGCACGTGGAGAGGAAGATATGCGGCACTTGAGCTCTTGCAGGTAGGAGACCGATGGCCCCATTCTCTGGGCAGAGGAGGTCAAGAGAGGCAATGAAATCCCGTGTGGGGCCAGGCTGGCCCAAAACAGCCAGAACAGGAGGATGGCTTTTCATTGCTCATGTTTCATGCTCTAAGGCCTGGGTTATAATCAGGGGACTCCCTGCACCTGCTGACAAAGGGGCAGTTTCATCGCTCAGTCAGTGCCATGGTCTGCCCCTGCCCCTCTCCATGCCCTAGAGCCGGGGGCCTGGCTAATGCAACAGCAGAGCCATTGGGTCCAACAGACACAGCTTCTGTAGAGACATCCATTTCCCACTGTAGAGACGTCATCACCAGGGTGGCCAGGTTGTTCCCCCAAACTGGGACGTGGCCCTCACCCCAGGAACATGGGGAGGGGCTGGGTTTTGGCAAGGCCTCCGAGCAAGAGCTGTGGGGGAGCCTTGTTCCCCGTGGCACTTTGTTGCCAGACGAAGTATAAACCTCTTCCCCTTTATCCGCATGTGTAGCTCGCAGGAAGTGTACGAGGTAGTGTGAACACAGCTGTGCTTTTGTGCAAGTGAGGGGCAGCAGGGCCAGCCTGGGGACACACCTCTGGGGCCGGGAGCAAAGAAAGCACGAAGGACAACCTTGCTTCTGAGAACCCGATAGACATATCACCGGTGACGCAGTCCAGCCTGGTGGGCAGGTGCCGTTCTCCCCGCCCGGGGGCATCTTTAACGCTGCATGGTGGGTTCCCATGCATCTGTGCAAGCAGCGTGGGGCACTGGCTTGGCATATGGGAGCCGCCAGCGTCATGATTGGGGCCCCTGTATGCAGAGGCCCTTGTGAATCGGCAGTGCCAAGTTGCATATCTGCAGGATGGAAAAAGACCTCAATCAAAAGAAAGGAAACTGAGTCTGTTCACCAAAGCCACATCACCTCTTACACAGAACTGCCCGTTCCTTGCCTCTCCCGGGGGGCTGAACCTGGTTACAGCATCATCCACGACACCAACCATTCGCAAGGCACCCTGTTCCCATCTTGTTCCTCTTCTTTTTTTATATGGGTTTCTAATACATGTGAGCAAGGAAGCAACATGGAGATGAATCCCCTTATCTAGAACACTTGGTGGCTGCAGGAATGGATGCACTCCGATACACACACGCGCACACACTCCACATATCAAAAAAATGCCACGGTCCAAAACTAAGACGACTTAAAAACCAAGTTAAAAGGCCAGGTCCTCCGTTGGCTTTTATCCTTCATTAAGAGCAAGAAGATTACCTGAAATCATGATTTGTTTTCCATATTCTGCCTGAGTTCACTTTAACATCCCAATCAACAGCTGCATCGGGGAGATCTGCAGGGGAGCTTTAGGCTCTGGAAGGGAAAATTATGGCCTGTTTATTCTTCTTTCTAATTAGGGAATTTTTTTTTTAATTTTTTTTATTTTTTTTAATTTTTTTTTGTCTTTTGGTTTCCAGTCACATGAAAGGAAGTTCAAGGAAGATTTTGCCCTGAATGCGTTATCGTCTTTGTTCCTCCACAGTCCACCCTCTTTCCCTCCAGATTGTCAAAGCCGAGAGGTCGGGAGTGGAGAAGAATACATCTCTTCTGCTCTGCTTTTGCATATCCCACTACAAACTTCCCATCATTGGGCTCTGTTTGGAAATCTTTGCCTTTTTCTCTCAGAAACAGGGCTCCCCCCACAACGGTCTTTGCAAAGGACAGAGTTCTGGCCTGAGACATGGACACTGGCCGGGGAATTTCGATGTAGCGTCAAGACGGTTCGGTTAGGGAGTCGAGTTGCGCTGGTTCTTTCAGACCAGTGGAACAAAGGCTTCTGAAGGAACCCTCTTCTGGGCTGCTCTTGCACAGGTGGTAGAAAAAATGACACAAGGGAACCAACAGACACTGCAGCAGGTCGGGCACGTTCCACCCAGCAAGGGCCAACTGTGCACCCACGCATGCATGCGCATAGCCAGCTTGCTACAATTGGGTGATAGGGCCAAAATTAGGGAGGGATGTGGGGCGGGGGGTGGAAAGATGCAAAGAAAAAGTCAGGGAAACAGGGACGAAGGCAGGAAGTTCCCTTTGAGTGCTAAGAGCCAGGCGGATACGTAATCTAATCATTTCACTTAAGAGTTGCACCAAAATGAGTAGTGGGAGAAGCAGGCAAAGTTTTCAGTGGCTGGGGAGAAAAAAAACCCAGAATGTCTCGGTGGACGTGGGAGAGAGCAGGAGACGTGAAACATTGGCTGCTTTGCTTTTGCTTGAGCGTGTAGAGAAGTGGCTTTAAACATACTGTTCCTTAGGACAGATGTGCGGTGCCCGGGAACCAGGGGGCGGGCAGCAGATGGAGACGTCGGCATGGTAAGGATAAAGGTCTTCTGGGAGGTAAGACAAGGGGTTATAGACAGGGGAGATCTTCTCCAGAGACTGCTCTTGGCGTGAGTAACAGCAGGTCAAGCGATCACGCGCATCTGGTACTGCTGAGTGACACTTTCCAAAGGTCTGAAACATAGAGCAAAAGTCAGTGAGAAGATCCCGGAGATGAACCGTGCAACACGCACAGCTGCCCAATGCCCTGGAAGGACGGAGAGGTGCAGGGAAAAGCAAAGCACTCTCTTTATTCTTGCAAATCTACATTTATTTCACGTGACACCTGGGGCGTTCTGTCATGGAGCAATTTCCACCTCAGCTCCCCAAAACTCCCCTTTACTCTGTGCAAATGTGGACTCAAGACTAGCTTGCCCCCAGTCTTGCAGCAGCTCAATGCAGTCTTACTATAAGGAGATAACAGAGGTCCTCAACTCTGGGGAGAGACAGGTCATGCCTCATCTGTCCAGATGTTGGGTTTTAGCTAACCCTTCTGGGCTGGCTATTGGATGGGCGTTGAGTCGGGTCCAATCTGACAATTCATGTGCTGTGTGAAGAGAGTATTTGTAGGGCCAGGCTTTGATGGCAGACTGGATTGTTGTCCAGGCACTTACTTTTATGCACCTGAGCAATCCCACTGAAGGCACCCAGCCTGGTCACCTGCACTAAGCTAATGCCGTTTCTTATTGAGGCCAGTCTCTAGAGAGCTGAGCTCCCGAGTCTGTGGCTTTTGCTTTGATGTTAGGTCATCTGGAAGGGAAAAACCAATCCATCTTCCCTCCATAAAATGGTCTGGTTCTTTCAGTGGAGGGAAAAATAATGCATTTCTTTGCCACCTGGTGCTATCAGATTCAGGGTTTTGTTTTGGTTTCATTTTTTTTTTTTGCAAGCCCCGAATGAAAAGCAAAGCCCTCGATTGCCAAGGTGCTGGGGTGTGGGGTTGTTATGCACAGCTGGAACAAAAAGTGATAATCAAACAGCATTTGTTTCAGCGTGAAATCACAGCGATCTTTCCTGCCAAGATTTGTCCAAAACCCAATGGGAAGCCTGAGAGCTTTCAGGGCTCACCCATGCCCTTTTGCTCCAGGGAAGGGGCCGTGTGGTGCTTGCAGTTAGCTCCTGCAGAATACAAAGTCCTCTCCCTCCCAAGCCTTGGTGGAAAGGGGCTTTGGCTTTCTTGCCCTGTCTAATGCTTTGAAGCCCTCTGAGCTGGTCTTAGTGAAGCATCTAGTGGGGACATAAGCCTTATTTCAGGCCCCACTGCCTCACCCATGCATGTTTCCCAGCATCTCTTGCTTCACAGGCTTTTGCCTCCCATGATGTGACTAGCATTAAAGCTGCACCTTGCCATCACAGTTGGGCAACACACATCCTGCTGCTTTCATCTTCCAGCCATGCACCAGCTCAGTGGATCTGGCTTTTGCTGGGAAGGGAGTTCTTGGGTGACTGGCTGCAAGCCACTAAAGGGAGCTTGTGTGTGGGTTTGGACGTGTCACGCCCTCTTGCCTTCCCTCTGAAGCATATGAGTGTATTGAGCAAAGCATAATGTGGTCGTGCCTCAACTCATCCGCATCTCTGTTATTCCAAAACCCGGGCCTCTTCGGTTGAGAAATGTTTGGGGCAGGGACCGTGTCTTTATCACAGACGTGTTACAAAATCCAGCGCAACAGGGCTGCAATTAAGACCCCTTGGTGATCCCATCACATAAGAGCTGCAGGGTAAATATTTTTATCTGTACGGGACGGCACAATCCCTCGGGGGTGTGGGGTCCCATTTACCCAGCTTCATTGCTCCCCATTGTAATGGGATAACTAGGGCTTGGGCTGTAATAGAAATTTATCAGCTGGGGGCTGTTCCCTGCATGACTCAGATACTACAAAGGCTGCTAGAAACAGAGCCTCCTTCTCAGTGTGCTTTTAAAGCCATCCCAAAATGGATGCACTTATCTGCGCCAGCACACAATGAACCATTCGCATGCAGGAGAAATCCGGGCTGTGTAATGGGAACAGAAGAGGAGCAGAGAGAGGGAGGAGGGGAAAGGAGACAAATGTGGTCTCCAGCTTTGGCAAATTGTTTTCAGGGCTTTTCTACATCCTAGTGTGCAGAGGGGTGGAGATGGGGGTGTCAAGACAGCAGCACAGACTTGCCTGCAAAATGCAGCCCTGTGGGTTTGCAAACATCTGGAGCTATGTCCTGTGCTGTCCTCGGCTTGCCTGGAGAACCCGGAGGAGCTGTAGGTCCGGACAACCCAAAGGCAACATTTCCACTCCACAACACAGGCCTAAAGCCCATTTTGGATGGATCAAAAGAGTGGGGTTTTTTTCCTTTGAAGCCCTCTCTTACAATCCTCACAGTGCCTCCAGATGATGCCAGCCTCAGGGAGTCTGTTTCTTGGGAGAAAAAGCCTGAAGGAACAGAACAAGCTGCTCGGAGCCACGTGCCACCAGGGCCTGGGTAGATATTCCAGCACAACACTTGGGAAAGTTATGCCAAAAACAAAACACCGCTAATGATTTATTGACGGCTCCGCAAAGCACAGCTCAGGAGAGAGATGGGTAGCAGGCCAGAGAACCGAGTGTCTTCAGAGCAGCGGTAAGGGGAAGAGGAGAGGCAGGAGGGATCAGCTGTTATAGGGCAGCCTGGCTCCAGGAAATATGGGAGAGGAATTGTGCCAAGCCTTGGGGAAAACAGCATCTAGAGTGGGGCCACAGGGAGGGCTGCAAGTGTATTGTCTGAGCCACTTAAAGCAGCAGTGAAGGGCTTGCTAGCATCCTCCTAGCTACTACAACCTCATTAAAGTCTGCTGCATAAAGCCCCCTGATCATAGACACATGCTTTGTCCCTGCTATATCAGCTGGGGCTGCTGCACAGCTAGTCTAGTGCTTTTTTTCCTCCTGACTGTGTTGGAATAAATAAAGACCTGGGAGAAGCCAAAGCTTAAATGTTTAGAGCACAAGACAGCACTCAGACTCCAGGCTCAGGGTCACGTTGCCATCTACTAGCACAAAAGCAAAGTCATTTGAGCCAGGAAAAGGTCTGCAGATAGAGGTGCCATCACACAGCTTGCAAGAAAGCATGCACAGGGAATAGCAAATATGTCTGGACAAGGACAACACAGAGCTGACCATCTCCATACACCCACAGCCTGCCCAGATCATGCACACTCCCTGCCTAAGCCCCTGAGCCAAGCACAGCAACCTCCTTACAAACAGCCCCACTAAACAGCTTCCTCCCTCTTTATAGCCAGGCTCATTTCTTTGATCAGGCTCACCTGGAAGCCACTTCCTCCCCTCCTGGCAGCTGAGCTCATATATTTGGGAGGCAAAGCCTGATAAGGATTTGGACCTTTGTCCTGAATGAAAGGAGGAAGGGTTTTGTGCATTTTCCTAGATGCAGTCTACTGAGACTAGGGTGTGTTTGTAGGAAGATAAGTAGGAAATAGGCAGGTGCATGCAGTCACATTGCTCTAGCAATATTTGCAGGGTATTGTTACTTCTGCATCACAGGCAGCAAGGGGCAGAGCACAGGGCTGGGGGTAAATAGGTATGTTGTGGCTGGCTAGACAAAGGGGTCCATTGCCATGAAGAGAGGTGGTGCAGAGCAAACCTAGCATGGGACGTGCATTGGCTTTTGGAAATGGCTGCTAAAGCAGGGTGGTATGAGGAGTTGGGCTAGTGTAGGCCTGAAATAAGAGAAGCCTGGAACAGAGTGAGTGCTGCAGTTAGAAGGACCTGAGGGAGCTAGAAGGGATGTGCCCTGTGAAATGCTGCTAAGCTGGGGTAGGGAAAAAGGAGATAAGTTAAGCACCTTAGATCATACTGAGAGACCAGTGCCAGGGCTGTAGGAGTTGGTGATTAGCTAGCATAAGTGCATCATGATGGGGCTGGCGTATGGGCCCTGAGACCTCATGCAATCCATAAGAACACCTTGAGTTGTCTAGGGAAGCAGGTGATGGGACCTCTCAGCCCCGAAGGGTCTGCTGTGCTAAGTCCTGAGAAGTGGGCCTGAGTGACCCCCAGGCTCGAAGTGGAGGGCTCCATGTTCCCCTGCTGAAATGCCAAAGGAGCTGTAGGGACTGTAAGTGAGATTCAGCCCTGTGTTGATTCGTGTATCTAAAAGCCGGTGCCCTCAGATGCCCTCCCTGCTCCCGGAGTGACTTTTCTGGAGCTGAGTTTCCCTCTAACCAAGTTTGAAATTAAATTCTAGCTAATGAGCTAATTAAATGGCACTGACACATCCTTCTTCCCCACTCCCCATGTCTCTCCCCTCTGAAGCAGTTCTATATAACACTTCATTATCTATTTCCCCCTCCTAATGTTATTGTAATGCAGGAGATTAAGCAGGTTATCAAAGACCTGTCCATTGCAAACAGACCTGTGTGTTTGGAAAGGGGGATCTGCCCGATAGCATTTCAGAGTGTACATTTTCCACCTTGGCCTCTCTCTTCCCACCTCTCCTGCACGTTGGAGCTGCTTTTGCAACTGAAAGGTGTGCCCTTAAGTACAGTTATGAATGCTGTGAGCTGTATTTCCTTACAACCTGCTAATATCTGAAGCATTGAACCTTCTCTGAACACCCCCTGGCTCTGGCCGGGCCGATGGAGGGAAAGCAGTGAAATGCTCTGTCAAGGTCTTAGCATTTCATCTGTTTCATTTACATGACATTCAGAACTAGGAATGATGAAATACCTGGAGATTTGGTTAGGCTGCTCTGTCCCATGGGGTCTTACCCCAAACCCTGACAGTGAGGGCCATTTAACTATCCCCTGCCATACCCAACCCAGATATTCAGTACTCTCCAATACCACCGAGTTCACAGAGGAACCCAATAGTGAGCAGCACTAGTAAGCTATTATCGTCCAGTGGACAAGGCGCTGGGAGGAAGACCCAACATATGTGTTTTGCTAGCATGTTGGCTGCTTCCCCTGTTAGAGCCAGCTCCTCTGTCCCTGGAGGGGGACTAGCATTCAGGACCATTACTGCTCCACCTCTATTGCTACAGTGTGTTGGTGCAATTTGAACCCAGGAACTAGAGCAATGCAGCATCCAACAATTAGAGGCAGCTCCAGTCATTGCTAGCAGGAGAGTGTTGTCAGCTAGTGGACTTGCTGCAGAGGCCAGTTGACCCCCAGAAGTAGCTGCTCCTTAGAGGGGGAGGTTTGGGGACCCAGATCTGGACCAAGGGAAGGGGGATGATGCTTGGACTGTCTCACCTGCCGGGCAAAGGTCCCAAATGGGGGAAACTTCACCTGCTGGATTGCTCCCTACAGCTGTGCTGCCTGTCAGTCTGTCTTTCTGTCAGTCTGCCCTGCTGGGTCTGATAGACCTGCAGTGTCCAAAGAAGTGGTGGCACCTTGAGGGTAGTGCCTTGGGTTGGGGACGCTGTGTCCTCCGTGGCTGCTTCTTGTGACTGGTGCATCTAGATCAGGTGTATCCACGCGCTCCCCACCGCCTGGACACAGCCACAAGAGCCCGGCCCAGCAGGGCTCGGAGATTGGCAGGGAGGGATACAGTCAGACCCTGGCCACCCGCTGCATGGACCTGAACAGGGCTGAGATCCATCCGGCTCCAGGGTGCCATTACACCCCAGCTCGGCGAGGAGAGCTGTTCGGTGGCCTGCGTGAGATGAGTTTGCCAGTCTCAGCTCAGTGAGGGGATGGCAGCCCAGTCACTGCAGCCGGCACCCACCAGACCCCCTAGCTCTCCATCTGGGCAGGGAAGCTGAGGCCTGCGTGGACCTCAAATGGGGATGCCAGACCCCTCTCTGCCCCAGACAGGGCAGGGTTGGTGCATGGGGGGCTGGCAGAGAAGCTCAGCCTCCAGGACTGATGCTCATCTCTTTCCCCCCACCAGCCCTGCTCAACACACAAGGGAGAGGAGGAGTAAAACAAAGGCCCCGACTTACTGTCCACTCTGGCTCGTTACGTCTACGAAGACCTTGATCCTCATTCTGGGCACGGGGGCAGGCGAGACACCGCAAGAGAGACAGGTTACCGCACCACACCGAGCCAGCCGGCCGCAGACGCTCAGGCCCGGGGCCGGCCGTGTTACAGCAGGGGGCTACAGGGCTCCTTCCAGGGCAGGGAAACCATGGGGTCCATGGTGTGGGGAGGCTGTCCTAGCCCCTGCTCTCATGTCCCCGTTGACATGTGGGCAAGGCACCTGGGCCAGAACCAGGTCTCCCTGCCACGCTGCAAAGCCACAGCCCGCAGGCTGTTGCTCACCCTGCTTCCCTCACCCCTGCCCCTTCCCAGCCCAGGTCTCTGCACAGACCCCCGATAGTCCTGAGCCTGCAATGCCACCTCTCCACAGCGACCAGGGCTTTGCTGCTGGGACTGTCGCCCCTGGACTGTCTTGCATCTCCCTCAGGCTCCGCACCTTCCTTCGCCCGTGGCCCTCACCCCTGTGGCCGCTCCCTCCCTCTCAGAAGCTCCCAGTCCACGGTCCCTGTCCCCTCCCGGGGGCCGGCATCCTGGGGACCCACCGCCCTCCTGGGGGTCCATTTGAACGGCACTGAGATGCAGAAGGGGGCAGGGGGTGGCTGCAGCCACCAGGGTAGAGACACACAGGTAGGATTGCTCCTCTGATGGAGGGGCCCTACATGGTCAGCTGGGATCCGGCTGCACATCCAGCAGTGTGGGGGGGCCTGACACCTGCCTGCTTGGCTAAGGATGGTGGTGGGGGAGCTCAGACAGGAGGGCAGGGGTGGATTGGCTTCCCGTGCTGGCTCAAGCAAGGGTAACAGCTGCTTTGGGCAGGGAGGATGGTCTGGGGGAGTCTTCCCCTAGGGCTGGGGCAAGTACACCTTACTAGAGGCACATCTCATCTAGGCTCAGCACCATCCTTAGGCTGGGCTCCCTGCCTCAAATGGAGAGAGCTGCAACTGGGCCTCTGTGCCAGGGTCCTGAGGATGGTGGTGGGAATGCACTGGGCATTTCCAGGACCTCAGGTGTCCCCTGCCCAGTGACAACCTATGGCTGCAGCAAGCTTAACTGGGACTTGTCTGTAGTGGTTTCCAGTGCGGCTCCTTTCCCAGGCCCCTGCTGCTGGCTGCCCATGGCTAGCCCCAGCCCTCTGTCCCTCTTCCCTGCATGTCTCTGCTCCCTGTCTCCTGCCCGCCACTCAGCAAGATTTGCACATCAAAGGGTTATCTGTGCCATACAGAGCCCTGAACTAACCACATGCATCACAGCTCATTATTGCACGGCCCCAATTAGCAAACTTATCAGCAGTTTCCCAGCTCTTCCTATGGCTCTGATCCCTGTGCAGCCAGACTGGCTGTGCCCACCCTACACAGCAACCACTCTGGTCCGTACCAAATGCCTGGCGACCTTCCCACATGAAGGTCCGGGTTCCCTGGGCTCAGCCCCTCAAGCTGCTTCCTCCCCCACCCCACCTGGGTGCCCAGACAAGTCTGGTGGGTCTCCAGCATTTTCTGATGCCTAGAGAGATGGGCCAACACGGGTGGGAATGAAGGAGAGGGGAATGTGGAAGATGCTGGAGTGATGCTATAGGAGCTTCTTCCATTTGATTGGCGGAGGGAAGAACTTCCTATGACATCATAGGAGATTAGACATGAACTATTGCTCCTGAACCGGGCACCAGCTTTTAACCTCCTCTGGCTCCCAGGGCTGCTTGGATCTAGGGCTCTGGTTGGGACCCATCTCTGGGGAACGGGGCACTGTCCCCAGAGAACAGGCCCACGCAGCTGCCTGCTCCCAGTCATGGGAGGCTGTGGGCGAGGGGAGTATACAACACACAGACCAGGAGGGAGCAAGTGGTTAGCCAAACACCAGGGCAGAGAAAGCGGCTCTGAAACCAGTGGACAAAGGGGCAGGGCAGGCGAGGGCTGCAGCATCTCACACGGGTGATTGAGGAGCTGCGGAGACCTGCTAGGGGATGGGATAAACACCCACCACAGAGCGGGGCCAAGGGTTAGTGATAACACTCACATGCTTGGGGGAGGTCAGGGGGAGGGGTGGAGCTGTCTGCTCTTACAGCAGACAGAGGTGTGTGCATACGTGTGCACCCGCACACCCACGTGGTGCCCTGCCCCGGCGGGGCAGCTGCGGGGGGGAAGGAGGGCAGAGAACGAGCCATTGAGTGCGGACAGCACGCAGCTCTTTCAAAGCCCACCAGAGCCCCGTGCCCTGCTGTGACCACCCACACTCCCCCAGACCCTGTGGCAGGTGGGGGCACCTCACTGGCCAGTGTCCAGCTGGATCACCTGCCTAAGCATCTTGCCTTTCACTTCCCACCTCACACTGTGCTGCCTCTCATCTATGCCACCTCCTGCCTTCAGGGTCCCAGGCCATCATGAGCATGCCTAGGGTGCTGACCCCAGCCCTTCCCTCCCCCTTCCCATTGCTTTCTCACTCCTTCCTCTCTCCACTCCCCCCATCCTGCTCTCCTCACTTGCCTTCCCTCAGAGCTCTCTCTGCAACCCTAGGGAGTTGCTCCCAGGCGGGGGAAGCCCTGGGGAAACTCCCCTGGGTGTCTTTGGGGACACGCAGCCTCCTCTGTCACGCAGCTCAGTACCGCGTCGAGGCACCCTGGCCGCAGCCTGCCTGCCCCGCCAGCCAACCCACCCTCCGACAAACATAACCCCCCAGCTCACCTCTGCACAGGGCCCAAAGCAAAAGGGGGTGCGCCATGCTGCTTGCAAGCTGCATGCAGGCCACGCCAGGGAGCAGCTGTGGCAGGAAGCATGCAGCACTGGGTGGGGGTAAGAGGGAGCCATTGCACAGGGCAGGGGAGCGCAGACATCCCCAGGCGGGCACAGGGAGGCGGGCAGGGGGCGGTTGTGTACCTTGAGGCCAGGATCGGAGGGGAAAGGCCTAGAGTGGCATGCGCTAGCGTAAGTGAGGCTGGATAGTTGCATACTCGACTGGGTCTCCGCCAGCACAGATGGAGCTCCGAGGGCTGGGCGACGAGGCCAGAGCGGCCGTGTCCAGCTCTGCATAGTGGACGTCACAGTCCTTGGAGCCAGAGTTCTGGAGGTCGGACAGCGGCGAGGCGTGGACACACATGGGAGGGAGATGCCAGGGTGCGCGGGGGTGTATGGGGGGCCATGCCCAGAGGGGTCGGAAAGTGGGGGATGTTAATGGAATGGGGGGGGGGTGAACGGGGGAGAAAAGATAAAAAGAAATGGGGGAAGGAACAGTCAGTCAAACAAAAACCCCAAATCCAAGGGAGGATCAAGCAGCATTTTCCCTCCCTTGTTATCCACCCCAGGCATTTAGGGCTCAAATGAGTCTCAGTGGAAACCCCCCCACCCAGCAACACCCCGCTGTCCAGGGTCTGCTAGGGCTGTGTCCCTACACCCCACAATCAGGTCTGAAATCAAACCTCCCCGCGTCCCTCCAGGAGCGGAGGGGACCCAGAGGCTTCACTCCCGCCCAGGAGAAGTGGGTGCTGCACCGGGATGGTTGGAGGTCTTGTGCTTCCTCCATGCAAGGGCCGGCACTGCATCTCTGACACGCTCGGGGGGGGCACTGCATGCGGTACTCCGAGAGGGAGCCCATGCCTTACCACGATGAGAGCGAGGTCCTTCCTTCCCCCTACGCCGCCCACGACGCTCTGGGACTTGCTAGACTGCCGCCTCTCCGGAGGGAGGAACGCCACTCCGATATGTTTGCCGAGCACCTCACCCGGCTAATGCTTAGATAATGGATATTGTCTCTGGCACGTCACTAAGACGAGCTCCAAATTGCTTGGGAGTTTGGAGAAATGAGGGTGTTTCTGCGAATGGGGGCTTTTAAATTGCCTTCAGCTTATATTTATTTTGCTCCCTCGCAAAATCTCCCTAATAGCACAAGCAAATCGCAGCGCGCTGTGTTTCTCCCTTTGCGGCAAGGTTGACTGTAACCCACGAGCTCTTTTCTTTCTGTTCCATATTTCCAATCCTGTCTGATTCGAGCTTTGTAAATAATGTTTAATAGATGCTAAAAGCCCCGCACTCTGATGACAGCATCTTGAAGGGTAGCCCTTCTAGCAGCATTTTTGGAGGGCTTGTATCCAAGAACGGCACGGAGGGAGGGATGCACCCCTCGTCTCTGATAGCTAGCTTCCATCCAAGTATCTCAACATACCTCACCATCATTAACGAATTAAGCTTCCTGGGAGACTGCTCAGTTTTACAGACCCCATTTTATGGAAGGGGGAAAGAAAGGCATGCAGAGAGGTGGAGATTCGTTTGCTGTCACTCAAGTGACAGATCTAGGAACAGGACCAGGGTGTCCTGGCTCCCAGCCCCTTGCTTACTAAGGGAGCATCTCAGCATCCTCATATGGGCTTAGTTTTGGAAGTGGCAAGGACCAGCTGGCTCCTTCCAGATGACTTTCTCACTGCCCGCCCCTTTCTTGATCCATCGCCTCACCTGGATCTTATGCAGAAGGCGTTTAATTTGGAAATCATTCCCCCTCTTTTCCTGAACTCTTCTCAACCATTTACCAGCTGTGGCAAGGCAATTTTCAGAGCTTTATGGCTCTGCAATGAGCTGTGCTAATGCCTGTAGTCAGAAGGGGGGATTGATTGAGGAACTGCTCTGTCACGCTGCACTTGGTGGGGGCCTCCTTTGCTGGTCCATGGGGAGCAGGGCCCCTCCATCCCATGGCGTGATAGTGCATGCATGTGCACTGTTGGAGGGGTGTATGGTCTGGGTGCTCCTGCCCTGTGTGCTGAAGTGTATTGTATAGGGCTTGTGCGTGTGCTTGCACATGTGTGTGCACTGTCACAGCTTACAGAGCATGTGGCTTGTGAAAATGCCCCATGCAAGGGAGCATGTAGCTTGTGGCTACAGGGAGTCAAACACCATAGTTGGCAGGTTAGAGGTGTGTGTAGCCAAAAGAGTCAAAGATGGCAGGCAGAACCCAGGGGGTGCAGGTGGAAGGAGGCCACGTCCGGTGGTGCGATGAAGGGTTGGGTTTTGATCAGGTTCATCACTCCATTCCTACATCCTTCCCTGGCAGTGCTCATGCTCCTCCACGGGCAGGAGATCAGAGGTGACGTGGCACACGTACATGGTACATGGAGGTCCAGGGGAGCCCTGGATGTGCTGGCTCCAGACCTGGGGCAGTAGAGCCCCATCAGCATGATGCACCCAGGTTGATGGTCTCTGCTGAAACCCAGGCCAGAGCCACCAGGGAGGAGCCCTGCTCTGGCACTGCTGCATCCGGCCTCGGCCCGGGCCAAGACGTGCAGCAATTGGAAGATATCAAGATGATGGAGCTGAACAGCTTTGGTTTGGAGCTGGGTGATGCTGGTGCCCCACTCAGCAGCCAGACCCCTGCTCCACAGTGTAGATTCAGCTCTGCATTGGGCCACCTCTCCAGCCCTGCAGAGAAGCAGACCAAGCCATGGGGTGCCCATGCCCACCTTGCTCCTGCCCAGCCCGGCCAAGACCCTGGGAAGGGCTGTGCTGCAGCACTTGGGGAGCTACCAGTCTCTGCCAGCCCCTGGCTCGCTCCTGCACTCTGCTGCTTTTTAGGAGCAGAAATTTATTACAAAATCAATACTGGGGCTTGTATACAAGTGCTAATGTCGGCGCCAGCCAGTATGCTGCGTAAATCACTGGCTCCAGCACCCCGGTAACTGCCCTGCAAGTTGGCAGGCATTGCCTCGCTGTCTGAGCTGCGAAGCCTTCCCCTGTCCCACCCATCACACCTCTGCTGCTAGGCTTACTCCCCTCCATCCACCCCTCACTAGCACACATTGCACACATCCACACATTGCACACATGCACACAACTCTGTTCCCACACTGTTCCCACTGGCTCCACCGACTGTTGGGGAAGCTGGGAGAAGGACCTCATGTTGGGGCTGTAGCCCAGAGCTGGGGCAGCCCCAGGCACTGTGGCTTGGGAATAACCTCTCTGCAATGTGGGCTGATTTGAGTGGGTGCTGTCAAGAGCCAAATGCCAAACACCCCAAGAAGAAAGGAGGCGCCCAGGTCCTGAGCCTGGAGCGGAGCCTGTGCAGCTCCAAGCACAAGGAGGGTGATGGCCTGCCTGGGGGGCACTGCTCCTCCTGCCCAGAGAGGGGCTCTGGGAAATAAGATGGGGTGCTAGAGATCCCCAGTAGCTGTGGGTGAGGCCAGGTTGCTCTTTTCCACCTCCACCCCTCTCTCTGCCAGTCGGTCTCCTGCCCTCTCTCCCCTCTCTGCCGGTACCTCTCTCTTGCCTGGTCCCCCTCGCTCTTCTCGATAATCACTTCTGAGCTCCTCCTGCTCTCTGAAATTGCCTTCCCCAGCAGAGGCTTTAATGCACACATTGTGTTAACCCCAAAGGACAAGACTCCGTACAACTGAGTTACGGCATCGGAAACCCTTTCCCGACCCCCCAAAAGCCAAGCCTCTCTCCCCTCCAATGCCTCCCCTGCTGCCCTCCGACAGACACAGCGCCAGCACCACGTGTCTGCGGTCTCCCCTCCCCAAAGGAAGCCTAGGCTATTGGCAAGTCTGTGCTTGAGCAAGCAGCTGCTTTGAGTGCTTCTCTGTGCCCCACTCAGCCCACCTGCCTCTGCCTACCCCAGGTGGAGGTGCTGGCAGCACGGCTGCAGGAGCCTGGCAGACCGGGCCCCACACCTGGTCACAGCTTGGTTAAGGGAAGTGTCTGCAAGGCTGGTAGTGGGGTGGGCAGGAGGCCACCTCAGCAGGTCCCTAGGTGACATGGGGAAAATCCAGAGCCAGCTCCTTCCTGCAGTGCAGCATGACACTTGCCCATCCCTTCCATGATAACACGGCCAGCCGGTGCTATCTGTGTGCCCCAGAGCCCTTGGCAGAGCTGGCAGGGCTGGCACTACCTGGCAGGGAACTCCCCCTGACATTCACCCGCTCAACAGCCCAGCTGCCTGAGATATAGCAGTGAGCCCCAGGGACATGGGGCGGAAAGTGGGCACTGGAGGCTGGGATCACACCCAGGGCTGGTGGGCAGGGCTGGCTGGAGGACAGTCCTCTTCCTCACTTCCCCTTGGGACTGCAGAGTCTAGGGGAAGAGGGTTATGCTCCGCGACTGCCCTGGCCAGGGCTGGGGTCTGCATAGGCTTGGAGGAGCAGGAAGAACAGGACACGAGACCAGCCTGGGAGAGCAGGGCAGGAGGATGGCTCAGAGCTCACTGACATGCAGGAGGGAGCCAGGCTGCTCGTGCCCTGCCCAGCCTGAGATCCTGGAGGAGGGATGCACCAGACCAGGCTGAGAAGCCCTGGCCAGGAGGGATGGAGCAGCCCGAAGCCCAGACCCAGGTGCTGTGGATGCCTCGGGGAAGCATCCCACCCCCACAGCCCCCTGCCCACGTGCCTCCACCCTGCAGAGACCCCTTCAAGGGCGGTTGTGGGGGCATCCGAAGAGCCTCTTTGCTGGGACTTCTAACAAAGGACCAACGAAAACAGCAGCCTTGAATACGCGCCTGCTCCGAGCAGGTCGGAGAGCCCCAAACTCGGTTCCTATGGTTACCACACGGCCACCGGTTGAGCCTAGCCTCACATCGCTAACTCCGCCGCTGATGGCTTTTTTAATTAGCTGCCCTCTTGCTATTTACCCCAAATGAGCCAGCTCCTTGCTGGGAGTCTGCTCTTGTGGAGCGTGGCTTGGTCCTGGTACCCACGCCCCTGATCAGAGGGTACGGGAAACCAGTCAGACTCCTCCAGGACGGGATCTTCAGAGCCACACACTGCCCTCAACATTTGTCTTCCAGCCCCAAGTGCATCCTATGGCTAGAGGGCACCATGGAAATGTTGCTGCCTCTGGGGTGGAACAGCGCCCGGGGCCCTGGATGCCAGTGCCCAACTTTCCAGCGGTGAACAAGCCCCTGCGGCTCCCCAGTGCCAGGCAGCACAGCGGGGCGGCCGACTCTCTCTGAAGGGCAAGGTTGAGCAAGCACGACTGGGCTTGGAGCCTGAGGGACCACACGTGCAGCAGGGCTGGTGCACTGCCCTCCGCGACCCACCTTGCAGGAAGACAGCCGTGGCCTCACAATGAGCTAGCAGGGCCAGTGCACCTGACCTCTGCCTTGGGCCTTGAAAACAGCCCTCCTGCTGCTGCTGAACTCCCTCCCTGTCCCCTTGACCCCTAATCTCCATCTTCCCATTTCAAGCTGAACAAATCTGCACCCAACAAGGGCTTTAGGGAGCCGTCTGCGATTCCCAGCCAGATGCCGATGCTCTTGGCCTGGCACAGAACCGAGTTACAAAGCTGGGAACGTGCCGTTCCAGCCAAGTCATGTCACGTCAGCCTCCTCTGCCCCCAATGCAGGAGCCATTGCTGACAGCAAGCGGGACTGGCCAGGTCCCAGGCCTGCGAGACCCTCCATCCACCACCTCCTCCCTGCTCCTTACCCCACCCAGAGCTGCAATCCCTCCTCCGGCATAGTTGAGATCCCGGGGAGATGGGCACCCCCAGAGCCTGACAACACAGGGCAGAGTCAGGAGGGCCCTCAACTGTCCCAGCCTCCCCAAGGGACATGCACAAGGATGGGCACTGTGATCAGCTTTGGGATAGGATCCCTTGTATCCTTGCTCTGGGCTGGGGTGTGGGGCAAACAGTTTAGCTTCTTCCAGGCTCAATTTGGTCTTAATTTGCATCCTGGACACTGGGTGTTGCCAGAGAGTCCTATGTTACCAGGAGCCACCAATCTGGGGTGATATCTGGTTGGAAAGGGTCAGGCAGAGTCCTCCAAAGTATGCTGGAGACAGCCAGGACCAGGTTAGGGCACTCAAGGCCCTGGCACAGTGCGGGAGAAGGTTGCTGGTCCTCCCTGGTGGATGGATGGAGGGAGAAGACACTAATCCCTTGTAAAGAATAGGTCCAGATCCTGTGCAGGGCCCTGGGGTGGGGGTGAGGGGGCAGTGCCAGGCCCCTGGCCCTCCTTACCAGCCTGTCGGTGTAGGGGGAGGGCTCTGTGGCTGCCAGGTCATAGTACGGCGTCTGCAGCGGGAGCTTCTGGATCTCCTCCTCGTGCTTCATGTTGTCGAGGTGCACAACCTGGGCAGAGCGGATGGGGATGGGGTCATGGGGGCAGCTGCGACCTCACTCCTGCCACCAGGCTGGGAGCAACCCCTGCCCCATGGACACCACGGGGAGACCCAGATTCCCCCGTGGCTGCAAGCCAGGTCCAGGCTGCCTCTGGACCCAGAGGTCTTGACTCCAGACAGACAGGAAAGTACTGGGCCACTGGCCACTGTCCCCTAGCCCACACCCCAGGCTGAGGCTTGCCAGGGCCAGACATGGTGTCTTCAGAGGCCTGGCACTGGGGTGGGGGCAGGTACCTGGATGTCTTCTGCTGTCAGGTGGGTTTTCATCTCCAGCTTCCTCTTTGGCGGAGGGATGGGCTTGTGAGAGGGGGGCAGGTCAGTTCTGCAGGAAGAGAAACAGGCACTGGTTAGACCAGGGAGGCAGGGCCCTGCCATGCACCCCCCAGTGTGGCTCATGCCCTGTGCTCAGATGGACCACACCAGGCCACACAGGTGCCTGAGTCCATGCCCAGACACCCCTGGGCTCCAGCAGGTGCAGAGACTGGGCTTCCTTCTCCTCTCTGTGGGCCAGCCTGCCTCTGGAAAGCCACGATCCTGACTCGACTTCAGACCAGGAACCCCTGGAGCAAGGACCTGGCATAGACCCTCTTATTTCCACTGGTGTAAATCTGGAGTGGGCCCCTTAGCTTCATCCACTCCCTTTGGTCTACTTCTCCAGCCCCTTCCCAGCACCTTGCCTGGTACCTCTGTGTCACAGCTGGCCCGATGCTGCTGTGACACTGCTGGACGGATCAGTCCAGCTTTCCACTGAGCTGCCCATGCCACCAACTGGATTCACATGGATAATTGCCTCCCTCCCCACCCTCTCATTTGCATTGCTAATGGCTGTGAACCCTCCTGCAACCAGGAGTGTTTTTCTCTGCACAGCATTTCTAATCCCCGGCAAATCCCCATGTCAGACGGGGACCCTGAGGCTGGTGCTGGGAGCTCCAGCTCCTGGTACCACCCAGGATGGGCCCCGAATACCCTCAGCCAAGAGCTGTTCTCATTACTGTGGGACGCCGGGGCCCAGCTGGCAGTGAGAGCTGCCAATCATCAGGTCAATGGGTGTCGAGTTGGGTGGCCTGTCTCTGACGATGGCCATTGCTGGAGGCTCCTGATGACAGCTCCAAGCCTTCCTACCCTGCATGGTGCACCATGAGGACCGGTTTATTCCTGACCCCAAACAGGAGATCCGCTTTAGCCCTGGAGCATGAGGACTGGCAGCCTTTGTAATCTCCATCCTAATGACTGCCGCGGCAAACTGGGCTCATCTGCATATACGTGTCTAATCCTGTTAAGAACTCATTAAACTGTGCAACTCTAATGAGCTGGCTCCCCTGCCCTCCCCTCTCCCAGTCTGTGAGCTCCTGGGCAAGCTCCCACCGATCCTCACTTGTAGGGGAGCAGCTGCCTTGGCAATCCAGTAGATCTCAAGTGGAGAGCAGGACAAGAGAGTGGGGAGGGGGCCGCGAGGGCCGGGACTCCAACAGACCATACCTAGTCCCATTGTAGATGACTCTGCAGGATGCCACGAGGGCACCTCCTTCCCGTGCAGGGAGGGGGGCAGTTTGTTGCATTGGCAAAGCTGGGGAAAATGCAGGTGCCTTTAAGGGTTTCTTATAATGCAAGCCATGGGGTCTCCATATCCCTGTATGGGGCAAAAAAGCTCCTGAGAGCAGGACTGCACAATGGGCTGACCTGGCTCCAGGGCTGGGGGAAGCTGGGCCCGTGCAGGAGATGCTCCCAGGAATCTCCTGGGGGAACGGGTAAGGGTCTGCCCAGCCCAGGCAGGGGAGGGAGCCTGCGTGGTGGGGCCAAGAGGAGCTAAGATGTATGGTTTGGAGGAGACCAGCCAGCAGGACAAAGGGCTGAGCATGAGCAGCACACAAGGGAAGAGAAGCATTTGCCCACGGGCAGCCGACTTGACCCCAGCCAGGGGCACTGTGCACCCCAGCACCTGGCCAGGCCTGAGAGGGAGCAGCACCATGGATAGCACCTGCCCCACTCCCCTGGGAGGAGGCGGCCAAGCAGGGGCTGCACATCCTGGTGCTTTTGCCTCTTCAGCTGGGAGGAGGTGGCAGGAACAGCCCAGCCCTTGTGTGTCCCCAAATACCTGCAGACGAGCCCACAGGGCAGCCCCGGGAGGCACCAGGGCAGTGGGTGCAGCTGGGAAGCCTGCCCCCACTGCTAGCTTGCAGAGCCCCTTGTGAGCCCTCGTGCTGTCTCCAGTGCTGGGCCATCCCAGTCATCACTCATGGCCTGGGGTCATGGCAGGATCAGCCACCAATGCCATGCACAAGGGCAGTATCTTGCATCTGGGCCAGGGGTTGGGTGGGGGTTGAATGCACACATGTGATTCCAGGAGCCAAACTTGGATCCATGTGCATCCACCCATGACCCAAGTACGGGCTTACTTATTCCCTTCCATTCACAGCTGGGATAAAACAGCCCCAGACACCAGCCAGAGTGATGGGGTCTGCCCTGTACTGAGGGTTGAATGCATACATGTGCATGGTAGTGCAGACATGCATGTGCACAAATGTATATTTTGCGCTCGTGGCATTAGGGCCGGCACTACCAGCCTAGCAGGACTCCCTCTCTTCTCTTCACAACCCTGGCCTTCAGCCTACCTTGCCTTCGGATGCTGGCTGGGGTCCTAATGCCTTTAGGTGAAATGCATCCATCCCGCTCCCTGCAGAGCAGCAGCTCAGGAGAAGGTCAGAGGCTGCTGTGGGCTGGGATTCGGGGACTCCAGACATGGGGGCTGTGGGTTTGGGGTCTCCAGCCCCAAACAGGAGGCAGGGGCCAGACTACAGGGGAGCAGAGCTGGAGGCAGCAGGGTGCCGGGAGTGGGGCCAGCACGAGCCAAGGGGCTACTCACAGGTCGTTGTCGGTCTCTGAGCGGCTCTTCTGCTGCCGCCTGTAGACGATGAACACCGTGATGGCCACACCGATGAGGAGCACCGCAGCGACCACCCCCCCCACGATCCCGATAAGGCCCCCCGGGGCTCCCTGTGGCAGCGGCTTATCTGCAAGGGACACAGGGCAGAGAGGAGTGTTACAGCCAGGAGGGTCCTCAGACCTCCCTGACCCCTACAGCCCTCCCCACAGAGCCCCATGCTCCCTGCTGTTGCCCTCTGTGCCCAGGACCATGTGGGGCCCTGATCCTGGGGGGCAGAGTCAGAGCCGTCACCAAGTGCATGTGCTGGGCAGGGCCCTCCCAAGAGCCGGGGTGCTCTGGCTAACATAGGGCACGCACCCCCAGCCCCATGGCTGGAGATCCAGATGAGTCCGAGCTAGCCCCCGCGTGACTAGCGCGATCCTCGTTCAAAGCCAGCCGATCCCCGGGGCTCGATGGGAAAGCTCTTTGAAACGTACGATAAAAGGATTTAATTTGCTCTACCTTCCAACCTAATTAAACTTGAAAACTAGCTAATTGGTACTTTGTACTTACAGCACTGCAGTGATGAAAGAGGGAGATAATTGGAACGGAGGCAGCGCGGAGCTGGGGGCAGGGGAAGGGGCCTGCTGGGCCCCATCACTTGGGGCACGGGTGGGCTCACCTTGCAGTGTGTCCCTACCCTGGCATGTCCCCCCGTTGTGACTTCCCAGGTGTCCCCAGACCCTCATGTGGCTGAGACATGGGCCGGTCATGCCAGCTCTGCTGGGGCCATCACCCTCTAGCCCTGCTTCTTGGAGAGGTGTTGACCACCCTGCACAGACTAGAGGGCTGGATCCATCACATGAAACACAGCCCTGGCAACACCAGGCACTGGTGCATGGTGCTTTGTCGTCATAATCACACAGCCGTCCTGTGACGCCGCTGGGAAAGAAACCCAGGAGTCCAGACTGCCCACCCCTTCTCCAACCATGACCACGCTCTGCCTTTCAGTGCTGGAAACTCTCCCCAGAGCCCCGGTTCCCACAGCTCTGCCCACTGGACCACCTGGCCTTCCAGGCCCCAGACCACCGTGCACTACAGCAGACTAGATCCCAGGAGTCCTGGCTGACAGTCCCCTGTCCCAACTTCTAGACATTGGGGAGAGGAAGCATCATATCAACCATCCCTGTTACGGGATCCCCTTTAGTTCCCAATCCCCCCCCCAGGGTCCAGCCCTTCCCTGACCTGATGGAGACAGCGATACATGACGCTGTCTCTTGCAAATACAAGACTATCAGGATCAGGCTGTATGCGAGTTAGCAGATGGATAGTAGTGACGGTGTCAGTGGTGAGCGGGGTTTTGTATAAACAACAAAGCCGAACCAGGGGAGGAAAGTCTTCGCCCGACCTCCATCTCTCGCCTTCTCGTCAGGCTTAGGCCACACTTTGCAGCTGTCACAATAACAGCCAGGAGAACAATATCGCTCCTTTCTACAAAGCCATCCAGGCCCAAGACCCCTGCCGTCCACCTGAGCCTCTGGATCCCGCTTGTCTGGCACTAAGAAAGGGTCTTGTCTTTTCTGGAGGGCAAATGGACTCACGATCTCCCAGGGTTCGGGTGCTGGAGTTGCTCCCTGCTGCGGCTGGAAGGCAGCAGCCTCTGGGGTGGAGCGGACCAGCCGCTTCGCAGTGCAAGGCGATGCTGTGTCCCATGCGTTCGCAGGGGTGAGGTGGGCAGGTGGAGTCACTGCCTGCCTTGGACTCTCTCAGGGTTGCTGTGGGGATCCTGGATGACCACGTGGGGCCGGCAAGTCTTGTATGGAAGAGTCCCTCCAGCACAGACCCCGAGCTGGGCATCTGGGGCTGTGCCCCCTCTCAATACAACGCCAACATGTCCTGAGCTCCCCTCCAAGTGCACAGCCAGCTGCATGGCCCCAAGATCTGACCACTGGGGCCCTTCACCTCCCAGGGCCAGAAGAAAAGTGCCCAGCCCAGGTCAGCGCAAGCCCCAAGGACTCTCATCTGGAATACACGGCAGGGCGCTCCTGCGTCCCGGTTGCAGACTGCTGCTGACACCGAGGAGCAAAGATGTCCTTGGCGCAGCCCCTGCCCCAGCACCCCCCAGCATGCAACAGATGTGCTCATTGCAGTCATGCAAAGAGGCTCCCTGCACCAGGCCGCAGCATCCCAGAAGCCACGAACAGGCTCCGGCTCGTGCCACTCTCCCGTCTCCTGAATGCTAACCTGCTTTCATCCTGCCTGACAAAGCCCTCCAGAGCCCCCATCAGTCGGCGGCATGCACCCAGCCTTCCCCAGGCCCTTAATTAACAGCTCCGCGTGTCATCGGATGCTGCAGTCATCAGAATGCCGGCCCCGTTGCTCGCGTCTCTCTCTCCCTTCTCCTCTCCGCACGCCGTGTTATCCTGTAAATCATATTTCTGCCTTGAGACAAGCTCACTTCCTTCCATGCTCAAGCAGGCAGTTGAAGTGATGCACTGTAATCCCTGAGACGCCGTTCAAGATGGTGGCAGGGACAGTGGCGGTAAAGCATCTTCCCACCTCTTTGGAGGGGACGTTCCCCTGATGGATGGGCCCCTAGCACCGTGGTCCATGTCATGGAGCCAGCGCATGACATCAGCTTGCCACAAAGGCTGTGGATCAGGGCCTGTGCGTGCGTGGAGGGCTGTGGGAAGGGAATGGAGAAAGGCGAAGGGCCCTGGCAGAGATGGTCTGGGCTTGCCTTTGCTGGGACTTCCCCCTTGCTGGGGTGGGAGATGGAGTCATTGGGGTGACTGGGCTAAATGGACTCAGCATCATTGTGCAGCCCTGCTCACGGCAGCCCAAAGCCCAGCTCCAGGGAAGAAAGTGGCAGCAGGAGAGGTCAGTGCCACCACTGGAGGTGGTGGAGAACCTGGCAAGGGCAGGGGGCCATGGGGTCTGGCTACAGAGGGACCAAAGGGGTTGCAGGAGCGGATGGAGAGGCTGCCCCACACTCTCTTTGACCCAGCAGCCTTTTGCCTCTCTGCTGTCCCCGGCCCCTTTGACTTTTGTGCCATGAAGTTCCCAAGAAGCAACCACAGCAGTGAAATGTGGCCCCAGGCCTTCCCTTGTCCAGAGACCACTGGCTCGGCTGAGTGCAACGCTTTGCCCGTGTGTCTGAATCCAGGCTCCCTGAGCCTCCTAGGGGCCCAGCACACCCCAGTGCCTTGCCCCCCCACAAAGCAGCCCTGGACATGGGGTATGGCAGGGCAGGGAACAGCCAAGTTTAGGGCAACAGGAGTCATGGGGCATTACCAGAGTGCAAGGCAGCTGTGCTGGAGTGGTCTGGGTGCCCAGCAGGGCTGGTAGGCGCTGCACGCAGCAGGGGTAGAGAGCACTGCCAGGGGCTGCAGATCAGTCAGCAATGCGGTGGGCCACCAGGACTGGATTTGCAGATGGGGACTGGAGCAAAGAGGCCAGGGCAGCACGAGGCACAGGGCTGGGAGGCCAGAGGAGGCTCTGCAGATTACGCATGCAAAGCCCCACGCTCCCAGTCATGCTACAGCCAATGAAGAACTCCCCCCAAAGTTTGCAGGAAGCATTTGGCAGCGAGGCAGGTAGCATGGAGCCCGAGGGGACCAAACAAACAGCTCAGCCTTATCAGAGTGGCTGAGGGCCTTGGGGAGCTCTTCATTCCTGCTGAAAATGAAATTAATTCAAACTATTAGAATTAGGGAAGACGGAAAGAAAAAGCCCAAATCTCCTTCCGCACCATTCGCTCCATTATTCTGCTCTTGCGCATCGGCCTCCCACAGCCCTTGCCCCCTCCTGCAGCCAGCTCGAGACAGATAGATGTATGCATCTGGGGTTTCTGGGACTCGTTGCCTCCTACATGTAAATGCTATGGAGGGGCAGGGTGGGGAAGGGGTTTGCCATGTGGCAGCTAAGCCGGGTGGGAACCCAGGAGCCCTGGCTCCCAGCAGAGCCTCCAGAGCTGCAGATTGTGAGGCATCCTTGACTAGGAAGGGAGAGGAAAGGGAGGAAGGCTGAATGCTCAGAGCCAGCTTGGTCCCTCTAGGAGGGCCCAGGGGATCAAGATCTAGCAAACCCATCTCAGGTCTTGATATGATGGAGAGCAGGCATGAGCCCAGGACCCATAATGACCCAATCAGAACCGGCAGTGAGAGCGGCGCCCTGCAAGCAGCCAATCAGAGGTGTACATGAGACGTAGATCCTCCCCACATCACACCCCACAGAGCGATTCGGGAGATGGGGTCCCCTCGATTAACCAATTGCGACGCCCAATTAAACCAAGCCAAGTGGGCTGACAGCCTTCCCCAATGGATGTCAAGAACCTGTTAGGAGGCTGTCGTGCGAAGGCCTCTGTCCCTAGCACAGGCCCTGCCAGCCATGAAAAACACCCTGGTACGAACCACCACCCAGCTGATGTCTCCATCTGCCATGACAGTCCCAACACAGATTTACTGCCCTGTCCAGACAGCCGGCAGCAGCAGCATTTCATGCTGCAGGAGCTAGGCACACGTCCCGGGCCCGGGGCTCTGCAATGCAGCTGCAGAGCCAAACAGCAAAGAATGGAGGAGCTGAGCGAGCCTGTCCCCACCCCAAGCTGCATGGGGCACTGCAGACATGCCCAATACTGAGGGTCAGAGCTGGGTGCTGGTGAGAGAGAGCATCCACACGTGCCTCACTTTGGAAGCACTGGAGCTGGCGCTGCCCTGTTTGAGCAATCTCTAACAAGCCTCATGCCTGCCCCCACTCTGGATGGGGAAATCAAGGCACAAGCAATGCAGTAAACTGTCCAAGGACAAGCAAACCCAGGAGTCCTGATCTTTCCACCCTCCTCACTCTCCATGCACTTGCAACCATGCTCCCAAGCTCTCCCCATTGCCACAGTTCACCTGCACACAGGCCTGCCCACCCCACCCATACGAGAGGCTCAGAGGAAAACCTGTCTGCCATGTGGCTTCCCACCCCAGCTCACACAGGCGTGTCCCCAAAGGAGGGTCGCATGCCGTGCGCTCTCTCCACTGGCTGAGCCTCCAAGTGCAACAATGAGCTAAAAGGATGCTAAATAAAACAGCCGCAGCAGGAAGGCATGGCTGGACTGGGGTGTCCCCACAGCCAGCTCCTGTCTGCAAAGGGCAATCGCAGGCTGGGAGCAGGAGTGGCAGGAGGGGAGACCTGAGCTTAACTAAGTGATGGGGCCATGGCTGGGCTAAGCAGCATGTGCCTTTTGCTGTACATGCTGGCCAGAAGGGCAAGCAGAGATCAGGGAAGGGCTTGGGCAGGGAATCTCTGCAGGCCAGTTTGATCTCACTGCACCAGGGAGGTCAGGGCCCAGGGGTTGTCCCCAGGAGAGGGCTGGGTCCTGCCTCTAATGGGACCACAGGCTGGAGGAAGCAACAGTTCCCAGGGTAGAGAATCAGCCATGGGGTTGCCTGAGGGGGTGTCGGGCTAGGCAGAAACCCCATGGTGCCCAGAGCCATGGTCCCATATGCAGGCCTATCTGAGGTCCTGGTTCAGCTGCCCCACGGACAGTGCAATCTGGAGTGTGGGGATGGCACCTGGGGGAGATGGGCATGGCATGGGCTAGTGCGGGCCCGGAGGGGTAATTATGCGGTCCAGAGCTCAGATCAAAACCTCCCTGCAAAGGACGAGGGGTATGGGGGGCAAGCGCCGGAGACGGGGAGTGGGAGGAGAGAGTCAGTCTTACCTGCCTTGGGGTCTCCAAGGCTCTTGCTGCTCCTCCCTGCACCCTGTTCCCATGGTTGGTGACGTGGGGTGCTCCTCTCAGTTGGCCTATACCCCTCTGCCCCCACCCCAATTGGTGCTGCTGGGGGACCAGGACCTCAGTGCTGTGGGTCTCGGAGGGGAAGCTGCAGAGCAGCCTCCTGGCCGGATCCAGGCACGGCTGCCACGTGCGTGGGGGAGCAGGCTCCTGCCCGACCCCTCCCACAGCCACAGGTACAGGCAATTTTTCTCCTGGGGGAGGACCGGGCCCTGCATTTCCAGCAGGAGAAGAGCTGAGGGGGCCTTCCCTGAAGAGCCAGAGAAGCAGGTGGCACAGAGGTGGCTACAGCCTGCCACGTGGTTCAAGGTGGCACACGCCTTTGCAGGTGACAGCTGCAAATCCCCAACACCCCCCCCCCCCCCACAGTGCTCCCAGCCCCTGCTCTGAGAAGCCCCCTCCCTTGCCCTGCCTCTGCCTCTGCCTCTGCCAGCTCACACACATGTCCCAGCCCCCTGAGAACCTGCCTGGGGTATCCAGAGCCACCCTGCGTACATCCACAGCTGGCAGGGACGGGAGCCAGTCCAGGGGGTTTGCTGCAGTGTCGGGGCTCTGCCATGCTGGCCTTGACTCGCTGGCACAGCTCAATGTCGTGTGACTCTCGCAAGAGGTGAAGCTGGCATCCTGAGTGTCAGGTGGTTGAGGTTTCCAGGGTGCCAAGAGCTCTCTGTCGCATCGCATTAGTGCATGGAGGCAGTGTGCCAGCTTCCACATGCCAGCGGCTGCCTGCATAGGAGGCACCTCTGGGCACCAGTGCTGGGGTGTGTGCTCCCATGCCCGTGTATGTGACCCTCCTTGCACCCAGATCATCCTATACAAAGCAGCAGGACCCGGCTGAGAGCCACGGCACTGCCCCATGGGCTGGAGGGCTCTGCCGTCACCCAGCTCCTGCCTCCCCTCTCCCTGACCAGTGTACATCAGGAGAGATGGAGTAGCCAGAGCTGTGTGCCTCTCCTCACGGCCCCCTGCCCTCCGCCCTCCGCCAGGGCATGCCAGCCTGCCATGGGTATTTTGCAAAGGGGGATCTGTTTTCTTCTGCTGTCACTGCTGTGCAAGTGGCCTGATTTTGATTCCAGTCAGCCCTATCCTCGGGGGACCCTGGCCCCAAAGCCCTTTGTCCAATCTGTCCCAGGAGCTTCAGGAGATGAGAATCAGAAGCATCTGCATAAAATTCCTCCGTGCTAATGACAATCACGTGTGAGAGCAGCTCAGAGCCGGCTCCCCCCGTCCAACCAGCAGCAGGGGCTCTGGCAGACAACCACTGCCCCACACCCCCTCCCCGCCCTGCCCTGCCCTGCCCAGCTCCTGCCCTCTGAATATTTTCCCCAGCCCAAACAGCACTTAGAGGCTTTGCAAAGGAGGGGGAGAGGAGCTGGGGGCAGGGAGCCTCTGCAGGGCCCCGGCTTTGAAGAGACACCCCATCTGCCCCCGGACGTGCCCAGGTGGTTGGGATTAGTGGCGATTTCACGCACATTCCACCCAGGGCCACGGCTTCGCTGTCCACCTCGGCAGCCACAGCCCAGCCCAAGGAGGCTCAGCTCAAGCCTGCGTGCGGGAAGCCGAGGAGCCATCAGTGGTTAAGGAGCTCCCGGATCCTGAGAGCATCATCTTGTCTGGAATGCAGCTTGACCCCGAGACCTCGCGCTGCCATTCCTCTTTGAGCTGCCTCCAGCAGCCGCTAATAGGGATGGAGTTTGGGTAATCTCCAGGGGAGCAGGGAGCAACCGGAGCGTTAACTCGGTGAGGCCCAGCAGGAAAGGGCACTGGCTTTCAGAAAGGATCCTTTGCTGACGGAGATCAGCAGTGCCCTACGAGTCGTCTCTGCCGGGGACAGCTTTGCCCGGGCCAGGAGAGCAGCTGCCTCTGGGGTGCAGCACCAGGGGGGTTAAATGGCGCAGTGCAACAGTCTCAAAGGGCCAAGGAGGTCACTGCAGTGTTGAACACAGCATGGGCAGTGGGGCCAGTTTGGGAAGTGGCATAAATGAGCATCAACCCTACTGATTTCACTGCAGCCCAAGTGATCTGTAGTGATTGTGCCCCACAGGCTGGAGCTGGAATGAGGCTCACTGTACACATGTGCACACACACACACATGCCTGCCTGGGACCCCACCCCAGTGCAGTGCCAGAAAGGCCCGCTTCAGCTCCACATGCCAAACCCCCAGCTTCTCTGGGGTTTGGGTTGAGTCCATCTCTTCACGCAACCCCACAACAAAGCCTTCTGCAACCCCGTCATCCCCGACAGGGACCTCTGGGACCTCTCCAGCCTGGCAGTTCAAAGGCAAGGCCACAAACCCTCTTGTCTGATCCAGCTCCTGGTTCCTGAGGCAGCTGCTGTGGCAGTAGCTTACGTGGCACGGGGAAGGTCAGGCCCAGGGCAGCTTCCCTGTCCCTACAGGACATGCACACAGACCAGGCCCAGAGAGGGTCTGGGCAGAGGTCTCCTGCACTGAGCCAGCGCATTGCAATCTGCAGAATCAGGCAGCAGCAGGCAAGGCCCCAGGGATGTGAGCTGGGCAAGGTGCCCTGGGGTTTGCTTGTTCCAGGGCCTGAACTGCGATCCCAAGCGCCAGGCGAGGGCTGCCCCTTAGGGGGGTGTCTTCTTGCTATGCTGGAGAAGCCCCTTAGATGTACTAGGAGTAGATCCCCACCCAACCTCCCACCCCCCAGGCTCTGCTTCAGTGCATATCCCCAGCCTGGGCATCCCTAGGTCTTGGCCCCATTCTGCCCACTCTAGTTCATCTGCCCCCTTCCCCTCACCTTGCTGCCCTGCCCACTTTCTGCTGGGGGGTGTGGGTGCCATGGGACAGCCCCATCACCCACTCCCTTGAACCTGCTGGCTGCCAAGCCCGTGCAGGGCCAGACACAGCCCTGGCCTGCACCTGAGCTGCCTGATGGTGCTTCTCCCTCCCAGCTCCTTGTTTCAGATCTGCTTCATTTCCTCCCAGGTCAGCAGAGGGATGAACAATCAAATCCCTCTCTTAGCTTATTTCTGCTTCTGTGTGGCCCAGAGAAGGTGTCGACACTCAAAACTGCCCCTCCTGGAGCTCAGGGGTGGGATCCTGCTCTCCCTGGTGCTGGCTGCAGTCCAGAGCCACTCTGCTACTTCCAGCTGCTTTCCCTCAGCCTCCCGCTGTTGTGCAGCAGAGCAGAGCTGGCCCCTAATCCGTGCCTGGCTGCTGATATCGCCTGGATCCTCAGGAGAGGCCATTAGGGTCATGCTATTAGAGACAGGCACCAAATGCAAGTGGAGAGATAGGGGTGCGAGGCTGTGTCAGCCCTTATCAGTTGCTTTAAGGGTGTTAATTTGCTCAAGGACCCTTTGGCTGTTCCCCCGGGCACATCTGCACTCCACTCAGCCACGCATGATGCTGATGCACCCCGCTGGCTCTGCTACCCTTGTACCAGGACCACCTGCTCCTTTTTGGCATGCATAAGTTGGAGGCTTGGTCTAGGTACCTGGTCCCCCTGCCACCGGTGTTATTCATGGAGCCAGCCCTGGCATAAGGGTCAAGCTCCAACTGGTGGCAGAGACCATTTGGGTTTGTCTGGCAAGATGAGGTGCCAGCAGCAGCTGTGAGGAGAAGAGGCTGCAGCCCTCTGCTTCCCAGCCGCTGCAGCAGCTGTTCCATCCTGGATGCTCCTTCCCCTGAAATGCACCTCCTTGGTGGTTTCTTGGATCCCTAGGGGACCTGTCAGAGTCCAGACAAGGGAACACCCCTGGGATACTGCCATCGTGGATGCTACTGCTCCTCTCCACAGGGGTGCCAGCAAGCCTAGACACTGAGCTGCCTGGGGACCGCAGGGTCGGTGACAGTCCTGTTTCCAGCCCTCTAGGAATGGGCCAGGAGGAAGAAGGAGGCTGTGTGGCATTCACGTGGCCCTGGCCTGGTGTCAGCGCTCCTATCCTGCTGACCGAGCACTGGCAGCTGCAGCAGATTCCCTGGCTCCCCTTGCACCAACCCCTTTTGGAAGCAGGGTGCTGAGATCGAGGTCTCCCCCATGTCTTTGGGTTGCAGATCCCCATTCCCACTCCTCACCTTTGCTAGCAGAGAAAGAGAACCAGAGCCCGTGCTTCCCTAGTCCCTCTCACCATACAATCCCAACTCACTTTGCAGGCCCTGGGAAGGACTCAAGATCATGGGCATTGACTGGGTTAAGTGATTCATAGTCATCTTTATATGGCAGTGGTAGATTAAGCCCACAACCTCCATTTTCCAGCTGAACAAACTGAGGCACAGAGTGGTAGAATGACATTGCCAATGTTAGCAGTAGCATGAAGTGAGTCCGGGAGTCCTGAGTCCCAGCCCTCTGCCCCAATTGCCATGTTCTTCCCTAAATCAGAGGCCTTTATTAAATGATATTCCTCTCCTAGACCCAGTGGGAGAACCCAAGAGTCCTGACAGTCAAAAAGCCATGACTCTACACTTGAGAGGAGAACTTCAGCATACAGGCACGTCTTTGGGTCTGTCGCAAAATGCACAGCAACATGATATAAAATCAAGCGGTATGCACAAATGAGAAGTAGCTTCCCCTTTGTACTAGCTTTGGAGTGTAAAAAAATGACCGTGGAAACTTGCACTATCGTGGAAAGATTTGCAGCTGAGGGAGCAGAGGACCAGATGGGATTTTTAAAGTAAGAACAAAAGCAACTGTAGCAGTGGACCAGAGTCGATGGAGATGGTAAAATCGTTAATGACTCAGAAGAGGAACAAGCACTGAATAAATATTTCCTCTCTGCCGTTGGAAAGTATCGAGACACTGTACTTGAATTGTAGGAGGATAAAATACTTTCCAGGCCGCTGGAAACAGAAATGATATCGGCTGGAGATAACAGGGACCCAAGAGGCTTCAAAGAGCTGGCTGAGGAGATCTCCAGCCCTCTGCTGTTTAATTTTTAATAAATCTCAGCATAATAGAGAAATTCCAGCGGACTGGAAGGTGGGGCCAATATTTCATGAGGGCAAGTGGGGTGTTTCTGGGAACCATAGACCAGCTGGCCTGGCACTGATCACACGCAAATGAATGGAAGAGCAGATACACGATTCCACTGATGAAGAAATGAAGTCTAAGAATCTCCTTAATGCCAGGCAGCTCAGGTTTGTCAGAAAATAGATGTTGTCAATCAAACCTCATTTCTTTCTTTGCTGAGATTATGAGTTTGGTTGATTAAGGTGCCGGCATAGATGGAGTGTGCTCAGCCTGCTCTAAGGCATTGACTTAGTATAGCACGACACTGATTAAAAAATTAGCGCTATACGATATCAATAAAGTGCATGTGAAAGGGATTAGGAGCTGGCTAACTGACAGCTCTCAGGCAGCAGTTGTCAGGGGGGATTCATTACCGCGTGAGAGTGTTTCTAGCCAGGTTCTGCAGGGATCTTGCGCTCGGTCTGATGGTATTTGCTGTTTCCACTAGCAGCCTGGCATCCCAGCTGAGTTGTGTCGGTGATGCCAGGACCGCTGCAAGGCAAAGTCCCCTTCCAGAGCCATCGGGGTGGCGTGGGGACTGGAGTCCATGCCAACTACCGTTGGGTTAATACAGCCAGATGCACAGTTGTGCAATGATAGGGACCACGGGCTGCGGCTACGGCATGGAGAGCTGCATCAAGGGCTCTGACATGGATGCAAGGAGGCCCATGGGACTCAGCACTTGGGTAATGGGCTGGCATGTGAGGACCTGGGATACACAAGAGACCAGACCGGGGGGTCTTGGTGGTTCTTTCTGGCCCCGGGCTCTGGGGAGCTGGGCCTCTGGGGTAATTACTGAATGATACTGCACCCCCAGGGCTGGGAATGGAGCCCAGTGGCCCTGCCACCTACCTTCCTCTCATCACCACGGCCTTCCCTGGAGCCCAGGAGCAAGGCCCTGCTCTGATCGCTGGACTCCATCCCCAACACCTGCAGCGTAGCAGACTCAGGGTGGGAGTGGGAGCCATATGGCTGCTGAGGGAGGGGAGTCTGCAGCATGCTGCCTCCGGGAAGGCTGCCAGGAACCCAGCAGGGGCATCCCAAGGATGGGGAACCCCCCAGACACCTCAGCGGGGAGACTGGGAAAGAGCAACGCGGCTCTCGGCCCAGCTGCCTGGGAGCCAGAGGGGCTGCCATTCCTGGGGGGACGCCCAAGCCATTCCTGGCTCCCCCCAGCATGGCACTCAAGTAACTCGTTACAGGCAGATCCCCAGTGCCATTTTAGGTCAGATCTAATTGGGAAGCCGTAGCGCGGAGCTATAAAACATCCGTTAATATGCTGGAACTATCTAGTTAAATGCCAATTATAAAACCCCATAAGCTGCTCAACTCAAATATATTAATAACATAATTAAACATTTATTGCTTATGCAAATTCAAAGTTAAGTTAATCGGACAGCGACGAAACCCCAGGAAGTGACCATTTAAGTAACTAATGTCTATTTAATTATCATCCCCTCCCATTCTAAGAGCCCCCGTGCCATTATTCTGGACTCCTTTGTGATGTTTGTTTGAGCTGTTCAGCTTCAGCATCTGCGGCAGCTTGCAGACAGCTGTTAGCATCAGAATTAATGCTCCAGGCTTCTTGTGCCCCCCCCGCTTGCACAGCTGGCAGCAGCTGGATAGGACACACCTCCTACTCCCCCTCCCTGCATTTGGGATGGCAGTGCAGAAAAGAAGACTCTCAGAGCCATGTGAATCCCGGTATTTTGGAGCCAGGCTCTCAAGGCTGATTCAGAAATCCGGGAGCTCTGTGGGATTTTAGCATCTTGGTCCAGCAGCCGAGGGAGACAGCCAAACCCCTCAGAGCCGAAGGGGCGGATGGGAAGTTTGCAGCTGGGGCTGTCTTGGGGGGCTGCTGGGAGCCGGTGGGTAGTGAACCAGAAGTCCCCGCAGAGGGACGGTCTCACCATGTCTGAGCAAATGTCTGGGAGAGGAGGAAAAGCCACGAGGCCGGGGGCGGGGGGCACAGAGAGGCGATTTGTGCCGCATTCCAGCCCCCCGGCCTTAATGGGAACCAGGCGCCTTGGGGAAGGGATTTGTGCCTGGAAGCCAAGACCGGGGCTTGGCACTGCAAGGGGGAGGGGGCAGGCAGCTGGCTCATGCCGGGCACCTCGGGTTCTGCTGCTGGCCGCGGAGACGGGGAGCCATGGCCAGGGCACTGTGTGGATGCCTGCATGAGCTGGCCACTTCTCCGAGCCCCTTCGCAAGCAGGAGGAAAAACCCGAGGACAGAGAAGTGGGATGGGGGTCAGGGTAGACCAAGAGGGAACGCTCTTGAGCGCCCGACAGGAGAAGTCAGGACTCCTGGGTTCCTTTGCCCTGCTCTGCCACAGACTCGCTGTATGACCTTGGTGGAGTCACTTGGCTTCCGCAAACTCCCTGGGTTCACGAGAGGGGGAGGCTCTCTCCTTGCCCCAGCAGCAAGCTGAGGCTTAGAGGGTGAATGGGGCCGTGTCTGGGCAGAAGGCAGTAGGTTAGGGCCTATTTAGAGAGAGGCCGGGGAGCTCAGATAGCCAGTAGGCAGGCGCTGGGGGAAAGGAAGCCTGAGTCCTTGGGGGATGTGGTGCTCCCTGAGGAGGCCCCACAAGCCAGGGGAGAGGTCCCCCCCTTAGCGACAGGCCATAATTTACATCTGACAGGTGTGAAGCTGGCAATTTTCTTCTCAAACCTGCCAGATAAATAGGCTGGCAGGAGTCGGGGAGACTACAGGAGCAGAGAGGTAAGACCAAGTGGAAGCAGAGTGGACTAGGCAGTCAAGCATGGTGCCCGGAGAGGACAGGCATGGTTCTCAGGCAAGGAATTAACCTGGCCATGCGTGTCTCCATACTGCAGCCAGGAGAGCCAGGACAGGGCTGGACACACTGCTAGCGTCCCCGCAGCGCCCCAGGGCAGGCTGCCTTGAGGGAGGCAGAGCAGCTTGTATCGCAACCCTTGCCGTTACAGGAGGCCAGCCCTTGGTTTCAGGGGGATCTGGGTGGGTCCCAAATTCACAGGCCCACCATGACCTGCCCAGAGCATTTGAACCCAGCATGGCCTGCCCAAGTCACTAACGCAGTCCCCACGGCAGCCAGGAGCAGTAGTAGGCTGTTCTCTTTCGGAAGACCGGTTTCAAGGCAGGGGGTTGCAAGGGAGGGGACCCCGAAGTACTCCAAGATGCCATGACTGCTCCCCCTCCATGTCGAGGGCTCCCCATGCTGGCACACATTTGCATAAAGCAATTCCCTACAACAAGTGCGTTCCCGCAGATGCAGCCCTGCTTCGGAGACAATCGGAGAAGAGACAGAAACCTGAAAAGAATCTAATAGGTTTCAACGCAAATTAATTCCCCCAGCTCCAGGCTGGGCTGGTACTGGTTTCCAATGGTTTGGACCAGCATTAGAAAGGGAATCTGGTTTGGATGTGCCCATAGGTTGGCATGCAGGCTGGCACTGGGTTGGGACCCTACAGCCGGTTCCCTGACGCTTACCAAATGCTGCAGAGCGAGGATAAATTGAGCGTGAGGGTGATTCTCTGTGTGCAATTGGTCTCTGGCATTTTTAGAGCCCCCACTTCTGTGTAATCAAGTCTCACCCTAGTCTGGAGTTAATTCAGCTCAGGGTCCCCAGGGGATCCCCATCCCTGCTTGTCACAGAGCCCAGTCTCCCTTGTACAGCGCCCTTCCCCGCTCAGCACACTGGCTCCTCTGAGGCTGCCGTGCAAAGGACTCCTTAGAGAGACTGTGGTGTCGAGGGATGAAGATGAAGGCTGTGTGTCTGCCTTCCCTTTGCAGCCTGCTTGGGCCAAAGTCTATCATGGGGGGAAATGTGTGCCCTCCAGCAGAGTCAACAGAGCCAGAAGCACTCCCCGCAGCCAGGAACCAGGCCTGTCAACTCCGGCCAAGGGCTGGGACAGCACGATTTTCACCCTTCCTTCGCACGGAGTGAATGGCCGAGCTCAGCAGAGACTCTTGATTCACAGTGTCATGAGCCAGAGGAGAAACAAGTTCCTCCCGCAGGCAGGAACCATCAAGAGGCTGCTCCATATAGTGCTGGAGATAACACGCACACCTGCAAGGCAGTTGCTGCCTGCCTGCCACGCAGATAACTGTGCAAGATCACAGCCACCACGGCCCCGAGTTGCGCCAGAAAGCCTCTCCCAGCTGCTCCAGTGCTGATGCCATTCCAAGCCTCCTGTCTTTTTGCTGTTTTGAAAGACAGAGAGGTGGCAGCCGTGGGGGTTTGCTAAGCAGATCCTGGAGAGCCGTGCGGGCCCAGGGAGCTGGGTGCACCTGCCGGCTGGGACCGTGCTGTGCTGGGAGGGGGCAGGGTGCTCTCGGCACAGGGTGACACTGAGGAAAGGATAGGGGAGCAATGCTTTGCATGGCCACGCAGGCTGCAGCCACCACTGCCTGCTCCAGCAATGCAGGTGGACCCATAGAAACCCCAGGAAAAGGGCATCTCCCTGGCATCCCAGTCCCCACTGCCATAGACCCAAGGGCTCAGATGAGTTGCACCAGCCCAGGGAAGAACTGGTTCTTGGGGGTTGGATCCCTCTCTCATGGGTCCAAATCCAGAGCTGCTCCCTGCACTGTATGGGAGAGCTGAGAGTCTGGGCATTGCATTCAGAAAAGCCAATACCCCACATTTTGTCCACCTGCCAAGCTCTGATAATCGCCCTGATCCCAGCCAGGCCAGCTGGTGGGGTGGGAATAATCCTGTGCCCCTTTTGCCCACCCCCATACTTCCGCAGGTTGCAAAGAGACACATGTAGCTGCTTCCCTCATTGCTCAGCTGGATGACATGGCCCAGAAAATCAAGGGAGTGATTCCCTGGAGTCCTCGGTGTAGACCCAAGGGTGGCAGCAGCTGGCCCCCTACCCCTTCCAGCTCCCAGCCCCATCCGCACCCTCACGCCTTCTCCTCTCCCGCAGAGCTCAGCCAGGCCAGCTGTTAGTATCTCCCTGGTTGCTCTCAGGAGATTTCTGGGCACTGGCTCCTCTCCTCTCTGCAGTGCAGCCCTTTTCCTTCTCTTGCAAGGAGACTGGGGATACAGGTCTTACTGGGTGATTCCCAGAGTCTGGAGGTGACCAAGCTGACAAGACCCCAGCCGGCCGACAGGACACTTGCGTTTCCGCTAGGACCTCTACCTGGATCATAGCAGCAGCAAGGGGGGGTCGGAGCCAGCTGGAAGGATATAACTATCCTTTAACTTCTTCCAAGCTGGGTAAGAGGCTGGAGGAGATGCCTTCCTCCCTGGGCAGGCTCTGGAGGGGTGGGTGGGCAGCAGTTCCAGGCTCCAGGTTGTCCCCTTCCACCCCCGGTCAGGACCCACCTGCTTGGTCAACCAGCCTTGCATTGCAACCACAGCCCCCATTCTGCTCCAGTCTTTAAGCATCCTGGGGGCTAGATGGTCGTGGGCTCCAAGTGCTGCCCCACCTTCCTGGCTTCTTGTGCACCCAGGCCCTCTGCGAAGCACCCCATATCACGGGAGACATCAACACCCCTGCTAAAGCAGGTGTCTTCAGCTGGTGTCCACGGTGCCCTCGGTACTACCCGGGCATACACATGACATCAGAAAGCAAACCTGGGTCTTTTTTTAAAATCCTTTATTTATAAAAAAGTACATTTCTTTCCACAGCTGAGCCACTATTCATTTTTTTTATACAAGTAAAAGGAGAGTGAAGCAACACCCCCCCACAAATCTGAACCGTGAGGATGCCCCCCACCCCGAACCAACCAAAATGCTTACAAAGGATGGGAAACAAAACCCAAAAAACAAACTGAAAAAGAAAAGGAATTCCTCAAAGCAAAGTCAGTCCAGTTACAGCATCAGTGTCTCTCTCTTTCTCTCTCCCTCTCTCTTTTTTGCTGTTTTTTTTGTTTTTTTTTTTTACAAAAGCATTTAACGACACAGGTTACAAAAAAAAAAAAAAAAAAAATGCAGGGTGGGTTGTTTCAGTTTTTTGATTCCACAACGATCATGAACAGCAAGGAAATAAAAAAAAAAGTCACTCAAGTTGGAGGGGAAATGGGAAAAAGAAAGGCAGGCAGGAAAGTCCATTCTCAACTGCGGAGCTGAGATGACTGGCTGAGGGCCGGACTCCCTGCGGTCGGTCGGTACGGTGACGTGGGGCATGCCACGTCGGGCTTCAGGATGGATTCAACACCATCGGGAGGGCTTGATCTTGCAGCCTTGCAATTCATCACTGTGCAGGCAGCCAGCATGCCCCCCCCATTGGCCCCCGTTTTTGGAGTTGCTCCTGGTCCTTGAGCTGGCCTTTCTGCACAGGGGTGAATTAAGCCAAGTACTGCTGACCTCAGTGGGGTTTGTTCCAGGGCTGCAAAGTCAGACCCTTCATGGGATATATCTAAGCATGGTGGGCCCGCATCCTCCTCCATCCCTCAGCCCGGCCTGGCTCGGGGATTCCCTGCCTCTCTCAGGGGAGCTTTGCTGGGAATCGTGCTCATTGCTCAAGCTCCCCATGGATCCGTGTTGGACTTGGGGAAACACTCACAGACTGGGGAGGGCTAAAGTGCTATCGTAAGCCACGTTGAAGAAAGAGCAGGCATCGGCGCACACAGTGCTGGCAATGCCCCCAGCCCCGTGCCATAGGAGCCTGGGGCTGGAGAAAGTCTGTGCTTCCACAGCCTTTCTCCATTGCTCCCAACAGTGCCTGCAGGCCGATCCAGCCGGGGTGGCAGTGCATTTCTCTACAAGCCAAGTGTGCCCTATTGCTTGGGCTGGAGATGCGCTAGGCAGCGCCCCAGCCGGCTCTTGCTACAACACCTACTCTTGGGGGGAAACTCGGGACTCTGAGAACATCTACTCCACTGAATGGAGCCTGGTTAAGGATCTGCTGCTGGCATGCAATGCGCCTGCCTACTTCTGCACTCATTAGGCTGTGGGGAGACACGCAGAGACCCCCCTCTGCCTTCCTGGCTTCCAGGTGGAGCATGTGTGTGATGAGTACATGCTCCCCCTTAATGCTGTTCCCTTCTCTAACCATGGGCAGGCCCCTTCCCTGGCTCTATTCCCAAGCCACCAGGCAATGGCTGCCTTGTTTTTCTCCTCTCTGTCATCCGTTCAGCTCTGGCGGCTGGGCTGGTTGGCTTGCTGCTTTTGCAAACCTTCAGGTTTCTCTCCCCTCCTCCCCCCAGCTGAACAAAAATGATTTGCAAAAAGGAGTGGGGAAAAAAATCTGATTAGCTCAGGGGAAACAGCAGCGTCAGGATGAACTGTGAGAGCTAACTACGACGGGAAGGCAGCTGGGACATCCTCACATGGACAATGCAAGAGTCTCAAGGCAGAGGCTTGCACTCAGTGCAGATCACTGTGCATGGGGCAGGGGAAATGGCTTAGATTTTACCATCCTTCTCCCCATGGCATGTGTCCTGATGGGCTGAAAGGACCCTGCTGCTCGGTGATCAAGGTTTCTCTTTAGCAAGGGGATTCCTGTCTATGCGTGGCCATGCACCCTGGCTGGACTCCCTGTACCCCGTGCCAGCAGCAAGCGCTTGGGGAGGTGGTGTCCTGGGATCCCCTCCCAGATCAGCCTGACAGGACAGGCCCTGGGGAAGGACCTTCCACCGTCCCTACAGAACCAGGCCTGGCTGAGCTCATGAGGCTGAAACATAGCCCACCCCATGAGTAGGAGCCAGGTGCCCAAATCCCAGAGGCACTTTGCAAAGCAAGGGGTGCAAAGCTAGAGGTCAAGAGCTACATCCCCCGCCAGCCCCAGGGTGTGTATGGCTTCCCTACAGCAGCCTGTGTCAGCTTCTCGTGGATTGCTGTGGTTTGGCCCCCACCTGCATGAGGCTGGATGTGCTTACCCCAGGCAGGGGTTTTGTCCCATGTAGTAGCAGCTCTCAGACAAATTGCCAATGGATCATTTTTCACGAGGCTCCTTCTGCCTTGCTACAGGGAATCAGTGGGCCATGCTAACGAGGGTCCCCCAAGAGCTGCACTGCTAATTAACTGGCTCCAGAAAGAGCAGCGGGACTGTGGATGTCTCAAGTCGGGGGCTGTACTGGGTGGGCCCAGCAACCAAGGACCTGTGCAGGAATGGTGTCCTTCCTTCCCTTTTGGTTTTTGCGTGCTCAGGAAAATGAATCGGTGAGGAGGGCAGGGGAGCCATGGAGCCCTGACCCAGAGGAGATGGCAAGTCTGAGCACCCATGGGTGCAGCGTATCACCTGCCAACTAACCCCCACCATATATCTGCCCTCCAGAGCCACTGGTCTGTCCGTGAATAAGCTCGCCTGTGCTGCCTTTGCTTCCTACCCTCCCCTGGATCTAGCTGGCCCTACCTAGCAGGCTTCCTAGCACTCAGAAACAGAAGCATCATGGCTGTAAACTGAGCTCTCATCTGCAGGACAAGGGTCTAACCCTAACAGACCTCGGGTAACCGGGATAGCTGCTTAGGAGGGGACTGGAGAGGGAAATGGGAGCACTGGGGCACAGTGTCGTAGCCCCTGGAGACTCTAATGCAGCCTGTTGCTGAGATGGGCTGCATTAGACCCTCCCCGGACGAGCGATTCCCCATCCCTAAGCACAACAGGCCGAGCTGGAGGGGGCCTCGGTGGCCTCAAGAGTTGCTGATCTGCAGCACCCCACATAACGGGCACCTTGTCAGGGGGGATGTGGGGGTTTCCATTTCCTTTTCTCAGGCAGTTGCTCAGTAGTACAGGAAGGAAAAGGAAATGAGACCCCAAGACCCATACCCTGAGGTCTGTGGGTCTTCCTGGATGGAAGCAAGGGCAGTCTTTGGCCTCGTGGTGTGTTACAATGGCCCAGAGGCCACATTCGGCCACCAGCCATGGACGGACATGCTCAGGGTTAGAGGCAGGGTCTCCTATGAGAACCTCTCCTCCTGAGGTATTGGGGATGTCCTGATCCCAGCAGGTATGGAAACATGCTGAGAAGAGCCTTCCTCATGGCACTTGGCCATCCCACTGGGAGCAGGAGAGCCAGGGGCACTCTTTTCGGTCTACCCACAGCAAGAAGAGAGGACTACCAGATGGCTCTGCTCAGCTTTGATTTGATCTGCCTCGGGCCCTTGTGGGAGGAGCCGGGTGCCACGGTCCCAAGGACCAGGATGTGAAGCCTGGCTGATGCTAGAGGATCACCTTCTCCCGGTGCTCGGTGATCCCCGTGGCCTGGAGTGGTGCGGGAGGAGAGGGTCCCCTGCTCCCTGTAACACGCCTTGGGAAGTGGACATCTTTTCACACAACACATTCATTTATACATTTAATAAAATGGGGGGAAGAAAAGCCCCGGTGAAGCTTGTCTTGGTGAAAGGCCAGTGTCAGACTGACAGCCCTGGGGCCTGGGGTCCTATTTATCCACAGTTAGCAGCACTCTGCGCTACCCCATCACACCCCGGCTGCCGGGAGGTGAGCCCAGCGCAGAAGCCCACACAGCCCCTGCCTGTCTGCTGAGACCGGCCCATGAAAGGGCCAACCCAAGCAGATCCAGGCACGGCCTTGAGAGCAGGGGTGGTGACTGATGGAGACACGGACGGCAGCGCCGTGTCCCACCGAAGGGAAGGGGGAAAAGGGGTGATGGCAGAGCCCTTGCAGCGTGCAGACCACAGCCCCGATCCAATGCCTGCCGAAGTCCACCCCGAGACTCCCGTCGCATACGAAGGCACTTGGATCACGGCCTGGGGGCTCCGTGACGCCAGGCCGGAGGGCAGGGGCACGGGGTGCTGGAGACCCCACACGTGGAAGCCAGGAGAGCAAACCTCTCGCTGGCTGGTACAAACCCCCTGCACCATTTGAAAAGACTGCAAAAAACCCAAATAATAATATAAGCGATAAAAACATTGCACGCGCCTGGGCTGCCCGTCCTTTGTTTTGCTTCTAACCACTAAAACAAATGGAAAAATACAATGATACAATCATAGGAGAACGGCAGCTCCATTTCCCCACATCGCTATCAGCTCATGCACCTGGGGTGGTGATAGGGAGGGGGGAGTTTGGCTTTTTTAATTTCCTTTGATTAGGACCGATGGACTTATTACGCGTTCCCAGCTGCGTATGGATCTTCTCAGGTGTGTTGCGGGCAATGGAAACGCCACCAAAAACCAAACAGAAATGCCCCCCAAACCCCCTCTAAAGGAACCAAATGAAAATATCAACGTCAACCTCTCGAGTGGCATCTCGGTCTTCGCTGCTTTGTGCTTTTGCCCTCCGGCACGCTTGGCTCTCCCGTGACTTCCTTCCCCCCCACAAGTAAGAAGACAACGTACAAACAAATCCAGTGTTTCGGGGAAGGGGGCGTGGAAGCGAGAGGCCACGTTTCAGGGCCCAGTGGGGCTCAAGGGACACTTGAGAGACACTTGAAGGACACAAACGGGGGATAATATACAAGGTTGCCCAGTAGTAGTTTAAAGCAAAGAGTAACACCTAAGCCACTGATCAATACAAACACCACAGAAAGGGGACAAAAGGCCTTGAAGAAAGTAAAAAAAACACAACAAAAAACAAAAAAACAAAAAAATCCAAAAAAACAAAACCCCCCCAAAACAAAAAAAACCAGGACCCCCTCCCCAAAATGATCAATTAAGCAAAGCGACCAGCCCCCCCTCATCCCTTCCCGATGCCTCCGAGTTAGTGGCAGGTGCTCAAGTCTCTGTGGAGGTCCCTCGGGCCGGGCGGCGGCGTTGGTGTGCGCGCGGGCGTGCGTGCCAGGTGTGTCCCCGCGCCCCTCGGCCCGGTACGGGGGTCGGGAGGTGCGCGGCAGGGCCCCGCTGGGGTGAGGGGAGCGTGCGTGCGGGCGTGCATGTGTGTGTGTGTGTACGCGTGGGGTCAAGGAGAGGGTGGGGGGCGAGCTACACGTACCACTCTTTTTTGGAAATAAAAGATCCGTCGTTCTGGGAGACCATGTTCTCGGCTATGTCCAGCTGCTCGGGGTCGTACTGGAAGCCGAGTGTCCTTTCGTCGTAGGGCTCCGTGTGCGGCTCGCCCTCGTCCACCGTGAAGTACGGCCGCTTGGAGTCGTCCTCGTACTTGTTGGCGCCGCCCGCCTTGCGCTCGCCACCGCCGGCGTCCTCGTCCTCGTCATCGTAGCTGCTCCCGCCCAGCGGCCCCGGTTTCTTCTCGTCGTCCGAGTCGTCGGGGTACTGCAGGTTCTGCGCCATGGGCGGGTGGTGCTGCGGGATGCCGGCCTTGCTGTAGCCGTTGCCGTACACGTGCTTCTTGGTGCTGTAGTCGCCCTTGAAGGTGTGACGCCGGCGCCGGAGCAACACAAAGAGCACCACGGCCACCGCCAGGACCAGGGAGACGCCGCCCACCACGCCCCCAATCACAGCCGTGGGCAGGCTGGGCTGGGCCACGGATTTGCGGTCATTGCTCGGAGGCGGGGTGGAGGGGAATTCTGGGTAGGAAAAGAGATGGAAGGGGGAACAGTGTCAGTCCGCGTGGAAACGCGCCCTCGGTCCGAGCCGGCCCTGAAGCGGGGGGTGGGGTGGGGGGAGATGAGGATAAGGAACAGGGAAGGGAAAAACAAGGGTGGGGAAGGCGCCTACCGACAGCGGGGGACGCGCTCGGGCTCTCCGTGCCGTCGTGGCCACGTGCCGGGTCTGGCACTCCGCGTCATGCCACCGCCAGCCAGCAGCATGCAGGAGCCCAGCCACGCCGGACACCACGGCCCCCGCCGTTGCCGCAGAGGCCCCGATCCCCTCCCACCCCGACTATGCCTGCTTCTGTCTTTTGATTGCCTGCAGCCCCCGAATGATCGTTGGGGTGCAGCCACGATGGGGAGATGAGCTCTGGAAATGCCAGCCGGAGGAGTTGGCATTGCAGTGGTACTGAGCCGTGGTGGCGCGCACCTCCTCCACAACCCCATGGGCCAGCTGCTGGCCCTCCCTCCCTCCTCCCTGCCCTCTCCCCCAGGCCAGCCCCTGTGCAGCTGAGGTACAGAGGGAGACGAAGAAGCCCCCACCATGCACGTGCCCTCCGATGACACCTCTCCTTCTTGACCCCGCGCACTGCTCGCACGTGCCCTGAAGCATCGGGATACGAGCTCCGGTCGCAGGAAGCCGGCTGGCGCAGAGGCATGGCAGATGCTAATCCTGCCCTGCAGAAGGCCTGACCTACTTAGAAGGAAACTCTACACCAAGCCCTTCTCCCTGTTTCACCGCGTTCGTGGTTTCCATTTCCCATTACCATAGACCAGATGTTGAAGCACCCTGAGCTATGGGCCCCTGGGTGCCGTGACAGCCTCTGGCTCTGCTCAGAGCATTGCTGGTTGGACCACGGGGCCACTGTCCCAGCAAAGCTCCAGCTGGTTTGAGGACCGGCTTCCCAAACCTCTCCCAGGCAGCAGCTGGGAACATGGATCAGGCCTTAGCAGAGGCCCTGGGATGGAGGGGTGGGACAGCCTTCAGCACCGAAGGGGTTAATGCCCACCCAGTCCTGCCAGGAGCTGCCCCTATTTTTGATGAAGCTGGGGGTGCTGGGTCCTGAGTGCTCATGGGAAGGGAGAAGCCCAAAAGGGCCCTCCAGCAATGGCTCTGCCCCGGTGAACCTGAGTCTGCTTCGGCCCCGGGCTCAAGGCTGCAGGAGGGAGTAAAGGTCATGCAAAGGGAGCAGGGAGCTTTGGCCTGTCTCCATCCCCTTTGCTCCAGAGAGCTCACATCTGAGGCAGGAATTAGGAGTTAATCCCTGACCGAATGTCCCACACTGCCTCTTCGCTCCCTTCTCCCCCTTCCCGGAGATGGGGAAACTGAGGCACGCAGCGGGTCATGGGCTTTGACCTCTCCTTCTTTTCTCCCAAATGTCCCTGCAAAGGGCAATGGAGGCCAGGACAGCAGGCAGACAGACGGGCGGGCAGGACACCAGACATGTGTCCTAGCACAAGGGCAGGGGGTGGCTCTATGTCCTCGCATGGAGCCATTCCCACTGACCCCAGGGCAAAGGATCATGCTGCCCTGAGACCCCAGGCTGGAGCAGGGCCTGGGCTGTGGTGGTGCCTGCTGTGTCCGGACCCCTGCTCTGCACTCTCCTCCCTCCAAGAGGCTCTGCTCAGCCACTGAATTGCAACCCCCCCTGGGCTGCTGTCCTTTCAAGACTCCCACCTGCCTGGGGTCAGGATGCACGCACTCATCACAAGAAACGCTACGGTGCTCCAAAATAAATCCTCTCTGGATGGCAGCCTTGGTGCTCGAGGGGAAAATAGGACTGAACAAGAAGGAGAGATGATGCACTTTGCACTGTCTGTGCTGCCATCCCTCCCCTGCCTCCCCCAGGCTGAGCTAGAGAGGGTGAAAGCGGGGACAGAGGGAGAAAGCCATGGGTCATGGAAGGAGGCAGCCCGGGGACATGGCCAGCAGCCTGGGAAGCCATGAATGAAGCCATCCCCCACACTGCCACGGGATGGCGGTACAGACCAGGGCTGGCCTCCAGAGCTGTACGGGGCACAGCCCGCACGGCTGCATCTTTGCAGCAGCTTTGTCCCTTTCTCCTGGCACCTGCACCCCGGGGAGCCCCCTCCTCCTCCTCCAGGAGCTCAGGGCTGGGGACACCCCAGGGCCAGGCGCCCACACCACCAAGGGACGGTCACTGGGTGCCATGCCCAACCGTGCATTTAGGACTGCAAGGAGACAGGAGCTTTGCTTCCAGCTCCCTGAGCTCCTTCTTTCCACCACTAGTGTCCCTCTGCCAGCTGCCCACTCCCCCAGCCAGGAGCCTGCTCCTCGGGCCTGGAGCCCGCTCTGCCAAGGCAGATGAGAAGCGTGGAGACGGCCGCACTTTGCTCCGCTATCCAGCGTGGCGTGCAAGCAATTCCCTGTGCCTTCGCTCCCCACCTGGGCTGGGCATCTGTTCGTTATCAGCATTCACCTGCAATCTTCCCTCACCAGGGACCGGGGCTCACACAATGGGCGTTCCCAGGGCACACCTGGAGCAGCTGGGAGATGGATGCTGGCAGCTCCTTAGCCCATCCCCAATCAATTAATTACTTGCAAGGGGCCGGATCCTTGCAGGGTGTATCCTGGCTATCCCCAGCTCTCTCTCTGCCGGGGAGGGAGCAGCATTGATTCCAGGCCAGGAGCCTGTCTGGGGCAGCCCAGCCAGCGCTGCCATGTGCTCGCGGGGGTCTCGAGCCTGCTCCCTTTCAGTCCGTGCCCGCGCCAGCCCTGGAAATGAAGCGACGGAGGCAGAGCTGAACACGCTGGGCCCCACGTGAAAAATCCATTAGGAAGAGTCTGGAGAGATGCAGAGCCCCTGTGAAAGGGGGAGCGGGAAGCTCTGCCCCCTTCCCCAGCCCCACAGAAACAGGGAGCGCTGTGTGCCTAGGAATTAGCGCTGCAACACTATCCCCTGGCTCCCGCCCCCACCGCGCTGCCAGCTGTTGCATTCAGCCAGGCCCTGTCCCGGTGCCAGCAGCCAGGCCTCTGCAGCAGCAGCTGGAGCGCAGAGAGGGGGTCGCTCTGGGTTTTGCCTGGGCACGGTGCCAAGCCCCCTGCTCCCCCCAAAGGGAAGGACAGTGGGGCTGCTGCCGGTTTGGGGGAGCTCACTTCTCCCACTCCCAGACCAAAGCCCCATCATGGCTTCCCCACTCCTAAGTCACCTGGGAAGTGCAAGGGACTGGGTGGAAATGGGGAGGTCTCCATGGATGTCCTGGGCTGTGAGTGCTGCCCAGTGCCAGGAGACCAGCTCAACACCTAGCCCCATTTGGGTCCCATTCCCGTGTTCTCCTTTTCAGCCCCTTAGGGCTCCTGTCCCAGAGCTGCTCCCTGAAAGCACAAGGCTGAGGCTGCTTGCAAATGGTCAGTTCCTCCCAACATCACCTGGGGCGGCTGCAGCAACCCAGGACCTGGATGGACCTTAGCTCTGATCCCTGCCCGGCAGGTCTGATTGGAGCCGGCTGAGCTGCCGCATCTCTGGGGTGGTTTTAATTAGTCCAGGCATCCAGCAAGAACAACGACTCTCCTGAACCTCCCCCTCCCGCTGGCCCCTGCTCAGCCAACGCAGAGACCATTGTGATTGAAATGATATCAGCTGCCAGAAACAAACCCGCCTCAACACGCTGGGCCGTAAAGTTAGGAGGAATCACTTAGCGTTTCAAACAAACCCAGGACTTTGACCAGCTTTGTTCCTCCAACACAGTTGTGCATGGTGTGTGTGCAGGTACACAGGCTGTGCACATAGCCAAATGATCGATATGCATACTGCTCGCACAAAGGCTTTGCTAAAGCACGGCCCAGAGTGGACGGACCAGCAAACCTGACTGATGCATGAACTCCTCACACACAACGCTTGGCCAGATGGGCACTCCTGCCAGACGATGGGAGGGGGAGATGGTGTAGGACAGTCCAGGACCAGGATGATGAGACTAGAACAGGAACCCCCAGGTCCGGATGTGAGACAAGCCCATGGTACAGGACAGTTAGAGACATTCAAGATACAGATGAAATGCAATACGTAACTTGTTTTGATCACTGTATTAAAGGAGGGTTGGAAAGTATGGGGACTTTGTAGGGGAGCCTGTGGAGTGTTGTGCCAACTACTTGTCTCTAGTACAAATGACTGAACCCTTCATCTGATGTACTTGTCAGGCCAAAAAGTATTAGGGTTGTGCTTGCAGACGATAACCCTGCCTGAATCTTTGTCACTGAACCGAGCCTACGGTTATTCTTTAAGACAAGACTGGTGTTGGCTGTGACTTTTGCCGGCGCTGAAGTTCCTGAGACTTCAACACTAGCAACACATCGGTAGCAGCTGATGAGGATGACAGTGATACCACCCGACATCCTCCATCATGAGGCTGAGCATGGCGGGTTTCCTAGTTTTCCTGGGCAGCAAAGCGCTGCTGGGAGGAGGACCTGCCGTGGGGTGGGCTTGAGGGGTTGGGGTCAGAGCGCGGCTGAGGGGCCGATGGAGAGATTTCTGCTGCCCTCCCCCAGGGGCATAAAACCCAGGCCTCGTGTGATTTGCTTTTGGGGCCAGACTCATGTGTCCCACTGATTTCCACATCGCCCTGAAATCCTGGACATCTGGAGCTGAGACTTGGTCTCAACCGCAGCCAATCTTCGGTCCTCAAGGTCAGCGCAGCTGCCCCTCCAAACACAAAGGGCTTTGAGCCCAGCCCAGCCCATGCCTACTTGGAAACCCACCTTTGGGCTGCTGGACACGACCCCCACAGCGCTGGAAAGAGAGAGGGAGCCAGTTGCTCCCTGGAAACCTCGGGGCATAAATCAGCATCAATGCAGCCGTGCTCCTTTCCCCCATCGGTGGACCGGGCCCCGCATTTCCCACCCTCCGGTGGGATTCCCGCTCCCTTTGTGCCGGCGCATGGGGGAAGGGGAACCGCTGGAAACGAATCCAGAAGCCGAGCAGCTGCCGCTGGCGCGTCACAATGTGACGGCTTTCCGGACAGATGCCAAACGTGTCTTAGGTCTTAATCTCTCTGTCAGGTCATCTACTGCCTGTCAATCAAATACCACCCCCCCCCCCCGGGCCCTGCCTCGGGCAGGGGAGATGCAGCAAAAAGGACTGCAAACCATTGCATGGGCCCTCCTGGCCTGGCCCCTCTCCCCTAAATCAGCCCCCAGGGATTGCCTGGACAGGAGGCTTGGTTTTGGATGCACCTGCGACAACAGCCTGTGAGCTTCTTAGCTGCAGTTCAGCGCTTCCCGGAAAGGACTTTCTCTGCTGCTCTGAGTTGTGCAGAGGGCTTGGGATCAGCCTGAGCACAGCTTACAAGAGCCCCACAGGCTGTGCGCGGTGACCTTGCCCGGATGAGATCACAGCCGGTGAGTAAATAACTCCCGGGCTGCAGAGCAAACAAGGGATCACAGCCTGTCCTCTTCCTCTCCCTCCGCTCCCCTGCCTGCCCTTGCCAGCTCCAGGAGCCCAGGGCAGAGCAGGGCACATATCTACACGCAAAGCAACAGGGACTAGGGGGGCACTTCAGGGCTGGCCAGAAGCAGAGATGTGCCCGGGGTTGGGAAGCACGGTGCGAGTCCGCTGGGCATGGAGCAATAGGATGGGGCAAGGAGAGAGGAGGACAATCCTGCCCTTCCGGTGGCCACGAATGCATGGCACTTCCAGCCTGTACCACGCTCTGCAGGGCACTGCCTAGGAAGTTTGATCAGACTCCCCCAAACCAGCCAGAGCTTTGGTCCCCTCGTGCTTAGGAGACAGCCTGGGCAGAGCCCTACAATCGTTGGGGCCGCGGGTACTGGGCACAGCAGGAATCAGGCTCCGGTGCTGCAGGCCAAAATTGGTGGGTGTTTGAATCCAAGCGCTGCCCTAAGGGCCTGGCTGAAAGGAGAAGTGGGGCAGTGGGGAAGCCACTAAAACTGTCTGTCTGCCCATCCAGCCTCCCCTCCCTCCTGCCGCTCCTCATTGCAGCCTCTAAACCCCTTCCACCTCGCAAGCATCCATGCAGCGTCCTGGCTGCTCCTGCCTGATGTGCTGAGGCCGACCCATCCAGTCCCCAAGGCAGATTAAAGCACATCTAACAAACCCCGGCTGCTTGGGCACCCGAGGCAAGAATTCCCTCCTGACCATCTGGCCCTGCAGCATGAGGTTGGCTCCTAGCTGAGAGCAAGCGGCAGGAGCGGGGCTCGGTTTCCTCCGTGTCCCCCCTTCCCTGGCTGCCTCCCGCCGTGCAGAGCCAACAGCCTTGCAGTAAGCGCTCCCTTCCTGGGGTCCCGCGGGCACTGGGGGCTCCCATGTGGGCAGTGGGCAAGGGAAGGAGTCTCTGGGGAGGCTGCGGGGTGATCCCTGGGCTCAGCAGGGAGAGGGGGTGGCCCCCGAGCTCTCTGTGCCAATTATCTCTGGCACTACTGGTCTCTGTTAGCTTTGATTAAGCTTGCCTGGGGCTTGGGGGCTAGCAGAGAGCACGGTTTAAGGATGCTTTTCTCCTTGTGCCAGCTCTGATTGAATATGGGCACACACACACAGGGTCTCCAGTGCCTTCCTGCCCGCCCAGGCCTATACACAAAGCCACCCCCTTCCTGCAGCAACACTACTCCAGCCCTGCTGGAAGCAGAGGCTGGGGCTGCTACATGTGTCCACACACCCACATGTCCCGAGATAACATGCAGCCCATCACGCTCTGTATGGGGAGGCTGAGCTCACCTTTCAGACCAGGAACCAGCACACGAGAATGCCGTCCCTAATGCCGACTGCTTCCCATAGCAGCACACGTGCTGTGTGCCCCGTGTTCTGGCAACACGTTTGCCCCATGTGTTGTATAGCATGTGCATGTTGAAAGGGTGGTGGTTGATGCATGAACCGGGGCGTATGGGGTCATATGTATGTATGAGCGTGCATGCGAATGGAGCTGTGTGCGTGCCCTGCACGTGCATGGGATGATCGGATGGGCTCAGGCAGGGCTATGCAGCGATGCATGAAGGCGAGGGGGGGGACACGTGCTGGTACACAACTGGGCCTTTATGCCCAGCCAGTGCACGCACCGAGGCACGCATGCCTGACTGAGCCCACTCCCCTGCGGGGCCACCCGTCCCCCTGGCACGCACGCTGACACGCCACGACACGTGCTAGAACAACAGGCCCTTATTATTTCACACAAGCAGGCATGATAAATAGGTACATGTTGCACGACATGGATTTGCCGAGACGGACACGTGTCCTGAAAGGCAGCGGAAGGGATGACGTGAACAGATTGCGGGAATAAAGTCTGAAATTTCCCCGGATCCATCTTGTTAATGTTCCAGAACTCAGCGAGCGGCTTGCAGCCTTTCCCCAGGGGGAAAAAATCACCAGCTCCACAAAAAGGAGGCTATACTAAGCATGCACAGGGCCCTGCACGGGCCAGCGGGGGCAGTGGGGAGAGCCTGCAAGGGATGTGGAGCAGGGGTGGGGGGCACACGTGCTTCTCCCCGCATGGGGCTCCTCTTCCAGGCTCTCAAGGCTGGCTGCTTGCTAGACTGAGCTCCATTTATTGCATGCAGCTCTTGAAAGAGGTTTCGTGGTCCACTGACAATGCCTAAATTGCCTGCAAACCCCAAACAAATGTACCTGTAATAGCTGAGCGAGGCGGGCTGAGCCCTCTCCAGCGCGGGCCTAATCGGCCCTTCGGGAGAGCAGGATAAACATATTCAGATCCCATGAATTATTGAAGCGGTTTTACTTTGTGCATTCCTGGCCTCACGAGTCAGCTGCTAATCCCCTCCGAAGTGGTGCTCCCCCCGCCCCCCCCCGCCCCATCACTCCCTGCCTCCATGTGCTCTCATCCCACCCCACCTCTCCCCAAAGCGCATACTAGTGCCGCTCCTCGTTCCAGGGCCCGGGGCCTGATCTCGGCCAGGGAGGTGTGAATCTGGAGTCAGGGTAGGGAAGGGAATCCAGAGGTGCGCCGCTGAGATCAGGGCTGGAGCCAGCTCCATCTCCAGCATCGTCCTTCCCTCCCTATTATCCCCACACCCTCCAAAGGGCTCTGGGAGCTGCTGCTGTCTTGTCCCACTGTGCTAATTGTCAGGTAAGCTGCAGCTCTTAAAAACTGCTTGTGATGCTCCTGTTTCTGCTGCTCTCTGCTCCTTGTCCCCCCCTCCTATACTCCATGCACCGTTCCCTTGAAGCAGCTGGCTCCTGGGGCTACAAACTCATCCATCTGGGCATCCTTGGAGGGGCCCCCAGCGGGGCTCAATGGGAGATGGGTGTGAATGTCCCCCGAGTTCAACCACCCCACAAAACCAGAGGCACCAGGAAGATCACAGCGGGCTTTGCCAGTGCTGCTGCTGCTTTGTGTAAGGGAGCAAATTGACCCTCAAGAGTAGGCATGCTCACTCCGCCTGGTATCTCAGCCCGGCTTTCTCTGGCCCCAAGCAATAGGGAGCCCCACACCCCCTCTCCCTGTCACCTGGAGGCTCAACCTTGTCATCTCCCGTGACCCCAAACCACACCTGAGGGACCTGCAGGCTACCGGCTGCCAGGGGCTGGGGACCACCAGCCACCCAGTACACCCTCCCGGCTCCCGTGATGAGGCACTAGCTGTGGCATGGGGACTTTTCATTTCCTGATCCCTGGTTCGGGTTTGCCCCAGGTTGCCGGCTGTTGCCTCCTGCTGATTCTCCGGTGCTATGTGAAATATGTGAGTGGGTCTCAGCCCAGTTTCTATGAGATGGCTGCCCACATTGCCCGCAGCATTGTGGGCAGCTTCTGTACAGAGGCCAGTGACTGGACCGGCTTGGGTCAGGACTGCCCCCGGGCTTGGCCAGGGCTGAGTCTGCTGCAGACTCAGAGGTTCAGTCTTTTGGCTTTCTTTACCAGTAAAACGCCCCCGGAAGGAAAGGATACACCAGTAGAAGGACAGCACCAACCCCAAGATAGACAGCATCACTGCAGCAGTTGCCACAGTACTAAAGGAAGAGCATTCAGCATCTGCATGGCACGCTTCATGCCCATCCATCTGAGCCCTTGACAAAGGCAAGCAAGAGTCCTCACCCCTGCGCTTGAGCTGGGGCAGAGGGATGTCAAAGCCAGCGCTCTCCTGATGTCAGGTGCTTGGTTGGAGTCACCCAGGGGCTAATTTTCAGCACTGCCGAGCACGCAGCGGCCAGGGGAGAATCGGAGCCGTAGGGGCTCAGCTCCTCTGAGACCCGGGCCTCAGCTGGCTCTGCTGCTCTCCAAAGAGCGAAGCAGCTGGGAGCCTGGGCCTGCTTTGGAGAACGCTGGCCCCAGTGGGCTGGCCACAGCGAGGGGTGGCGGGGCTAGCATGGCTCTGTGCTCCCCTGGCACCCAGCCCTGGGCTCAGTGGCTGCAACTGGCAATGTGCCGACAAGTGACCAAGGTCACCCTGCGCCCGCTCCAGGAAGGGGACCCGGGTGTGCTGAGGCTGCAAAGCCCTTTGTCTAGACCTGCCAGTGCAGGGAGGCCTGTCCCACCTCCCCAGTCACACTCTCCAAGGCCAGGAAACTTCCCCCATCAGCCATGCACCTCATTAACCCTGTCCTCATACATAATAACATGGCAGCGCTTGGGCTCTCTGTCGTGCTTACAGAAAGGAGAAGGCGCACTTGTTCCCCAGCCCACTTGGCTGCAGGCTTGTGAGCTCCAGGGTCCCTTGTCACCCAGGGTCAGTGACTGGTCACAAGCCCCCGTGGCCCCCTGCCAGGGAACAGGCTGCAAAGGGGCCTTCTGAGACACCAGCCACTGTCTCCACTCAGCTGGGGGCTGCCACTGCTAAGCTCTGCTATCTAGGCATTTGCACCCTGCTTGGCACCACAGTAGCTAGGTGGGCTTCTCTTCAGGGTGCTGGAGGCACGTGGCTTCTTCACAGATGGAGGCACAACACTGGCAATGTTAGTCATGGTGTTTGGTCACTTCCTTCCAATAGAAGACACATCCCAGCACAGCCACAGAGTGCAGGCACTGCATCCCCCAGCGCCCAGGGCCACATCCTTCTGCAGCCCCCAGTGCACAAACCGCCACATCCCACTGCAGCCCCCAGTGCACAAACCACCACATCCCGCTGCGCACGCCGCCACGTCCCGCTGCAGCCCTCGGTGCGCACGCCGCCACGTCCCGCTGCAGCCCTCGGTGCGCACGCCGCCACGTCCTGCTGCAGCCCTTGGTGCGCATGCCGCCACGTCCCGCTGCAGCCCCAAGAGCACACCACAATGTCCCGCTGCAGACCCTGGAGCACACCGCCACGTCCCGCTGCAGCCCCCAGTGCACACACCGCCACGTCCCGCTGCAGCCCCCAGTGCACACACCGCCACGTCCCGCTGCAGCCCCCAGCGCACACCGCCACATCCCGCTGCAGCCCCCAATAAACACACCGCCACGTCCTGCTGCAGCCCCCAGCGCACACCGCCACGTCCCGCTGCAGCCCCCAGTGCACACCGCCACGGCCTGCTGCAGCCCCCGGCGCACACTACCATGTCCTGCTGCAGACACCGAGACTCCAGAGCGAGCAGATGGGTCCTCAGCTACCAGCTCATGGCTGTGCAAAATCACTTCCCCTCCTCCATAAGCCTATCATGCAAGAGGGTCCTTCTTTTCTCAGCCATGAGACCATCATGAGCCATGAGTCCTTCTTTTCTCAGCTGTGATGTCCTTTCCCCTCCCTGCCATTAACACAAACACACAAGATCGCATCTTCCTTTTGGAAGTTGCCCATCACCTCTCAATGTCTTCTTCACTCCCTGCTATTCAACCGCAAGCGTAATGCTTCACTTCCCCACTTCGATGTTATCCCAACCTCTCCTGATGTCACACAGAAAATGAGGGTGGGAAGGGACCTCAGGAGGTCACACTTAGTCCAACCCCTGCTCAGAGCAGGACCAGCCCCAACTACATCATCCCAGCCAAGGCTTTGTCTACCTGGGTCTTGATTTCCTACCTTTGACATAACCTTGACACTGCGCTCCCTTGGTAGACCAATGCTCAAGATAGTACATGGCTCCCTATGGCTCACATGACATCTCATGACATTGCTTCCCTGCTGCCCAGACCCCCCGATGTCCCTTCGTCCCGCAGCTCTGAGGAAGCAACATATGTCCTTGCAGCCTCTCCCCCCAGCTCTGTGAGATGGCAGAGCTGGCAGGTGGGCAGAGAAGCACTGAAATGAAAAGTGCACTGCTGGGCTATCAGCTGAGCCTATTCCAAGACCGTGACAATGAGCAGCAGGCTCCAGCACAAGTCCTGCACATGCAAGGCTTTGCACGCAACTGCTTCGCTAGGAAGCACACCACTGTCCTCTCCCTTCCCTGCTCCCGTCAGCCATCCTCGCCTCCCGCATTTCTCACTGCACATCAGAGCCGTAATACTTCCATTAGTCGCTTTGAACCAGAAGCGGAAAGGAAAACAAGGGGAGAAAAGATCAAACCAGCTCCGCCGTATGAGAGGGAGAGAGCACGAGGAGATGAAACAAAACCCGAGCCAAAACCACTCCGGAAACACACAGGCATAGTGCAGGGAACAGCAGAGCGCTGCCTCCACGGCTGCTGTGACCCTGGGGAGAGCCTGGGTCTGGGAGGAGAGGCTCACGCAGGCTCTGGAAGGAGTTTGCTGGTGGTTCACCAGTGGCTCGGACCCGTCCCCACGCTCCCCAAGCGTCTTCCTACCTGTGACATTGACTTCCACCAGGCCCGACCGTGTGCCGATGGTGTTGGTGGCCTCACAGATGTACGTCCCAGCCAGGCTGTGGGAGACGGGGCCTTTGAAGAAGAGCGTGTTGTTCTGGATCTCCACGTTTTCGGGCAGCGACCCATTCAGCCTGCAGCGAGACAGCAGGGGGTTGGTTCCCAGAGGTGGGGGGTTGTGGCGTGGGCTGCACCTGGGCGTGCGCCTGTGTCTCTGTGGCTTCCCAGCCTTTGGCAAAGTCACAGCTCAGCTGCGCTGTCCAGCCTCTGGTAGGAGGCTTTCTGTGCCTCAGTTTCCCCGTGTGTAAAATCAGGGTGGGCCAGTCCAGGTTAGCTGACTTGTCAGCCCTGCAGGACACTGTGGGCCTGGGTCTTGGGTATAAGGACCAGTGCTATGGCCAGCTGGGCTGGCTAGGGACTCTGGGGGCACTGCTGTGCCCTCACATACAGCACTGGCTATGCCAATGCTGGGGATACCCCTCCCTCCCTGCCTGATCCGATCCACTCTGGGAGGTGGGAAAAGGTTTAGGGCCTTTACATTTAGGGCCTGAACATGGAGAGCTGGATGGATGCAGGGTCTGCCAACCCTCCCGGGAAAGGCCAGCAAGATCCCCGGACCCCTGCAGCCTGCTCAAGCTTCCCAGGGGAGTGGGCAGACCCGGCAGAGGAACATCCTGCCCAGACGTGTGCTTCAAGCTGTCTGATCCAGGAAGTGGCAGTGCCTCGTGCCTCAGTTTCCGTGCCTGTCACACAGGGGGGATATTCAGCCTGTGTGCCCGGTGGGTGGGGAGGATGGCAGGGGTCTGTGCAGAGCCAGGGCGACCTTTCCCACCACTTGCTGCTGCTCTCCTCCACATGCATGTGTGTGCATGTGTGTCTTGTGGTGCTGCGGCTGCGCTCTTTCCCGAGCCAGGGCTGCGCCGGCAGACGGAGGAGCTGCTCCACACGAGCTCCGGCAGATGGAGACTTCATGCCCCAGTGGTGCCAGGAGACAACACGCAGCATCCAGCTGCACGGTGTCAGGGACCGCGGGCCTGCAACCCTTCTCAGAGGGGCAGCTCGGTCTTCCCTGAACCGGATAATACCCCCCACCACAGGCCTTGCCTTTGCTAGGTGTGGGCAGCATTTTCTGCTCCTCTCCTGACTCTGGCCCCCTCCCGCCACCCCTGCTCACCGGCTCTCCCTGTTCTCAGGGGCCTTGTCGGCTTATCTCATGATGCTGCCCAGTTAATGCCCACCCAAAACGCAAGATACTGTACTGAGCTAGGTCGAAGCTGCCTGCTCTTCACCTACTGCCTGCACCACTCTGGTTGCAATGGAGGGGCCCTGGGGTTGCCCATCCCAGCCTGTTGTGCCCTTGGGTGGCCTCAGAGAGGGCTCCCATCTCTAAGGCAGTGTTAGCACCCACCTCTGACCCTCTGGACAAACCCCCCATCCCTGAGCAGTGTGGTACTGCATTTGAGACAGGCCACGTGAACCATCACCCTCCCGCTTGCAAAGCCTGCTCTGCCCAAGACCTCACATGCCCTTAGGACTCCATGCTAGCATGGCCTGCAGCTGCCCTGGAGGCATGGCCAGTGGCAGGGCCAGGCCCTGCATTTGAGGGGCAGGATGGCGGGTACTTACAGCTTCCATTGGTAGCTGGTGGCAGGAGGGTTGGCGTCAGATTTGCACGTCAGCTTCACGTCCTTGCGGTTCAGGAACCAGTTGCCGTCAAAGCCCTCAATGGTGACCTCCGGCTCATCTGTGAGGGGGGAGAGCAGGGCAGGGCAGAGGATAGTGGTTATTCGAGGGGACCGCTGGCTTCCTGTCCGAGAGGAGAGGAGCCGCACCTGTTCTCCCCGCTCTTTGAATCATAGAGTCAGAAGATGAGGTGGGGGAAAGGCACCTCAGGAGATCACAACTAGTCCAACCCTCTGCTCAAAGCAGGACCAGCCCCAACTACATTATCCTAGCCAGGTCTTAAAAACCTTCAAGGATGGAGACTGCACCACCTCTCTGGCTAACCTGTTCCAATGCTTTACTACCCTCCTCATGAGAAAGTTCTTCCTAATATCCAACCTTAACTTCCCTTGCTGCAGCTTGAGCCCATTGCTCCTTGTCCTGCCATCTGCCCCCACGGAGAACAGACCACTCCATCCTTTTTTGGAGTTGAAAGCTGGTACCACTCCCGCCCCTCCAGACTGGTGGATCCAGGCGCTACAGCCTCGCGGCCCCCCCGCCCCGGTGCTTACACTGCACGTTGAGGGTGATGCTGTCGGTGAAGCGGTCCAGCTGGTAGTTGACGATGCACATGAGCTGCTGGCGATGGGCCTCGCGGCTGGGCACGAGGCGGTACCGGCTGATCACCGTGACGGTGCCGTTGGTGTTGCGGATCTCCTGGAACTCGGCCGCTCCCTTGAGCGTGGTGTCCCAGGTCACGCTGCTGGGAGGCTTCCCGTTGGAGGAGGTGCAGGTGGCCACCAGGATCTTCTCCGTCATGCCGACCCGGGCGATGAGGGGCCGCGTGGTACCCTCCATCCAGTTGTTGGGCTTGGCTGCAGAGAGGCAGGGTGGAGAAGAGGGAACAACGGGATGGTGAGAGACCTGCCGCTGTCTGCCTGGCCCCAGCCCTGGCCGACCTTCCCGCCTGCAGTAACCTTGCAGGGTGTCACCTTTGATGGGTGAGCACAGGCTGGAGGGTGAGCTCCAAATCCACACCCTTGAGTTGGAGCAAGGAGATCCCCTTGGAGGCAGCTTTGTGGGGGACCCCACAAAGGCAACTCCGCCCCATACCAGCCTGGGCTGGAGAGCACCACGTCATGCTTCGTGTCTCCCCAGAGTCTTTCAAAATGCAAATCCCCAGGCAAATCCTGCCTGGCCTCACCCATGGGAAATAGGTCACGGCTGTCATCCTGGCATTATAGATTGGAGAGCCAAAGCTTGGAGAGGGGAAGCGACTCATGCCAAGGGACTGCCATGCATGGGTGAGAGAACCCAGGCATCCCGAGTCCCACCAGCAGCAGGGCACCCTTCAGGGGCTGCACTGCAGAGAAGCAGCTCGAGGGGTGGGATTTAAAGCCAGGATCGCCGCACCCCATGGGCTCTGAGGGTAGCGGGTCGAGGGTAGTGACCAGGGCCCTGCACCCTGTCCATGCCATACCCAGCACGGTGAGGTTGAGCTGACTTTCCCGGTTGCCGGTGGGGAAGGTGGCGAACTCGCAGATGTAGACGCCTTCGTCGTCCAGCTGCAGCCGGAACAGCTGGATGGTGCCATCCTGGAAGGAGGGGTTCAGGAATTTGACACGGCCCTTGTAGGGAGAGAGGATGGAGACGCCCATGGCGGGGTTGTAGATGGCCACGTTCTGCTTGGAGCCGTTGGTGGCTTTCTGCCACGTCACCTGCGTGATCTTCACGTTGGGCAGTGGGTTGGTGAAGCTGCAGTGCAGGACCACGTCCGTCCCGATGAAGCCCGAGACGGTGTCATTGACCAGGACAGTCTGAGCTTGCAGCCCTGCAATGACACAGAGGGCTTGGTAAAGGGGGAGATACGTGGGCACTAACCCATCCAGCTCCCACCCCAGGCCAGGGACTCCCCCACAGCCCCCCTGACCTGCAGGTGCCCCATACATCTAGTAGGTTGTTAGGCAGTAGATACATGCAGCCCATTCCTGCAGTCACTCCTCTGCAGGATGGAGCCCCTGGAGTAACGATGCTATTTATGCCAGGGCTGACTGGGCTCTTGGCATCTCCTACAAGGGCCTGGTAGTGGGGGTGACAGCAGCTTCTGCCAGTCCCACTTCTGGGTGTAGGGCAAACTCCACCCCATCCACCACAGCCGGCTGTAATCCAACCCTCCCCTCCACAGCCGCCCAGGACACTCCCAGCAGCCAACCAATGCGGGCTAGCATCCGAGCGGCACTTTGAGCCCCTGATCACCCTTGCAGGGCAGGAGGGTGCACAAAGAGCTGATGCCTCACACTTGGGGAACATCATGGCAAACTGGAGGATTGGACCAAAGAAATATCAGGAGGTTCAATAAAAAATCAAGTGCAAAGTCCTGCTTTTAGGATGGAGCAATCCTATGCACCAGCAGCTCTGCAGGCAAGGACCTGGGGGTGACAGGGGACAATAAACTGAATGAGCCAGCAGTGTGCCCTTGTTGCAAAGAGGGCTAAGGGCATCCTGGGCTGCACTGGTAGGAGCATTGCCAGCAGATCGAGGGAAGTGATTCTCCCCTCTATTCAGCACTGGGGAGGCCGCATCTGGAGTCCTGTGTTTAGTTCTGGGCCCCCCACTACAGAAAGGATGTGGACAAATTGGAGAGAGTCCAGCAGAGAGCAACAAAAATGGTTGGGGGACTGGGGGACATGACTTGGGAGGAGAGGCTGAGGGAACTGGGCTGATTTAATCTGCAGAAGAGAAGACTGAGATGGGACAAAGCCTTGGCTGGGATGATCTAGTTGAGGCTGGTCCCGCTTTGAGCAGGGGAGTGGACTAGGTGACCTCCTGAAGTCCCTTGCACCCCTCATTTTTTATGATTCTATATAATGGCATACAAATGGAGTCCCCATAAAGGTCCAGTGTACGCACACGTGTACACTGATGCACGCGTGCACATCCAGGCACTGCTCATGCATCCACCCCTAGCCAGCACACACATGTACCAAGACCCATACACGCTGCGTTCATGAAAAACCTGCCCAACTCCTATTCAAACAAATGAAGGAACTTCTCAGAGTCACAGCAGGCAGAACAGGAGTGGGGCAATGTCCCTGCACCCCGGATGATCCCCCTGAACACTCCTCACTTGCTGACTGCTCCTGTCGCCTTCCTCTAACAAAAACCTGCTTCGCTCCAACCCAGGGGCGGCCTCATTTTGGAAGCAGATGAAGCAATGGGCTACACAAAGGTTTTGCAAAGCAGAGATGAAAGGTGTGCGGGGAAGTTGCACGATGTTCTTTAATGATTATTATTTTTGTCTCAGGTGATTCCTCTCCCTGCAGAGGGAAAAGAAAAGTCTCCCAGAAGCCCCAACTTTTTGATTCATTGCTGGCTACCCTCCTCCCCCCATCCCCCAATCCTCCCTAAGCTGTATGCTTAAAGATAAGGCTCCAAAAATGATGCAGCTGGTATTTAGACTGGAAACACAATGGAGGTACAAACTGTTGAGAACTGGAAAAGCTGGTTCTGCTTGCACCCTTCTGGAGGAGTCTGGAGCACGCGTGTGCAGCAATGGAGCCGGGCCGGCCACTCAGCGAAGGGGAGAGAGGGCAGTGGTGGGGAGCAGGCATAGAGTGAGGGGTGAGAAAGGGATGGGGGTGAATGAGAGGGGCCAGAGGCAGAGAAGGAGGAGTGGAAGAAATCTAGGAACAGGAAGACTTTACAGCCAGTTTCTGCTCCGCTACCTCTCATGGTGCCCTTAGTAATGCACACCCATGCACATAGGTGTACATGCCCGGCACCCCTTCAGACACACACCTGTGCATGCACAATCTCCTACAAGCGTGCACACACGTGACTGGGCAAGCTGATCCTCCTTCCCATGCCTTTCATACAAGGTGTGCACAGCTCCCGCATGCACACACTGCATGCCCATGTGTCCTCATGCACACCCCCTCCGGCATTTTGCTCTGTGCCTGCTGCACAGCCTCTCTCCCTCTCTCTGCAGCTGCCACCTCTGCCAACCCCAGGGGCAGCCCAACACCCTTCTGCAAAAGGCCTATGTTTGCTGACCCCAGCAGGGCTGCAGTTACGCCTGCCTGCTCAGGCCCTGGGCATGCTCCCCTGCATCCGGCTCCAGTCCACCTCACACCATGCCGCTTGCTCAGCACGGCTGGGACTACCAGACGCTCTGCTATATGCAGCCAGGAGCCTCTGAGCTGAAGATGCAGCTCAGCAGCACTGCAGCAAAGCCCTGAGATGCTGGGTGAGGGCAGGCAGTGAGGAGCATTGCCCCTCCTGGGCATGCCTGGGTTAGAAAGGCTAATGACCAAGCTCCCCAGTGCCACATGGAGAACATCTGGGCAAGGCAGCTCCTAATGCAGGGCAGGCATGCATGCCCAGGCACTGGGGCCAGGGACCTGCTCTGGGTGCAGCAGCGTGGGAGGCAGAGGGAGGCTGCACTGGCTGTGTTTCGTGGCACCACGATGAGTTTCTAGGAAGGGTGGGGGTGCAACGATTGCCTCCACCTTGCTCTGCTCTGCTTCCTCTACCGGGATGAGAGCTGCAAACACCTGCAACGGGGAGGGCCAGCCCTGCCCAGCCGCCTGGCTCCGAAGCGTTCACATCCCCGCAGAGCGTGTGGGGGCTCGTTGACGCATAGAGCCATCACGTAGCCAAGGGCCTGGGAACAGCCTCCTGCCAGCTCCCGGCTGGGGGAGGTAGGTGCGCGGAGAGGCCAGAGGTGGGTGGGTTCCCAGCGCCAGCCCCACCTCCTGGTTGAAGAGCTGCCAGCCCAGGCAGGTTGGCTCTGCCGCCGGCAAGATCCCTCGTCAACAAGCACTGGTTCTCAAAGCAAGCGCTTGGCTGCAAGGCTGGGGTGAGGGCACAGCTGGCTCCCGCCCTGCCTCAGCACCACAACCCCATGGGCCTCGGCTTGTCCTGAAGGACCAAAACCCACCCATGGGGCGTGGGTTCAGGGGCTGGAAGTCTGGACTCAAACACCTCGTGATGTGCCATGGACATTAGCTGCAGAGCTGTCCCGGAGCATCTCCCTGCTAGGGGGACGGCTAAGGGTGGGACTCAGTGAAAACTCGATGCCATGCGTTACAGACCACTGCACAGGCCAACGGGGCAGAGCCCCTGGCATTGTCACATGAGGTGTGAACTGACCTCCAGCAGCAAGGCCCAGGTGCAAGGCAGAGTCCAGAGAGCTGGACGTGGGCAGCATCCAACACCCCCCGGCCAGCGGCTGAGCCTGGCCAGCAAGCTCCCAGTGCCTCCTAGCCAGGGACTGCCCTGTCTGCTGAGCTCCCCAAGGGCACTACAGATGACTCTTTGCTGGGAGCTGCGTGTCCTAGAGAGACAGACGACCCTATTCCCCACGAAGCTCCTCCTCATACTTGGCTCTGCTTTGCTGTCCTGTCTTGGAGGGTCTATTGATCTGTTTGGTCCGGTCTCTCCAAGCCAAGAGGATTCCCTCGACCACCGCTGGAGTCTTGGGGAAAGAAGCAGGGACTCGACACGTGGGCACAGAGTGGAAGAAGAGCCAGGAGAAAGGGCGCAGGAATCGGCAGCAAGTCAGGGCTGGGGTACAAGGAGATGGAGCAGGAGGGGCTGAAACCCTGTACAGAGTGCAGCGGTCTGGGATCTGGAGCATAAGGGCCTACGGCCAAGCGAGTACATGTCAGCTGGATGCATGGACCCGTCCGTGCAGGCGTGGACCTGGGTGATTCTGAAGAAATGTCCTGAACATGACATGACTGCGCCAACCGAGCCAGGCTGCCGGATCCCAGCCAAGGAGCTGGCCACACATGTCTGACGGCTGCCAGGGCTGGGTTCAGGCTCCTACATGCACCTCTGAAAGGCAAACACATTCCAGCTTTCTAGAGGCTGCAACGGGGAGGAATCCAAGGAAAACAACCCCAGGGAGGAAATCACGTTTCCTCCCAAGTGACTCCCTACAGCGCCTTGGAGGGGCAGGAAAAGCCCCCTCTCCCCCAGCTTAGGGGGGATGCCCCAGCCCTGCCTGAATGGGGTCAGCCAGAGCAAAGGACGTTGCAGGACATTGCAGAGACACCTCTGAGACCAGCGTGCTCCTGTGCAGCCCGGGGGCTCTCAGGGCGTTAGCTTGCAAGGTGATTGAGACTGGCTGGCTTGGCGCCCTTGGCCCATGCCACGCTCAATAATTCATCAGGGCAAATGCACAAATAATTGACGGGACTCAGAGAGCGTGTGAGAGACAAAGACTACCACAGCCTCAGCTCGGCTTGTGGGGGCCATGTGGGATGGGGCCAGGCCCAGCTCCCTGCTACCTCCTTGCCACATCTATAGGTGCCTGGTGCCTGGACCCAAGCCTGGCTGCTGGGCAGAATTAGCCGCATACCCCAGAGAGTGCCCCGGCCAAGTCATCTCACAAACTTCATGTGCTGGAGGGTAGGGCCAGCTGGGCTCAAAACTGCATCAGTGCAGACCCCGGCTTCTGAAGCGGCTTGTGTGGGTTGTCCCAGATCGCCCCGTTCTCAGACATGCACTGGGTCATGCTGCTGGCTCTGCCTGGCACGCGGCCCAGAGCACCCCGGGGCACTGGCGGGGCCTGGGAGGCACAGTCTGGGTGTGTGAGGATGGGAATGAACTGCCGGGGTCACCAGCTCCATCCCTTCCTCCTGCATCCAGACCCGAGGCCAAGGGCTTGGGATCAGGAGGCAGACTGGGCTCCAAGGGACTAGCTCGCAGCATCCCCGTCCTCTCCCCGACACACCCATGCCCTGCTCTGGCCATGCCCTCCCAGGGCACAGCCTCCTTGTATGGTCTGCCAGCTCCGGCCTGTCCCTGGGGAGTCCCCGGCTCTGCCCCCCCAAGGAAGACGAGAACAAGCGGCAAGATGGCCCCAGCGGCGAAGGCCCGAGGGATGCAGTGCTGGCCCGCCACGCTGTGTCACATGGAATGGTGCGTCGCACCAGGACGGCTGTGACACTGGTGTGCACAGCCAGGGGAAAGAGAGGGGCAATAGTGATCTAAGCAACCACCATGTCTCTGCAGCTCCAGGCAGGGCAGGCTCCATTGAGGCAAGCAGCAGGTTGAACTCAGGCCTGCCCTTGCTAAAATCTTCTCCTGCTTCACCTAGCAGCTGGGCTCTGTGTTTGGGAGATGGGCTGCCGTGATGCCTGGAGCCCCAGGAGTGCCCCCTTGGCTAGGGAGCGCATGGATCGGTGCACGCTGGCGCAGCATGGAGGACCCGCTCAAAGCCTCTTTGTTAGCATGAACCATGTGAACCCCACACCGCTTTGCACAACTCGGCACAGGCCCAGCCCACCCCGATCCCTCCCTTCTGCTCCCAGATAGTCATCGTGCCCCGAGGGCACTGAAACAGCCCTTGGCATCCGCCCGGTGAGACACCCCCGTGGTGTGGCAACAGCATCTGTGCCTTGCTGATGCCGGTGTCACCGGGGTCAAAGGCGTTGGTGGCCTTTGTGCCTCTAGCTGACACGAAGTGGGTGACAGGGAAGGTGCAGGGACTGCATCCCATGCCTCACTGCCCACTTCTCTCCAGCACCAGAAGAGCATCCCCAAAGCACCCCAACCCCAAAGCAGCTGGGTGCCCCCAACCCACGCTGCCGGCGCCGAATGCGGTGCTACACCCACATCAGGACAGAGTTGTTCAGCTATCTCTGGGGCAGGACACACGAGGCATGTGACAGCTCACCACAGCACCGAGCCTGCTTTAGGGAAGGGGAAGCTAAAGAGGAGCCTGAATGCAACTGAGAGCACGAAGGAGGGGGATTTTGGAGCAGCTAGATGTAGTAATTTCCGCTGGGTCCCAGCCAAGAGGGTGAGAGCTGCCCCTTTCCCCTTGCTGAGCGAAATTTGCTTTGATTATAATTCCTCAGAAACTTGCCCCGCACTTTTCCCGAGAGGCGGCGGCTCTCACCACCTCATGCTTAGTCACTGGCTTGGCTCTGATGGAGGAGAGTGTGCTCGGTAATGACTAACCGAAGCCCCACTTCCTGCCGCGGGCTCGTCTTCCCCAGCCCGTCTCCCTTCCAAAGCAAGATTCATCCCCTTTGGGAACCTGCTTAGCTGGTGAGCAGAGAGAGGGGGGCAAGCAGTGCATGGGGACTGAGGCAGGAGGGCAGCCAGATGTGACGCGATTGCAGCCCAGGGGCCACGGCTGTGTCCCGACGAGGAGCGCCCACATTGGGGTGGAACAGCACTGAGACCACGGCAGGGACAAAGAGAGGACGCTGCAAGTTCGGGCACCCCCTTGTACCTCCAATATGAGGCCGAGGCACAGGGACTCGGTGGCCCAGGTCGGCTGCCCCTCAGCCGATAAAGAGCTGTCATAGGAAAGGTGCAGGGGGTGCTGGATGAGGGTAGCCCCTGGGGCCCGGTAATACTGGGCGCTGAACGGACACAGAGCAACAGGCAGTCCTTGCCCCTAGAAGATCACAGGTCAACTACAGGGTAGAAAGAGGCCCAGAGAAGGGAGGTGACATGACCAAGGCCGCACAGCCAGGCAGGGGCAGAGCAGGAGCCCAAGCGTGTGGCAGGCTGTGGAGGTGGAGTTCCCCTCCCGGCTCTCCTCAGCCGCAGCCCCGCCGTCTCCCCGCGGCAGCCCCCACCTCGAACCGCCGTCAGCGCGGGGCCGGGCGGGAAGTGCTGACACAGCTGGGCCAGGCCTTCCCGCAACAAACCTGCAAAAGCCCCAGCTCAGCAACAAAGCACAAAGGCTGCTCCGTGCCCGCCCCGCCCACGGGCCTGCCGGCTAATCCCTCCCCAGCGCGGCCGGTTCCCACACGTCGGCACGGGGTACCACGCTGCCCTCGCCTTGGCCGCACCTGCGCCAGGGCTGCTGCTCTGTCCAAGCCTGCCCTTCTCCCCAGCTCCATCTGCCCCCGTAGCCTCTGGTGACCCGTCTCCCCACATCCCATCCCTCTCGGTCCCCCTTGACTCACTCCTGGCCGATTTAGGTTGGACATTAGAAAAAAATTCTTCATAGTAAGGGGTGCCAAGGGAGGTGGTGCTCTCCCCTAACCGGGGGTCTTCAAGAAGAGACTGGACAAGCACCTGGCTAGGAGCTCTGCCCTGCCCAGGGCAGGGGGTCAGACTCAGTGACCTACTAAAGTCCTTTCTAACCCTAACATCTATGTTATGACACAGCTGGGAGCTGCTGGGGGAGGACAGGGTGGGAACAGACCACTGCAAAATCACCTTGCAGGAAGAAGCGCCGTGGAGGCCACTGCTGCTCACTGGCACCGAACTCTGCAAGGAAGCTGCCCTCCGCACCCCCAGACTCTCCACCCCACATTGCCTCTGCATGGGGCTGCAGGGGTCCGTGCAAAGGCTGCCGCTCCCTGCCATGGAGGAGGGGTTGGGCAGGGAGCTTGGGGTGAGGGATACGGATGGTAATCCAGCAGCCGGGCTCGTTTCCGAAACAAAGGAATCTGAGCCCCGGCAGATCCAAGACAAACAGAAATAAACCTCCTGGAAGAGCGGCGCCTGAGCTGGCAGCCCAGAGCGGGAGCAGGAAGGGAGCATGGCCTGCCAGGCCCGGGAGGTGACTCACTGAGAGCAGCGCACTGGGAACGCAGCGAACGCCGAAACCGCGCTGACTCAGCCCTGGCCGGAGCTTCCTTCCCCAAAGGTCCCCCCATCCCAGCTGCACAGCGGCAAACCCAGCTCTTTCCACACACACTGCTCTGCCCACGGCTAGCGGGTATTTCATAGATTTCAGACATTAGGGCTGGAAGGGACCTCGGAGGATCATCGAGTCCAGCCCCCTGTCCCATGGGCAGGAAGTCAGCAGGGATCATAGGATCCCAGCAAGATAAGCATCCAAATGTGTGTTGAAGGGTAACAGGGAATGGAGACCCTCCCGAGCCGACGTCCGGGGCTTGAAACCCTACACCGGTGCAAAACGACCGGACTCACCCCAGGGCAGTAACTGTGACTGGGTCGGTGTCTACTGAAGTCTCTGTGCCACTGGCTAATCAGGCTCTCCTGTGGTTTGAGACACTGTGATTAGATCAGAGACGATTGATCTCATGCCCTTGCGACGACAGCCTTGCTTCTGTCTTCTCCTACCCTGCTCTCTCCTGGCATCGACATATCCCCTGATCTCTCCCTCTCCCCTGATCTCTCCCTCTCCCCTGTAGCCAGAGAGGAGCGCGGAGAGCCTGCTAATTCCTCCCACCGCTGCAAGAGCTGGGATCGCAGGCAGGTAGGGAATCAGTACGGCATGATACAGAGGCCCTGAGGAACCGCTAGACATTTTCAGTGAACAGGAGGGGGCAACCCCAGAGAAAGGAGCACCCCTCTCCTCCCCAGAGGCAACCTGCCTCCCCCAGCCTCAGTCATCCCAGGACAGGCCGGACCTCTATTTCCCTGTATACCATGCTAGGGCCTCGTGTCCAAATAGCCTCCATCAAAGCCCGGGATGCAGCTTCTGGCTCCACTCCTCCCTCCAGGAGCGCTGCCTCGCTCAGCCCTCCCTGCAAGGATATACCTGGCATGTACAGGGAGCTTTACATCTTCAAAGGGCTTTGCAAACAGCAGCTCTCTAATCCTCCCACACCCCGGCCAGGCAGGGAGGGACCGTGAGCCCCGTGCTGCAGGTGGAGAAACCTGAGACGCCGAGTGGCCACCCACAGAGCCAGAGGGTCCTGATTCCTGACCCCACCCAGACTGCCTGTTCCCCTCGTGCTGTGCCAGGTGGGGACCTGCCATCCAGGCAGGTGAAGAGGCTGTACCAAGCTCAGGGCTCAGCCGTGGCAGCGACACTTGGCTCCTTCCCTTCACAGAAGCACTCGCAGGGCTAAGTGAACCAAGTGCAACGGTCCTCTCCCCTCCTGGTGTTGCAGAAGGGGAAACTGAGGCAAGCATAGTCGAGTGACTTGCTCAGGAGCCACTGGCCGGAAACCTGAGGTTCCCAGCTGCAACTACACGCCAGTGGCAACTGCAGCACCAGGGTCCTGGCTCTCTCCTGGTGCCAGGAGGGGCTGATGCACAGGTCCCAGCTTGCCCGTCCTGGCTAAGGCCCTGTCTGCTGACTCCAGCAGACTGGGCAGGAGGAGACCTGGGAAGGGGCCGTGACCCTCCCTCTCTACCTTGCCTGGACAAGCTCTGGTCTTGCTGGTGAAATGCAAACCACAATAGGCCCGTCTAGATGGGCAGAGCACCGCCAGGGCCAGGATCGGGGCCAAGCCTTCGTCAGCTCCACAGCAGCAGTGAGGTTGCCCTTCTTTTGTGCCATGAGAGCTATGTCTGGGCCGTGGAGCAGCCACACAGGTGGGGATTAACACAGCTGGAAGGACCATAAACAAGCATGGAAACCACCCAGGGAAAGGCTTGATCACACTTGTCTGGAGGAGATAAGCCTGGCAAAGAGGCCTCCCGTGAGCAGCCCTGCTCTTGGCCTTGCAGCCACTTTGCCTTTGGGACTGGCAGGGCAGTGAGCAGGATGCACTCAGCTCCATAGGGACCCAGGAGGCTGGACTGAGCCAGGAGGAGACGGGCTCTGCTGGCTGCCTGGAAAGGATGGGAATGGCAGGGCTGCTCCCAGACATGCACCTCCAGCCAAAGGAGAGGTCATTTACCCTTGAGGAAGGGGCACTGTGAGCGCCCCTGCCCCTGCCAGACATGCACATGGGGCAGCCATGCTCTCAGGCATGCTTGGCAGCTCTATTCCCTCTGCAGCGTGGGTTCCCCATTGCTCTCCATGGGCTGCGGGAGGGGGCATCTCTGTCCTCCTGGAGGAGAAGGGGGTCCCTATTGTTACAACAGGGATCCTCGCTGGGAGCCCTGATTTCCCCCGGGACTCAGAGCCAGCTCCTAGCACTCACAGATGTGCTTGCAGTGGGGCAGGGGTACAGTCCAGATCCAGATGTGGGTCCAAACCTTTGGACAGGGGGGACCTTCCCAAGAGGGTGAGTCCTCTTGGGTCACACATCCTTCTACACGAAGGCAGCAGGGCGGTAGCACAAGGAGCAATGGGGCAGCGAGAGCAAGGAAGGGAGCTGAAGAGGAGGGAAAAAATGGGGGTGAAGAAGAGATGAGCCCCCTGGTTCTTCCACCCCAGCCTCCCCCACACCACTGCACTTCACTGACCGAGGGGGAGAGGGGCATGGGAAGCAACCCAGCCAAGGCCAGGCCAATGCAATGGCTCCTCTCCCAGACAGGATGCATGCACCTCTCCGGGATCCCCTGCCAGGCAGACCAGCTTCTCCCCACCTCAACCTGCAAGTTAAGTCAACGGGACAGGCCCGATGCTGGGTGCCAGGAGAACACATGGTGGGGGAGGAGGTTAGGGTTAGAGAAACAGGATCATCCCCTCGCCAGACAAGCGTCTTCCCGCCACGAGGGAGGTGAAAGGCAAGCAGCAGCAACTGAAACGCAGGGGGATCTAGTGCTAGACATCACCCCGACCAGCGCTGAGAGCCAGAATTACAGGTTGCATGGAGTGACTCACCAGTGTGTTTTCACCTGGGTAAGGAGCTGGCTTGGGCTTGTTGCAAGCCCACACGGCCAGGGCCCGGCCTGCCAAGAGCACACCGCAAGGAGGCCTGGAGCCGTGCCATAGCATTGGTCATCTGCTGGGACAGCCAGCCAGGAGCCAGGCTGGGTCCTATAGCTGCTGCTTCTCGGGGTCTGGTTTCCAGCTCAAGTCCAGTGGCAGCCCCAAGGATGAAGGGTGGAGAAGCCCAGCACCAGAAAACCCAGTTTTCAACCACAAAAAGGGCTCGGGAGGGTCCCCAGATACCACAGTGGATGCTGGAGCATGAAGACAGGGCCATAAATACCCATGCTGTGCACTGAAATGCTGAGCAGAGCATCTCCCAGCCCCGGATGCTACCTGCAGGCTGGAGACAGACCCAAATCATCCAGCTGGGGCCAGAACCAGCTCTAAATGTAACCGTGCCAAAGGTCCAAACCCAGGGGAGGTTGGCCAGGGAGCCCTGGAGAGCTGCTTAGAGGATTCGGTCCAGTTCTCAACTGCTAACAGTTAGCAGATGGGGCAGAGCTGGATGCAGTGCCTTGGGTCAGAGCCAGGGATGGCAACCTGGGTCCAGATGTGGGGTCAGAGGCCCAGCCAGCACAGACCTCCAACACAGGCTGGCAGATTTGCCCCTAATCTGGAGCTATTCCCCTCTTGCTCGGTAAAATTAAATGCTCAGAAGTTTGAGTTCATCTGCTCGGCTCCACGCAGTAACCTCTGCGGCTAGCAAGCGGAGGTAGGAAGCTAGCAAATGCTGGCTGCTGGGCGATCCTTCGTGGTGCCAACCTCGTGAGATCAGCCGTGCACGTGGCATCTCTGTCTGCTCACCCAGCTGGAGAGGCTGTTGCAAAAAGGCTCCCACAGAAATGGCAATAGTGTTGAAAAAAAACTAGGCTGAACATGGTCCAGCAGAGTCCTGGCAAATGCCCTTTGGCCTGTGCCAAGGCCTTCTTCGGGAGGAGGCCAGGGAGGTAATATAGGGGTTAAAAAACTGGGAAACACAGCTCAATGTGCCCAAAACAGAGCCCTTCAATTATTCATTCAAAAACAACGCACTGTTTCCCAACTGCTTCCAGCTCGTGCTGCACACGGCAGAGGCTGGTGGAGTCAGGCCCAGAAGCGAACGTTCCCGTTTTGGGGCAGACCTCTATTTGCATCGACCCCAAACAAGATACATCTATATTTAATTTCCAGGGGGACCTTGCGGTTCTGTTTTGATGGGGAAGGGAACTCGCTTTCAACGGCTGCAATCCTCCGCAGGACACAATGCCTGAGCCCAGACCCACTACAACATCCGGCCTTTCCACATCCAGCCTAACAGAGGGAGGAAGGGAGGGAGGGAGAGAGGACACCTCCTGTCTGTCTGCTTGTCCGTCCATCCCTTGATCTTTCTACGGCACCAATCGGAGCAGCATCTAAGCACAGGACCTCTGTGCTCCGATCCCTATATTGTAGCTTGAAGACCATCGGCTGCACGGTGTGGTTGTAACCCAGGGCATGACGGCACAGTGCCTTACTCCCCGGCTCTGAAATGTCCTCCCTTTCCCCCCTGCTCCGGTACAGAAGCTCTGCTCCTACCCCCAGCCCAGCAAAGCAGCTTGCGTTTGCCTCCGTCTGTTGTTTGTTTCTTTCTGATGGGTAACGGGGACATGAAAGACTGCTTAAAAGAACTCGTGTTCTTTCCCGATCCGGCAAAGAACAACCCAAACTGTTACATTTTTCAGCAGAAATGGCAATATGGGCTCCGTTCCTGTAGCTTCTCTGCATTTTTAATGGTAGGCTTTACCCAAAAAAATGTCAGGCAGCTCCCCCGGTGGGAGGGGAGCGAGGAAGGGGAAGGAGTCTTCGGGTTTCCAGCAGAACTTTGTTTTCCATAAAAAAGCAGAGCGCAGCCGAGCCAAATCTCTCAGCACCTGGCTGTGTCGTCTAGAGGCTGTGTCCTTGGCTCCCGCGTGTGGCAGCTGCTCTCTCGCACGCTGCTGGGTGTGAGCCTCCAGCCTGCCAAGACAACGGCGGTGCAAGCTTCCTCGCAGCGCTGCCACCTTCCTTTGTCACGGCACCGGGTCATTGCAAACCAGGGGAGGTGGCATAGACTGCCCCATGTCTGCTGGCAAACAGCAGTCGCTCTGCGGCACCACGGCCCCGCCGCACATTATGGTTTGGGCTCGCAAGGGGAGCCCACCAAGAGCCTTCTGCATGAGAGGCCGGGGGATCGGTCTCAAGGGAAGGGGTGTTACATCTTGGCCAACACCTTGGGGACTGAGGAGCCTCTCACCTATCAGCAAGAGCTGAACGGGAGCCATCCTACTGCACTGGTGTTACGACAGACTCATGTCCGCTGTGGACTGGGCACCGAGGGGCCTTGCATGTGCCCGTCGGTGGGTTACACAGAAGGCGTCCATGGACAGACAGGGAGGGGCGGCTTTTCGGTAGGAGACAGGTAGGGGCTCCGCAGAGCCCGAGGCAGCACATGGGGCTGGTTCAGAGCTCTGCATCCAGCCCGCTTTTCACCCAGCTTGGCTCAGGCGGAAGCTGAATCCACGCCACGTGTTGCCCGCATTAGCAAAGTGTTTGTGTTTAATTTGCAGCACGTTCCTCCCTATTAGAGCCATTACGTGGGGCGGGTTTCTCTCCCCCTGCTCAGATCGGGGCCCTGGCTCATCCAAAGGACAAGGATGCCCTGGCAGGTGTCTCGCCTTCCCCTCGGCCAGCCCAGTCCCCTCCCTTTTCTGTGGGCATTCAGGGAAGGTTAATTTGGTTGGCTGCACTCCAGTGTGCCTATCCCTTCCTACGCCGCACTCCTCTGCCAATACACAGTACCTGTGCCCTCTCCCTTGGCACCTACATCACCCACTGGCCTCTCTCCCTTCCCCATGGCATGACTTTGCACAGAGTATCCTTCTTCCCTAGCCAGCCGGGGTGCTACGCCACCATCCTCCGTGCCCAATGATTTCTCACCCCACACTCAGGGGCCCCTCTGGTTATACCGACAGCTCCATCTCAGTGCAGCGTGACAGCTTGCAAACCCCCTTTGCCCTGGACTCCTGCCCCCACCCTCCCAGACTCTATGTCCAGTGCATTATACCCCCCATCTCCAGCAACCACCCAAGGAGCAACCCCTAAAACAGCGTGCCACCGGCAGGTGTGACCCAGCTTGCATTTCAACCCCCATCTGGCAGGGTGCTGGGCACAAGCCTGGCTAATTACTTCCTGTATTCCGCTCAGCAGCGCCTAATTATGATGGAAACGTTTTATCAGGGAATAAATATTTATTTTTGAAAAAAATATTTACACGTGTTGATTTAGCAGCCTGGCTAATCAGCCCCGAGAGGGGAATTCTTTGCCTGCATTAATTTCACTGCTTGGGAGGCAGGCGAGTGCAATCGCGGCACCTGGTGCCCCGTGCCTGGCAGGGAGAGGGTTACGGGGCCTTGCCCCACACCCCAAACTGGGTCTCCCCAGCCGTGAACCATCATTCCCCAGCAGCGTTAGCTATACAAAGGGTTCCCTCCATAGGAGCACTCAACAGACATTCACCACTTATACGGTCTTTAGCCACCACCGAAGTGTAGCCATCTCTCGAGTGCAACACGGCAGCTGTTTAGCAAGGCCCAGTAACACAGCTCAACTGCTTCGGAGAATTCATCCTGCTCATCGCGTGGATACCAATATGATGAGCTTCTTAGAAATACCAAAGCTAGATGCAAAACTACAGGGCTAGCAAGCTGGGAGGAAGAGAGGGAAGATGGATGACTAGTTGGGTGGATGGAGGTACAAGAGCCACTCTGAGCGATCATAAAGCTGGCCAAGATGCTGGCTGCACTTCTGGCCCAGGGAGGCTGGGATAGCTCACTGAGAAGAATGAGATTTCCAGCAGCGATCCTTAATATTACACTGGTTCATTGGGTCAATATTGACTAAAGAAAGAAATTCTCCACCTATGGAAAGGAAAGTTGCTCTATCTCTGTGTGTTTCTCTGTTGAAAGGGGGATACTGCCTCCCAGGAGGGCTATACAGAGGAAAACATGAATGGTTGCAATGTGCTCAGAAGCGGTAAGGATGGAGGATGGATGAGGCTAAAGGTAAAGAGGATTAACTACTGTTGGATGAGGGGGGTTGCTCTTTGGCAGCAGTGCAGGACCTGCCTGCTGCATCTTGGGCCGGGGGCTGGTTCGAGGGCGGTTGTGCAAAGCGGAGGATCTGCAGGGTACTGGGGCCCAGTGCTCACGTGGACATGCTGCCCTTGGGACTCAGCTTGCTAATTCAGACCCACTCGTATCCTACCCAGCACCGCACTGGGCCACGTAGACATACCCGTCGGTTGTGGGGCAGACTCCAGGCAAAGGAAATCCACGGTGGACACCAGAGCCACAAGCGGAGTCTCTTGGAGTTGGACTGGTCTTGCACAACCTCCAAAATGAAGCGTGGCAGCTGTGGCAATGGGCTCTCCTTCACTGGAATGGGCTAGAATCAGCCCAAACCTTCCCTTGCTGTTGAAGGAATACACAACCCACCGCCTGGGTCTGAGACACCAGCCACGGAGAGCAGCGCCAGGGGGACGTGCGTGCTCCTCGTCCTGGGAACAGCACCTGTGCACACCATGCAGCACCCGCAGCGGGCAGGTCCGCCTGGTGCAGGGGAGCCACACCATGTCCCCCGTGGGCTTCCTGCAGGCCCACATGATCTCAGGGTGGGTTTTTCCCTTTCCCTCAGAACTTTTCAAGCGCAGGGCACAGCGCGAGCTGACAGGAAATCGATAGGAAATCCAAGAGGAAGGCGGAGTTCCCAGCTACCACCAGCACAGCCTCCTCTCAAAGCCTCCGTAAGTGCTTAGCAAGCGGTAATGGGCTATACATGGTCCTGGACAAGGGCTCTGGGGGATACCAGGCCTCCAGCCTGGCAATTAGGCCTCCTACACTCCTAGCCACGCGCCTGGGGACTGCTCTGCTGCAGGATTCGCCTCGCTGCGGCTCAGGCCTGGACCCCAACCGCCCCCGTCTGCGCACCAAGGCGCCTTTCTCTCCTTCCCCCTGTGACGCTAGGTTTCAATTCCATGTTTCCCTTCCGCAACCTTTTCCTTTCCACCCCCTCGCTCCGGGAGGTGGATATTTTTGTCTCCCTCTTGCACCCTCCTCCTCACTCGCACGCACATCTTGCACCATTTCAAGCAGCTCCATGCGTTCCCCTGCTGCCACCCTCGGCTCTGCGTAATTATGGGGCTCTCCAGACAAGACAATGTGCTAACGGTCCCCAGGGTCCAGAGCTTTGTTATCTGGAGGCAGCTGTTTGGGTTAGGGGGTCGTTAAGCCACTGTAATTACCTGGGCGCCGAGAGCCAGTCCAGCAGTGGTCAGTGTTGAAAGAGGCCCCACGGCCCCGGTGGGGCTGGGCTATCTCCCCAAGAGCTGTCTGCTGATCCTCAGCTTGATTAAATTCTTACACGAGAACAAGGGAATGTCTGCCCTGCAGCAAGATGGCAATTTGTCTTGTGGCCTGCCCGGCCCAGCCGTCCGCTGCGGGGCACTGGGCACGGGGTGGGGACGGTGGGTTCATCCTGTTATGGAGGCCAGGGGTGAGTTAGATGAGCATTTCAGCATCCCAAAAGAGCCAAGCTGGGCTCGGAGGATTGCTCCAACACTGCGCCATACCCAGAAGAAGAGATCTCCTGGCAGGGCACAGTCCTGGGGAGAGAGCACAGCCCCCTGTGGCTCTCCAGTTTCCACCAGTACGTGCACGGGAGCGAATGCATCCGCCATAGCAGTGACGCAAGCTGCAACCCCCAAACTATTTCTTTCTCAGTCCAAAGGATCCTGCTTCCCTTTCTTTCCATGGGTGCCTCTCCCGTCCCAGGGTTGTGCTGTGGCAGTGCCTTGATCTCCCCATGTGAACAGCTGCTCCTATACCCGCTGCCCTCAATCAGCCGTCCAGGCACCGGTGCAGCTCCAAACCATGCGGATACAGAAGACGGCTCTGCCAAGGGGCCCTGTTTCCATCCTGGGTGGACTCAGAGCCCCCATATCTGACTCTTCCCCAGCACCAAGAGCCCTTGGCACAGATCAGCGTTTCTACGTCCCCACCCCAGCCTGGCCCTGGAGCCCATAACCCCAGCTCTCCTGAGCTGCACAGACACCAGGGATTGCACAGGAAGGACCCATCACGGCCTGTCTCATGCCCCCAGAGCCCCACAGCCAGGCAGAGGCAGTGACACCACTGTCTTGCTCCATCCAGCCCTTCCCTAAGCCACCCCATTCGGTCCCAGCCAAGAGGGTGCCAAGAGGAGGCCATGTGCTCTGCTCCGCTCCTGGAGGGAACTGGCCCAGACTGGGCAAGAACTGGCTGGGCCGACAGACCCCGTGGAGAGCCACCCATCTCCCTGCCCTCCCCAGGCACCTGCAAGGGTCAGTCGCAGTTTGGGTCCCACAGGACCTGGGGTTTGCAGCAAATCCCTATCTCTTCCCCCTGCCCAACCCAGCACTTGGCGAGAGCTGTGCAAAGCCGCACCCTGACCTTCCCAGCTCCGACTTGCTCACTCCTGGCTGGGCCCAGGCTGAGCGTGCCGGGGCCTGCCGTCCGCTCCCGGCCGCCCCTGCGAACATGCACACGTCAACATGCCTCGCTGCCGAGCACAGCCGTGTGCGCAGGCTCCAGCCCGCAGACCGCCGTGCTCCAGACCTCACCCTGCCACCAGCCGCCTTGCCCTTTCCCCCTCTGCCCTGCGTCTGCTCTCGTCATGGGGGTCCGGGGCACAGACACCTCCGGGAGCTCCCGCTTTGCCTTGCTCGGGGGGGACCCCAAAGGCTATGAAATCGCTTCCTGAGCATGGACAGCGCTGTCCCCTCTCTGCTGGGCAGCCCGTGGCTTCAGGCCCTGGCGCTGTGGATGAGCAGGGGGGCACTGGCGTTAGCAGCTCCCTTCCAGACCCCAGCACGGGGGAGTGGAGGAGCTGGGAGGAGATGCATCCGCCCGGCTCCTGTCTGCACCCCACCACTGTCACGCTTAGTCCCAGCCCCACACCTGCAGGGGTTTCGTGGCTGCAAGTTTCGTGGACTCCAGGTTGGAGATTCCCCCCATCGGTCCTTCCCAGAACAAATACCGGGCCCGATGGCTCTGTGGTCCTACCAACCCTCCCCGATCAAAGCCGAGAGACCGTGGTGACATACTGCATAATTAGGTTAATGAGTTACGCCTGGCTTTTAATTGGGATTCTAAGATTTACTGGTCCATGTCTTGCTTTTGTTTTATAGCCGGCGAAGGCGTCCAGAGGCCATCCTGGCTGATGGCTCTGATATCAGAAAGGTCTCTGGGATCTTTAATTGTATTTAATCACCAAGGTAATTAATGATCACCCAGTCAATCTGGCAGGGCCCTCGCCCTGCCCTTAGGTGTCCGTTGTGTCTGGGAAAAGACACTGAGCAGATGCAGAGAAAGAGGCAAGGATGAATGAGGGAAGACGAGGAGGCAGGAAAACAAAGGAACAAGAGAGAGAGAATGGGAGAAAAAAAGAGGTCTGGAAAGGGAGATGGATGAGACATGAAGTTGCCCTCATCCACACCCACCCTCCCTCCAGCCCGGAAGCAGCACCAGGCGGATAAATTTGATGGTAAATAGGGAGATGACCTGGACCCAGGCCAGCTGGGGGGCTCCTTTCTGTTCTCCCAACACGTTCCCAGCCCCTGCCTCTGCCTCCTTCCCCGCCGGCTCCACCTCAACCCTCTTCCACTGCAGGCTCTTTCCAAAGTCCAACCCTGGGGCAGCGTGCTGGGCAGAGCAGGTTGCAACACGTCCCCCTTCTCCCAGTCCCAGCACCCAGCCCGGCTCTGAGCACACCTTGCCTCTCCTTCTGCCCCGAGCAGGAACCGAGCTGGTCCAACCAGTAACGGGGCTTCCTGTCCCGACCTGCAAAGACGCAGCCTCGGTCCCAGCTGTCAGCAGGGACCGGGAGTACGAACCCGGCCTGTGGTTTAGGCCCTTCCAAATGTGGGTCTGGAAAAACAAGGGGCCGTGGGCTGTGCTGGCTTGTCGAGGAATATTCCCAGCTGACGAGGGATGGGCGAGGGCTCACCCGCCAGCGGGGAACCACCCAGCCCCCTGCCTCCCTGCGCTGGGCACGAGGAGCTGCAGGGATGTCAGATGAGCTGAGACCAGGGGCAGCAAGGGTGTGCTGGGGGGTAAGATCCAGCTGTGAAACCAGGATCTGAGCAGCACCCAAGCCCCAGGGCTGCTTTAAGGGGACTTTCTCTCCCATTCCCATGCTGGAGAGGTCTCCGTGCTTTGTACCCCGCAAGCTCCTGAGATCCCCCTGGGTGGTTGGTGCCCCTGGTTCTCTGCTAGCAGCAGCCCAGCATGGCTGGAAGCTGGACCCAAGTGAGGCTCAACAGCTTTGCACACCCCAAAGAAACCTCAGGAAAGCTGGGTGAGAACCCCAGCATCCAGATCCAGGCTCCTCAAGGTCTGAGCAGCCTAGCGTCAGGGGATGGGAGCAAAGTGCCTCCTCCCAGACCACACAACAGAGACCTGCTCTTCCCTGCCTGACCCAAAACTGCTGCAGGAGACAGCACCCGGGATCGGCCCATCCCCTTGGCGCCAGGCCGCGCACCCTGGCAAGTCCCATCTTGCTCCAGCCGTCACATCGGCAGCTCTCCGCCAGCGGCCTGCCCCGGGAGGCAGGAAGAACCTGCCTCCCACATCTGACAGCATGAGCACATATTTGCCAGCGCTCCCCTCTGCCACCTCTCAGACCAGCCTTTTCCTGGCTTGGAGGAGGGAGAGAGGAGTGGAGTCTCAGAGGGGTTTGCACAGAGCCTGAGAAGCTGCTGGGAAAAGGGACAAGATGACAAGGGGCAGACAGAGATCCCCACCATCACTTGGGTTCCTTCTGGTCACTGCCTCCTTCTTAGTCTGCGAGATGCTCAGCTTGGCCGGGGCCCGGAGGAGGCTGACCTGTTACAGGGCAGGGTGGAGACGGCTGGTCCTTGCCTACCTCAAAGCAGCTCGATGAGCCGGGTCCATGTCACTGAGACAGACTCCAACACCCTCCCATGAGCTAGTGCTGGGCTGGAGGCTGGGGTGCAGCACAGCAGTTAACTCCACACCATACAGACACGTCCTGCCGTGGCCACACGCTCGAATCCCATCACCCCCGCGGCCCCTCAGAGCTTCAGCTGAGCGTGGAAAGCCACTTATTCACTCTGTGATGCCCTTTCATGTCTAATGTCAGCACCATTTTGTGCTGAAGAGATGTAGCTGAGATGCTGGATATCATCAGGGCTGTAGGTGGAGGAGGAAGCAGCTAGTTGGGCTACAGCTGGGGCCTGCAGCAGCTAGGAAGGTGAGAAAAGGCAGGGCAGGATGGTGGGATGAGTGCGTTCGCTGGGTAGGGCCTCTGGGCAGCGCTGCCAGGCTGATGGTCAACAGTGCATATTGCAATGGTCAGCAGCAAAAGAGAACAATATTGGCATTTGTGCCACCGTCGTTATGTTTCAGGGTTAACACGCACGCGAGGTTGGCTCGCTCCTCTCGGAGCTGTGCTTGCAGGCTCTCTGCAGACTCAGGCTGGCTCTGCAAGGATGCCGGCTTGGTTCCTTGGGACCTACAACTGGATATCAAGCTGAGGGGACCCGAGCCATGAACAAGGTACAATGACAGTCGTGTGGATATCCGAGAGCCTGGCATCCCATCCCAATATCTGAGCCTGCTGCAGGGAATGCCACCCCGAGAGCAGAAGCAGCAAGAAGGAGGGCTGCTGCCCAGAGCCTATACCTCATGTGCTTTAAGTCCCACACTACAAAGCCCAGATGCCATCGTCCACCTTGGATGAGCTACGTCCCTCTCCACACTGCCAGAGATTGCCCAGGGGACCGTTCTCAGTCCCTTGAAGTCGTCAAGTAATGGGGCTCTGGGGAGTAAAAGCAGTGGCTCACTGGGGAGCAGGCAAGCAATGAGTCCTGGAGAGATGCTAATTAGTTCTGACAAATTAATGACAATGGGAAGCAAAGCCCTCGTTTATTCTCCAGATCTAATTTCCCTTGCTTGTGTTTCCCTCCCCTGTCATGCGGCGGGAACGCTGGGAGGGGCAAGGCCGGCTGTCAGCCCGCACCTCGCGCACCTCCTCGAGCATCCTCAAAAAGCCAACGATGCCATCACACCTGCTCCTAATTAACTCACTTGGCGCCTGAGGCTGGAGGGGAGCGACCAGGAGAAATCCTGTCACCGCTGCCACCCTTCCCGGCTAGAAAAGCCCAGTGCCAGCATCAACCACAATCACTAGACCAGAAGAGATGAGACATTTGCTTTCAGGAAGTCCCATGCGACCGCCCGCCAGGACATGAGCCTTGTGCTAGACAAGAGACCTTCGGTAATCGTGGCTTCAGGGGCATGGGTCTTCCATGGCGTGGGCCTGGATGACTTTCCACAAGGCCCCTGGCATCTCTCTGGGCACAGATGGCCTCTACCAGTCTGGTGTAGTGCAGAACAAAGGATTAACTTCTACGGGGGATGCAGGTGGCTGCCACCTTCTGCCAGGAAAGACATTTCCACCAGGCACCAGATTTGTGTAGAGGAACCTGCCAAACCTTGGGCAGCGCGGGGAGCCCGGTCTGAGTCCCCTTAGCCTGAGCTTTCCGAGTGCTGGGCCCTGCTTCCTGCAAGCCAGGGCCCTCGACGGGGGTGGGTGCTGGGTGCCCCAAATCCCCACCTGCTTGTGAGGACAGACCGTCTCCGGAGAAAAGCCAGCATGGGCAGCTCCGTTGCCAGCGAAGCCAGGTGCAGCCTGTGCGTCCTCAGCGCTGCCGTTCACCGGGGGCACTCCCTGCCCCAACCCTGCCCCAGCGAAAGCCAACACCGCCTGCCTACCTGGAGATTGAGTTTCTGACTCATCCCTTAAAGATGAAGCTTGGGCTCCATGCTCTACCCCAGCACGGTGCAACGAAGCAGGGCTGCTCCCCTCCCGCTCAGGGCCAGGCACTTGGCCCAGCTGTATTTATGTCAGGAAGGGTTTAGTGCCAGTTCAGTGCTTCAAGGAGCTCTCAGAGGGTTACTAGGCTGAGAAGAAAGCAGCTTATAGGGGATGGAGGCTCGAATTCACCCCTCAAAGCAGGGGGCGCACGCATCCTGGCTGGATGGATCTTATGGCACCACGGTGTAGAAGAGCAGGGTCCCAGCATGCCAGGTGTAGGAAGAGGAGAGGGGCAGAGCCAGCCCTGCCCTGCATTGCTTGCATGGCCAGGCAAGCACCCAGGCCTGGACAAAGCAAGTCGCTTGCCCGAGGCTAGCAGCAGCACCAGGATGAGGACCCAGGGGTCCTGGGATTCCCACGCCAGCATGCTGCACCTCTGTGCCACCCTCTGCAAACCTAGAGGGAGCTTTAGGGGGGGTTGACCCATCACTGGAGCTATGGGGGTTTGTCCCAGCACTTTAACCCTTTGCTGTGTGCAAAGAGGCAGAGAAAAAAACACTCAATGGCCACATTACAAGAACTATATCTTGCAGCACCACCCCCTCCCCGGACGCCTGAGGTCTATTGTACAAGTGTGCAGGTGGCCAGAGCTAACGCCGCGTTGTCCTGGTCACTGAGTGTGGAAGGGCAGGAGGATAAAGGGGTCCTCCTCCTCCCCCACCCCACCCACCGGCAATCAAACCAGAGCACAATGAGCATGGGGGGAGGAGGGGGAAGATGAATGGCCGAGGGAGCCGCGCTCAGCACAGCTGGCCCCTGCCCAGCCTGGGATTGGGTGGCAGGAAGGGGAGGGGGCAGGAGACAACGGTCCAACTGCTCCTCCCACCGGGTAAAACAAAGCAATGGGTCTAAGAGCCTTGCACAGCAGCAAGAGACACCTCTGGGCTAATCAGTGCTCCGCGCTGGGTCCTGCCCGGGCGGCCCCCTCTCCTAGGGTGGGCATCCCAAGCTGGGAAGCCTGCAGCACTCCTGGGTCCCCCTATTGCTGCTCATCTCCAAAGGGGATTTTAAATCAACTCCTTCAAGAGGCAGAATCCACCTCCGTGGGCTCCAAAGCCAACAGCTGTGGAGATGCCGAAGCAGCCTGGGAGAGCGCGATGGCAGTATTTCACCGCGCTCGCTCCTTCATACTCTATCTCAGAGCATCAGAGAACAAAGAATTCCTTGGCAGAGTCATGAAAAAGCCCCGGCCCGCATGATTCACCCATCTCGCATCTGCCGCAGTCCCTGACACCTGTGCGGTGAGGGGAGAAAATGCTGCTATTCTAAGCCACTAACGTTGTGCACCTACTTAGCACAGGTTGAAATGACAAGGCAAGGTGCCAAGCTGGGGACAAGCTGCCCCACATGTTTTGGGAGCCCACAAGAGAGTGCCTGGTCCTCTCTCCTTCCCTCTGGCTGGCTTTCAGACGGGGTGGGGATCGTTCTCATCCATGGAAAAGGCTCCCACCCAGAAAGGGAACTAGTGGGCCATGGTCACAACTCCCCCAGGCATCAAGGCTCAAAGCTGCAAGTCGTTACGTTGAAGGACAAGATAGTTCACTTCTTCCTCAATATGTCCTCTGAAACCCCCAAGTCCCCATGCACGCAATACCCCACCTTGATCCTAGATCCTTTCCTTGGATCTGGACAGATCACTGTGGTTGCAGCAGGCTGGAACAGCCCAATTTTGGTCACTGTTGCTATAGGGCCTCTGCTAAGCCACCTCCCTCTAACATCTACGCCAGGGTCTTCCAGGGCTCCTAAGCATCCACCACAATTCAATGAGATTCAGTTGTCTAATCCCCCTTGGCCCCTCTGGAAATCCCAGCCATGTTCTCCATCCTGATATCCCTCCATGTATGGCCCTGTCCCTGCATCTCCCTTGTGACTAGTGCAAATAATGACTTTGTTCTGAAGCAGAAACATTTGCTGGCTGGTAGCTACAATGGTGGTCACACATGAAAAGGTGGGCACTGAGGACCCCCAAGGGGGAAGCAGGCTTCATGTGAGCCAGTGGGTCGATGCCCCGATCAGGTCCAAGATGCAGCGTCCGTGCTCCATCCACCACTGGTCTCTGGCAGGGCAGCATGTTCCAGCCTGCCCCTTGTAAAACAAGGGCGGACAAGGCACCGGCCCCTGGGAAAGATGGGACCCAACAGCTTCACACAGCCACGGTTCTCTAGCTACGGGCCAGAGCTGACATGCTAGTGCTTGGTCCCTCTTGCAAATAAACCACCCCTCCTACACACATGTGGCTCTGGCCATCCCAAGCTTGTTCTCAGGGGATAATTGATGTTGCCCTCTCTGGGGAGACCCTTGGTACAAATGCAGCTCCACAGCCTCTAGGACCCATCTCAGAAAAGTGTCAGAGACTCCAGCTTTGTCCACGCTGGGGGTTTGCAGCTAGGAAGACAGCTGCTAACTCCTAGGCAACACTACTCACAGCTAGGACATGCACTGGGGCCCCGGCCTGCAACTGGGCATGAAGGGGAAACGCTTTTGCACCACGGACCGACCTGCTTTGCACCCAGGGCATGTGCCGGGCACTGGATGTTCTTGTTGACTTGGCCGTCCTTGTGTGCCGTGCTATTTTGGAGCTGATCTGGACTGAGCCCTTGAAAAGTCCTGACCAGAAGCTCTCTGGGAAGGCTGGCCTTGTTCACTTAGCTCTTAAAATAGAGGAGGGAAAACCTCCGGTTTTTACCAACCAGCCCAATGTGCGTCAGGCCCCTGATTAAATATTAACTCCTTTGTGCAACCCACAGGCAGGATGTGCCGCTATTTATTGCTCAGGGGGCAGCCGCCGTCAAACAAATGACGGAGACTAATCGGTGCCATCTTATTGCTGCCCTAAGCGTTTTGGGGCCGGATCGGTGCCGGGAGGCGCTGAGAGGTCCCGTTCCCTACGTCTCGCAGCTCACAGAGGCAGTGCTGGCCACGCAGCACTGACAGCACCATGTGCTTCTCCATAGCCATTGCACCTGCCTTTGCCACACATCAAAACCTGCTGCCTTCGAGACCCAGTCTGTCAGCTGTTGGCATCAACGATGCCCACTTCAATGGGCTCCAGTGAGCGGTCTGCAACCCGCACCCCCCCAGATCTGTATTGCTTGCTGAGCCAACGCAGCAATGGGCGGGTGAACCAACTGCCCGTCTGCTTTCATTCTACTTTTGGACCCCAGGCTGGGGTTTCTGTGTGCCTGGCCTGAAGGCCAATCTCCCCTTGACCAAATGGATCTGAAAGGGAGCCGGGTTTAAGCCTATGCATGGATGGAGCACAGCTTAAAAAATAAAAAAAGCCAACCAAAGAGAAAGAAACCAAGAACTTTTTGCCAGCCACTCTGCGCTAGCTTGAAAAACTGCCCAGAAACGGACCATCTGCACGTGCCAGTCAGGCCCCCCATTCAGCATTTAAGCCAGTGTTTCACCATAAGCACCTTAAGCTTCCACTAAGATTGCTCACAAACTTAAGGGTAAGCTCCTGCTTAAGTGAATAGGGATGGGCTTAATGGCTTGCTGGAAGTTAAGCATGTCTTTCCATGTTTTGCTGACTTGGGCTCTAATTAACTCCATGCTGGGGGTCCGAGGCCTGTGGCACTGGTTCCGACTTGTCCCGTTAACTGGATACAAAATGTGAACAGCCTCGTACACTTGATACCATCTCGGAAGGTGTTTTTTTTCCCCGTCGTTTCCCAGTGTCATACAGCACTCCAGAGCAGAGACAAAAGAGGGCTGTTCCCTGCTTTATTTCTAATTATTATTGGAAATAAAAAAGCAGCTGTGCCCCTGTTTGGGCTGGGAGCCAGCCCCTTGCCCTCCCTCCCTGGCTCTCACCCCCATATGCTCAGGTTTCTGACACACAGAGATCAAATAACCTATCACTGAAAGGCAAGATACTATCCCCTGTTACTATTCAATACAAACAGCGCTTGGCTTTCCGGATTAAAAACCAATTAAAGAACTTTGCTTTTCCACGGGAAAGAGAGCTAGTTGCCATTGATGTTTGTGCAGCTTTTGTTGCTTTTGGCAAGGTGTTTCCCCCTCTCCCCCCGCCAAGTGCTATCGATGAGCCGCTTTCAGATCCAATCAATCTTCCTCCAAACATTTTGGGATTCCCACCTCCTGCAGGAGACGCACATCTGCAAACTACAATTCTCTTCCTAGGGGCCGGTTTCTCCCACTTAACTCGGTAAATGATGGTTCTGGGTTCAGCTCGGCGTTCTCCAGCAAAGCTCGGAGGCAAGGGAAGCGATAGCAGGCGCTTCAAAGCTGCGTTTGAACAGACGGGCAGGTCCTGAGTCGACGAAGGAGCTGGCAGGTGAGGGGGAAGCTTCAAAACCAAGCAGATTGATGCTTGCCAACACGTTGTACTTAGGATATTAATTACCAAGAGAAGGGCATTTCCTTGGGATAAAGGAACAGGGATAGATCTCTCTGGTCACAACAGCCCTGATGGCCTTTACTCCCTTCCTGCACTGGAAGGGAAGGATACATGTGGCTTTAAGCCATCTTTGCACCCCCTCATGCTTCCCCGGGCCCTGCCCAGCCTCCGGGAAGTCAATGAAGCCCCAAGGCTGCTCTCATTCACCTTGAGGTTCCCACGGCCCTCCCATGCCCCAGCATGTCTCCGCTCCACCCCAGCCCCACAACGGGTTCAGGTATTCGGAGCTGGGATTCCCAGTACCGGGGCAGGGCTGGAAGATGGGAAGCCCCGAGCACTGACGGCGGATGGTGACCGGTACATAATCTATGGATGGAGACCAGGGTTGTCTCCAGTCGCCCTCTGCCAGTGTCTAGGCAGATTCCCGTTCAAGCTCTCAGGAAGGCGCCCTGTGTAGCTGCAAGCACCTGCCAGATCATAGTGACTCGATGCTTCCTCTCTCCTTTGCTTCTTGAAGCTGCTTGCACTTGGCTTGCTAGAGATAATTATCTACATAAAGAGACAGCAGAGAGCCAGTGCCACCAGGCTCAGCTTCTCTTCGAGGCTTGTTTTGAACAGAAATATAACCCTGGGTCTAACCAGTGACTTGAAATTCAAACCCGCCAGCCAAGCGGCCGGCCCCTGCTCTCTGCTGCACTCGGGTTGACCGGTCAGCCAAACCACCCCAGCTTTTCCAGCCCCGTCTGGGCTCTTGGCTGGTCCAAAAATGAGATGGCAACATCATTGTAGGGCAGGGAGCAAGCTACCCCCCCACCACCTGGGGTAGTTTTTGGGGGCAAAACCCAAAGAAGCCTTTCCTGCAAGGTGTGGCATGGCCATAGGAGATGCAAAGCCTAGGTATACAGGGAGGCAAGGAAGGGGGTATTGCCAGAAGCTCAGCTTTGCTTTTGCTCCTCCGTAAAGGGGGTGCAGGGTCCAGACGCCCCAGCATCCAGGCAGCAAGAGTGCCGGGAAGGCGGGAGACCTCCATGCAGGGCCCCAGGTGGGGAGGCATATGTGGGGTTGGGAAGCCTGGCTCTGGATGCAAGGGAGGAGGATGGGGAGGGCAGTAGGAAGCAGGGACGCGGGGAGGAGGGAAGGGAAGGGGCTGCCTCCAGGACCCTCCCTCTCCCGCCACTTCCGCCCAGGAAGGAGGAGACCTTTCCCGGCACTTTTTTTTCCCAGCACTTTTTTTTTCCCAGCATCCCCCTGGCCAGCGCTCACTAAACCTCTGTCTCAAGCCACTCCGTCGCTATGGCAACGGGCCGAAAAGGAACAGATGGTCTTGACGAGCCAAATTCCAATTAAAAAGGGAGCGGGGAGCTGATGGGTCTGAGGCCGGGGTGGAAAAGGGGGTGCCAACGGGCGAGATCCTCCTGCAGCACAGACCCCCGCCCCGCCTGTGTCCGCAGAACGGGGGACCCTCGGGGACCTCCCGCCTGGCTGGGTGTGAAATGGAGATGGGGCTGCAGCGCGGGCAGGGACCCTGGTCCCTCCGCGGAGCCCGGCATCTCGGAGCAGTCCTCGGGCTTCGGGAAAAGCCAGAGTGTGCAGGAGGGTCTTGGGGCACTAAATCCCCCCCTGTATTTACCCCTGACCCCACTCGCCCCTTCCAGGCTCCAGGGCTGTGGCCTCAGCTCAGCTCAGCTCAGAGCTGGACGCCAGAGAGCCCGAGCCTGGGAGGAGAGGTGGGCACCCGAGTCCGGGGGGATCTGCTAGAGCAGATGGGGGCCGGGGCTCAGGGATAAAGCCGGCTCCTAATCCCTCCGGGGATTATCTGCCTGCCTGTCCGTGAGAGGCAGGGAGCGGTGTGCATCAGAGCAGGCAAAGCCAAGCGGTAACGAGACCTGCTCCGGACTCGCCACCCCACTTCTGCCCCCACCACCCCGGCGTGGGCAGGAGCAGGCCCCACAGGCCTGATGTCCCCAGTCCTGACTGTTCCTAGCAGCTGGGCTCTGCCCCAGACCTGGCCGCATTTCACACCTGGGCAAAGCGGATCCATATAGAACAGGTCCCTAAAGTCTCCCCTACCCCGTATGTAGGAGGTAGGCGGCTGACGCCAGCATGCACACCAGAGAGAACTGATGCCCCAGGCTGCACAAAGGCACCAGCCCCAGTCTCTCCTGAAGGAGCCAAGGCAACGCTCCCCTTCCAGGGCCGCCTCTCCGCAGCCTCCAGGGTCATCCAGCCCTAGACAAGGTCATCACCTTGGAGTGCTCCAGTCTGCTCCGGCCCTCCCCGCAGCTTGCCAAGCAAGGCCTGCGAGTGCTAGGCAGCAGCACCGCACCGCACCTAGGGGCACTTGGCCCGTCCAGAGCTGTTCCCTGTCTCTAGCCCCAGATAACAGTTCAGGGCCCAACCAGAACAGCCCTCTTCGGTCCCGGGCAGCCCCATCCCCTCCAGGCTCCCCGACCTGCCCCATCCTTCATTCTCACCCCTTGCAATGGGATGGAGGGTATTGCATTATCTTGCACCAGCTGGGGGCTGGGGTGAGGCCCCCACAGCCCGTGCATCAGTGCCTGACACTATGGGCGCATTCATGCTAGCCCCTGTGTTAGCCTGAGACTGACCTTGGCACCCTGGGTAATGGCCCCAACTGCCTCCTCCGTCTCCACTTGCCCTAGTCTGCATCAAACTCCCCCCCATGCTGCTAGAAGCCAGAGGACGATGAAGCAGATCTTCCCCAAACTAATTGCTGCACCCCCTGCCCCTCACTGCCCTTGGAAGTCATGGGCCACCCTGACAAAGGGACCCAGCCCTGGGTGCCCACCATTGCCCTCACTTCTTTCACAGCCCTTACCCCCATGCCCTGCACCATCCAGGTGTCTGAGCCTCACCCCACATCAGAGCAGCATCTGTTTGGAGATGACAGAGGGCTCCAGACCAACAAAACCCCACATTTCAGTCAGGTTTGCACTGACATCCAACTCTTCACAATATCCCGCAGCCTCTCCTGAGGCCGTCACTGCCATCCTGGCCCAGTGCCTTTGCTGCTCCTCTCCTGACAGGCGCCAGAGAGATGAAGTGACTTGCCCAGGACCATCCATGAAGGCTGTCTTGCTCCACCTGTGCTCTGGCATCACAGCCTGGAGCCCAGTCCACCACAATGAGGGACAGGTGCACCATGGCCTTGCTTAGATGCGGAAAGGAGGAAGGAGCAGGAGGGCAGGAGGAGTCATGCCCCTGCACATTGCCCTTGCCCTCCTGCTGCCAGGCCTGAGGCCCACAGCTGCTGTTCCTGGAACAGGTGCAGCACCAAGCGCTAGGTAACCCCAGCCTGGCCCAGCCTCACTTCCTCACCACCCTGCTCTGGTTCCTTCCTCTCCCCCTGCATCCAAGCCACCTCCCTCCTCAGCAACTCCATTAATCCCACAGCCGGTTGAAAGCAGGAGGGGGCTCGGCAAGGGCAGGAAAGACAGTTAATATGCCCTGAAACCCATCTGCCAAAGCCACCTCTGGGTCAAACCCGCTCCACCCCTGCATGGCTCCAGGCTGGGATTTCCCCACAGCTCAGAGCCAGCTCCATGTCCACCCCAGGTTTCCTGCCAGGCCACCGCAGGACCTTAAAGGAGGGCAGAGCTGCATGGGCAGCATGCATCTGATCCAGCTGCTGGCTCTTTGTTTCCATCCTCAGCCTCCCTGCACTAATTCTAGGTCCCCTGGGTCCCTGCATTCAGTGCAGCGTGAAAACCCTTCACAAACTCCCTGTGGTCTGCAAAGCCCCTTAAGGAGGAGATTCCTGACACTGGCTGTCCTGGCACCCCTGGCCAGGCTCCCTGCAGGCAGAGGAAGCCCAGCTGGGAACAGAGATAGAAGCTGGCCTGCCAAGGGGGCTGCCAGTGTCATCCAACCCATGCTATCCTGCCTGGGCCTCAGTAGCTTGGTGGGTCTCTTGTGGGATTCACATTGCCAATCATCCCTGTTTGGTAACTGAGCATAGCATGAGCCTCGAATACATCCATACACACCCAGAGACAACTCCCAGAGACATCGGGGCCAGCCCAGGAGAGCCTCAGGGATGGAGAGGGGCTTCCTCCTGGATTGTGCCAGGGTCACCCCGGTTCCAGCTGCAAGGTCGTTGTTCCCTGCATGCATTGCCACCTGGCAGCCCCTTTCCCCAACCTCCAACGCCCATCAAATATTTATTCTGAGCCACAGATCAGCCAACTGCCAAGTAATTGTGTGTGAAATCCACAGGCCCTTAGCGGTGCAGCACACGGAGGGGCTGGCAGGGTCCAAAGCCACCCCGGGTGCAATTCCAGCGAGGGCGGCAGCGCGAGAGCTGAAGGCCCAATATTTACATTGACTAAGTATTTGCAAATAATATCTCAGCAAAGCAACTTCCTGGGCGAAGGAACCCCCTCCGCAGGGCACTGCCTGCTCCTGGCTGCTCTCCGGAGAGAGGTTGGTTTTGCAGCTCGTTTATGGTGCAGACAGGTGCCCCCACCTGCACTTTGCCCCTTTCTCTCCAGGTGCAGGACGGTGGCACCTGCTGAGATCCAGGTCCCAGGTGCTTCACGAATGCATCCAGGCTGGATGGGAGCAGAGGAAGGAAACGTAACTGATGCTTTCCTGGCTTTGACAGCAGCAAAAAGTGTGAATGACTTGCTCGAGGTCACATGGGGAGACAGTGGCGGAGACATGAACAAAGCCCCAGCACCTGCCGAGCTCTTGCTCCCCCCACTGTAACCACATGCGAATCCTTCGGGTCTGTGTAAAACTGGCTCCGACCTGACGCAAGCCGGAGCGCAGCAGAGGGTGCTGGAGAGATACCCAGCGCCGGGAGCTATTCCGTAGGGAGAGCAGGGATCGGGCGTCAGGAATAAGCAACATCTACTTAAAAGGAATGGATTTTGCGTTAGATTCCAAAGCGCATCTCGAGGCCTTGGATCAATACCTCAGTAAACTGCAAACAGGAGGCTTTTCCTGAGCCACAGTGGGAGCAGCTCAGCAGCCTCTGCTCAGACCAGTGGCCTACCAGGGCTCTCGCCAGCACACCGTGGCTTTGACCTTGAGGGGCAGGCTCTCCCCCTGCCTGCTCCCACCATGGCCCACCCAACCCATCTGTCTCCATGCTCCAGACCCATGAGGCTACCATGGCTTTCAGCTTGAACTGGACAAAGAGTGGGGACCTGACAAACACAGTTCAGGGAAGCCACCGAAAAGGCCTCTCGGGATGGCTAGAGATGGGCCCAAGCCTCTGCACTCAAGGGCATTTACATCAGCTCTCTCTGGAAAGATGCCTCAATCTGGACTGAAACTGGGCCCCCACTTTCCAGTCCTTTGCAAGGGCAGCATCCTGCCCTGAGGGCTGCAGCTACAAACCAGCCCGCCCTTCTTCCTCTGAAGCCATGTGCATGCTCGGCCCCCAGGGACCCCTAAGGATTGCATTATCGGTTCTCCCCATATAGAAGGGGGATCGATACAGCTGTCAGGCGCTGGCCACATTACCCCTGCTAATTGGTATTACAATAGGCAGACTGCAGCTCTCACTCCATCTCTCTGGTGCTTGTCATAATGTAATCACCATCTCTCTTGCACTCTCTTTATCACAGAGCGTGACGGGAGCAGAGCCGCTAGCAGCTGCGCGGCCTCCGGGGAGTGTCTATCACTCTTGACGGGGCTGGGCATGGCTGGTGGCTTGGGCCACAGAGGGGGTGAGAAGCATGCGCCCGCCTTCCCCCTCCTAAGTCTGGACCATATGATATGGCTCTGGAGGGCTGCACCGCACCTATGGGTCTCTGCCTGGTGATGGTTCTACGACTGGCATTGCAGGGGTTAATGCAAATAAAGACAACGGTGATATAATGCATTTTTGGATGGTGCCGAGGTTTAGGAGTGGGGTCTGGGATCAAAGCCCAGTGCCTGGGCACTTCAGGGTTGGCAGGGCAGAAGGCACTGAGCTGCAGAGATCCCCATTGCACAACTAGGCACTGCACAAACACAGAGCAAACACCAGCGTCTCCCTTGCTGGGCTTGCTCACATCTCCCAGCCGCAGCACCAGCCCAGCCCAGCCAGAGAGAGGCCATTTCTGCTACTCCAGCCAATTTATGTTATTTGGGTGCCGGCGACAGATACCCAGCCGGTGATGTGCTGATTGTTATCAACGCAGGGCTGAGTTACTGCGAAGAAGATCCGCTGCTCTGTCCACTCCGCTCTCCAGGGACCAGTCATAAACTGAGCTTAAATAATTAGAGTGCTGGGGCCAAGATGCAGCCTCTAATTATTCCTGGGCTCTTGCAAATAAAGGGAATAAATCCTTGGAAGGTGCCAGGCAGGACGGGGCAAAGGGAGGCTCATTTTCCACATCACTTGAAAGCTGCCATTATAAATCTCCCTGAAAGATGCACCTCCCTGGGTGAGCGATATTTTTAAACTCCAGGAAAGAAGGGGAAAGAAAAACCCATTTTGGTATTAACATTGCAGGCAGAAGCGGTAGTTAAAAACCAGGAGGCATGGGAAAGGATGTTTCTGCCGTGGAGGGAGAGGCGAGGGATTTTGCATGCCACAGTGGGACATGGGGGAGATGCTGTGGCTGTGGGGTGGCTGGAGGGACATCGTGCTCTCAGGAGGACGGCCAGGGTCAGGGTTGCGGAGCGGTCACTTCCAGCGCACTGGTTTGACTCCTGCCTGCGAGCTCACACCCGCTTGCTGGCGGGGGACCCGTTCGGCCTGTATTAGCAGGCTCTGGAGCTCTGAGCGTAATGGAGGCCCCGTGGCGCTGCACAGATCTGTACTGCATGATAGTCCCTGAGACGATCAGCAAGGCAGGACAAAGGGCAGAAGCAAAGAGAGAGGGACTGGCCCCAGGCCACAGAGCAGGACAGTGCCAGAGATGGAGTGCGGCTGCCTGGCTAGCACTCCATCTCCTACTCCCAACTGCCCCACGGGGTGTACCGAAGTGGGGCCAGGTCTCAGCCTGGCTCCCAGCAGCTGGATGTGGAGGCAGGCGACCAGCCAGGCTGGCTGCATCCCCAAAGATACCTGGAGGGTCCCTCCAGCTACACACAGCATCCCCCATCAGAGAGGGACAAATGCATCAGGGGACCACTGATCACAGCTGTCTGGGGCTCGGGTCTAACTCCCTCTCTGGCCCCACATGCCACGGTCCCTCCCTTCTACTCTCCCCCTGCTCACGGCAGCATCTTCTCCAGCACGAATCACAGCCTGCATGGCCATCAGCCATTGCAGCACCACACAGATCCCCAAACAACACAGGTGTGAGTATCAGTGCGAGGAGATGCCCACAGACCTGTCCTGCACCTCGTGCTCTTGGAAATCAAGCACAAACCACACAGGCTTGGCGAGAGCAGCTGGACTGCTAGAAGCAGCTGAATGTGGTGACTGACTGGCAAGGCACTCACAAGCCCCTTTCTTTTCAGATGCCCCGACATGTCCTTGTAATACAGGCCCTGCCTTGCTACTGCCCTCCTGGCCATAGCTCTGCCCCAGCCCTGCCTGCAGCTGGAGCATGGCACCTGGTGTAGGAGGGGAGAGGAAAGCTGCGGAGATCACCAGCAGCAGCAACACTCTGGCTTTCTGCTAAGGGGGCAAATGTGCAGTGAGTCCAGAGATGGGTCAAGCCATGGGCTCTGTGCGTGCAAATAAGTGTGCACCCTGCAGTGGGTAGCAGGGGGGACGACAACGACAGGATCCGCAGTGCACAGGGAGAGAGGCACACAGGGCCCTGGAGCCGTGGGAAACACAGGCGCATACCTGAACGCATGCAAATGCAGAGACAGCTACGCCTGCAACAGGCCCAGACACGCCTGCATCAGTGCAAGCACGGAGACACTAGCGGCCATCAGAAACACAGGTGCTGGGGTGCAGGTGTGTGCCTGTACACACATGCACACACACCTCTCATCCCTCAATAGTCCATGGGGAAAAGCCCCCTAATGCTTTCAGTATAAGCTTTCCCCCTATGCCTACGTGGGGCTCGGTAGCCCTGATACCTCCTATCCTCCCTACCTTCCTTTGGGATGCACTGAAGGCTTGCCCCTTCCCCACCACATCCATCACCAGCTACGCCTGCAGCCCAGCCTCTCAGTCACTGTGGCTAAAGCAGACACAGCTTAACTGTCTGTTTTCATAGCACTTCAACCCACAGTGACTACAACCCAGCTGGACCATGGAGGAAAGGGCCGTGGTCCTGTTCCTACAGGAGGGGTAAGGTAGCGGGATATGGCTGGGAGCTCTTCAGGTCTTTTTCCTATGGGACCATGCAGTGCTTAGTACCTGTCTGGATAGGAGCCTCCGTGCTCTCCTGTGACCCTTTTAGCTCCTCCACTCGGGCTAGGGCTCCAGCTCCAGATGTGGCTGCAACACCCTGCTGAGAAGCTTTTACCTCCCGGCTGGTCTGCACAGGGGAGCCGAGATGAATTGGCTGCAGCTGTGAAGTTAGCGGGCACCAGATAAAGTACCTGTGCAGGGGGCTCTGGCTGGGCAGCAAAGGCACTTTAGTTGGTTGCAGCTTCATCTTTACGCTATGGCCACTTCACTCCTGAACAGAAGCAGCTGCACGAGGCTTTGCACGTATTAACTCGTGTGCACTGGATACACGGTTTAGTTAGGCAGACAAACCTTTGCGAAGCCCTACATCTTTCCCTCCCCCCCCCGCACCTCTTTCCCAGCAGAGATGCTCAGTTCTTACTCCAGGATCCCGGAGTAGCATCTGAAGTTCAGCCGGGGAAGCTTGGAGGCAGGGGGAGCTCTGTCCCTGCCATCTGTGTGCAGCCAGTTTGGGCTTAGGGATCAGTTTTGACTCCAGACTGTGCTGATAACAGCCCAGGCTCCTGGGCAGCAGAGAGGTTTGTTTGTGTTGCTCAAGGACGGAGTCGGGATGGTGTTTTGCATTTCCCTTTGCTTGGTGCTGGAAGAGGCACTGGCTTGAGCACCCTGGAGATGCATGCATAAGGCTGTAAAGAGGTGCATCTCCATGACCCTGGCCCTTTACCACTCCCCAACCCCATCCAGAGCTTGCTGGCATCTTAGCATTCCTTCTCCAGCCTCTCCCCTGCACCCTACATACCCTGCCTTGTGCAGACAACTGGCTTATAGCTCATCCCACATGGAAGGTCCTCAGCCCTATGTGCACCAGTTATAATGCCCATCTTCTGCTAAGCTCCACACCCAATGAACTGGGCCATTCGGCCTCTGTTGGGACCCGCCAGCCCTGTGGCTTTCCTGCAGGAGAAGAGAAGGAATCTACTTGATCCTTTCATTGGTCATGTCTCCCCGACTGAGTGCCCTGGCCCCTGTCTCCCAGCTACGGATGGCAGGCAGGGAGAGAGACGGCTGGTGGGTAGCAGCATCCAGAGCACGGGAACGCTCCCCCATGGAAGATACAAAGGATCCTAAAGATGAGCCCAGAGGGGCTCCCAGGCTAGCACAGAGCCTGATCAGTGCATACAAGGCACTGTGATGGGCTCTGCTATGGGTCTGTCTGCCGTGGCTCCAGCCCCACATGACATCCATGCTACACGGTCCCAGAGAGAACAAGGCTGCTCCTGCTCCGGGTAGCTGCGTGGCGCTGTGCCCTAGCCCCCTCGCCTGCCGGACAGACGCCCCTTTGTGCGGGGAGTCGCTGTCGCCTGGTACTGGGGAAGAAACGCTGGACGTCAGCCACGAGCAGCAGGATCCCCGGGCTTGCTCTCACAGACAAGGCGGCTGGAGGCACGTCCCACAAAGGGGTGACAGTGGACCTAAGTCAATGGGCCCAGAAGGCAGAATGGGCCCCAGATACACCAAGCAGCTTGCAAGCCCCCTCCACTCGGGCCAAGGGCCACAGGGAAGCTGTCCGCTGCCCAGGTAAAGACAGGCTGGGCAGGAGCCAGAAGAAGAGCTGCAGCCACTCTCCAATAAGCAGTGGTGGAGCAAACCTGCCAGCGCCTGCACAGGTGGTCCATATGCCATGCGCCGCTGCATCAATTCAGGACGCACGCGGCTCCTTGGACCTGGTGCCGCATTTCCACACTGTGTTGGGTGCGAGGCTGCCCGCAGGCTGGGGTGGGAGGGAGCCTGTGTGGGAGAAGACCCCGCATCCTCTCCCAGCGAGGGCATGCTTGCCAAGGGGGACACATCCGCGTCTGGAGCACTGCCTCCCCCGCCCGTCTGGCTAATGAGGATTCAAAGAGCTGCTGAAAACATACTCTAGCAGAACTGGCTCCCAGCCCCTTCTGAAGGGGCAGACAGGGAGCAGAAAGGCTACAGCCCCTTGCCTCTTGTGAGGTCTCGGACAGGTGGCAGAGGGCAAGGGCCAGCAGAGCAGAGGCAGGAAGGAGGGCCCTTAGCTGGGTGGAACTGCCCTTCCTCATGGCATCAGGGAAGGAGGAGCTACAGGGGGCCAAAACCCACAGCCTGCTCACAGCACAGGCTGACCTCCCATCCGGATGCCCACGGCCCACGTGGCCCGGGTAGACCGTGGCAGTGGATGCTGACTCAGGCGCTCCCTTTCCCTGCCCTCTGCATGCCTGATCTCAGCCATGCGGGGCTGCGAAGCTGCTCTGCTGGAGGGTGCCAGCCTGTGCCAAGCAGCTGCTGCCTACCCAGAGAAGACGGAGGAAGGCAAAGGCACCGTGGGGAACACGTACAGGACAGACAAGGGCTCGGGTGCCCATGAAAGGGACAGTAACAGTGGTCTTTGCACCACAGCTCTCACTCCCCATTGCCAGCAGGGTCTGGGAGTGCAGGAGGTATGCAGACACGGATACACACACACTATGCTTAGTACACACCCGAATTCATGGAGAGGGCTGAAAGCCAGGTCCTTGCATACACAAGCAGTCACTGGCAGCCGCTTATTAACCCCTTTCAAGCCAGCAGCTGCTGAAAGGGGCACCTGTCTGCACAGAGGAGCCCGTGCTACTATCCAGTCTCCTCACCGGGATTAAAACCTTCTTCCACATGGGCTTGTTAGCCTTCCAGAAGGCAAGAGAAAAGCCTGAGCTTAAACCAGCTACCAGTGTCAACAAGATGGATTTATCAAGAGATTCCTTTTCTCAGTTGAATGAGTTTCCACTTGTAAGGGGATCTGGAAGGAGCCTTTCAGCACAGCCCACAAGGTCAGGGTGGGGGGAGCACAGGGAATACTGCTTTGTGACCCGACAGGACTTATCTCTGGTGTGGTGCAAAGATGGGACAGAGAGACGACAAGCATCTGGACTCCAAGTTGGCCCTGCATCATTGTGCTCCAGCCTCGGCCAGCCCTGAGCTGGGACTCATCCTCGAGGGATTCATCCCTGCCTGGAATCCTCTCTGCTTCTCGCAGCAAAAGGCCTTCTGGCCAGGACAGAAAGGTGCACAGATGCACAAGCACACATCACCCCATGCTCAGAAACACACCTCCGGTGTGCACATGCAAATACGCGCACCCGGCTGTGCCCACATGCACCGATGTACCCCTGCCTGCATTCCCACACATGCATGCATGTCCGTATCCACATGCACGTGTACATGGCACTGTCTCTGTGAGCTCTCGCTGGGTCCTTGCTGCAAAGGTAGGGGAGGGGCAGGCATAACTACTCGGGGCTTTTTTCCTGGATCCCCATAAGCTCCACCTCTTTCTTTCTCATTACGCAACTCCATCCTCTGCTCCTTCCTCTGGGCTTCCTCGAAGCCCTTCGCTCCCTGCAGAGCATCTCCAGCACAGGGCAGCGGATGGGGGTAAGCAGTGGGGACCTCCTCATTTAGGGCATAAAGGGAACAGACAGCAAAGCTAGGGCCAGCTAGAGGCAGAAACCTCCCCTGGCTCAAAGATGAAGGAAGAGCTTCTCTGATCTGGAGCAGGACACTTCTCAGGGAAGCCAGCAGCCACGTGCACCTCCCTGCGAACCTGCAGATTCATGCCTGCAATGCTCCAGGTGCTGCCTCCCCAGCTCCCTCTCCACCAGCCTCCGCCCTTCACCCCTTGCCTTCCTGTCTGGCACTGGCTGTGCTGGTGGAGAAGTCCCACCTGCTAATGACTCAGTGCAAAGGGTGATGAGTGGATTTCCCCAGGCTACAGCAGGATCATGTCACTGAGGCCAGGGCAGCCGCCGCTCCTCCCAGGCTCCTCCTCACCCTTCCTATCGCACCTCTGCATCTGGGGTTGGCCCCCACGCCCAGCAGCACCCCATCCAACCAGAGGAGGAGGGAGACAGCCCAGGGTGTCGCCTGCTAAACTCCAGCCTGGGAAGCAGGTCAGTGGAGCCAGCTCTTCTGGTTCCCCTGTGACTCAGCTCCGGTGAGAGAGCTGCCTGGAGCATCAGGCTCAGGTCCCTGAGGCCTCCTTGGAAACGAGGATGGATCCCAGGGGAGAATCATGCCCGGATCGGACCAGCACCCACGTGCATCATAGGCTGCCCTAGGGTCGAGTATCATCACCCCCTTAGCCAGCCTGGCCTCTTCCTAATTCCACGCTGTGCCCCCACCCCTCGCTGTCATCCACAGCCGGCACATCAACTCACACCCCTGTGGAGTGGACACACACGATGCTCCCCTATATCCGGATGGGGCAACTGAGGCCAGAGGAGGTGAAGAGCCTTGCCCTCATGTCATGCTGACTCAGAAGCAGAGCGCGGACATCCAACCCTGGAGTCTCCGGCTCCTTTTCTAACCATTCGGCTTAGCCGGCTCCCACGCAGGAGTGCACCCGCTGGGCTAGTCGCAGTCTGGTCCAACTCCAGCTAGGATGCCCAAGCCACACGTGGGCCGGGAGATCCACTCCGGGCTACCCCCCAGTTGGTAGACTCCACCGCAGCAGTGATGCTTAAGGAGGAAATAGCAACAAAACACCCCAACGCAGTTCCAAAAATAGCCCAATCCGGTTGCTGTCACGCCGCAGGAGTGCACAGGGAGAAAAACCACGCAGGCCCCCAAGCCAGATGATAAGTGAGATGTTTGCAGGCTTCAGCATTTTAGAAGGTGCTTCGCGACATAATTGTTGCTCTTCAGCTCATAACATGGACCAGATCCCTTTGGCACCTAACGGAGACACGCCGCTTGGGCACTCTATTGGCCGATCCTTCTGGAGCCCTGCGAGAGGAAGGCCTTGCTATCTCCCTGGCAAGGAACTTTCCCCTTGAATTACAATGTAGTGTCCCATTTGATCTAAGCCCCCAGGTTACTATCAGCTGGACATGACTCAGATACCATCCATCCAGGTCCTTTGAAGTTGGAAAATGCAACATGAAAGCATCACGCATTTCTGCATCGCCTCTCAGCGGAGGATCTCAAACCACTGGACAACCCAAGGCTCCCAGGCCCCGCTGTGAGCTCAGAAAGTGTCACTGTCCCTGCTTAGCAGCTGGGAATTGCCCAAGGTCACACAGGAAACCCGCAGGAACAGAACCCAGATCTCCTGATACCCAGCCGCCTGGCTCAGCCACGAGACTGCGTGACTGTGCCTCAAACTGCACCAATTTCTACAGCATGCAAACAGATAAAGCGTTCATATTTTTAGGCATGAGCAGATCTGCAAGGACTCTCCACCTCTCAAGATGCTTTAGGATCTTGGGTACCCTGTGGTTTTAAAAAGGCCTGTTCGCATACACATCTCTGGAGCCCCACTATCACAGCCTGACACGATACCTGGTAATGGCTCCAGGCGGACAAGAAAGCAGATTTACATGGTAGACTGCAGGCACCCTGAATTGAATCCGTTCTGGGCAATTGAGCAGATTGCATTAAAGACAATTTGCCGAGCAGATTTTACAAGGGGCTTCGTTGGGCTTTTATGGGAGGGAACTTTTATTTCCTTATAAGAAAAAGCTAACATTGTCGGAAGAGGGGAGAGGATGCAATTGGGAGAGGAACAAGGAGAAAAAAAATCAGATAGGCAGGACAGGTCTTCCTGGGGCAGGGGGGAGATTGACTGGGCAGCCTGTGCTCGCCCACCCACCCACCCTGCGAGCTGACTCCCATCCAGCCTTTCCAGCAACCACAGGCATTTCTTTTGGAAAGGGGCAGGAGACAAGGGAGTTTTACACTGATCCCTCAGCACTTCCGTCCTCGATAAGTAACCCTCTCTGGATTCAGGACTAGGGGAATAGCCTCATGGCCACGCTCTCCTGCTCCGCCACAAACCCACAGGTCATTCACTGCCCCATGGTGCAAGTGAGGAGCCCCCTGCCAGCTTCCCCAGCGCATTGTTCTGCCTTTGCACCGAAGGGTCCTGGTTGCGATGCGCGCTCCCAGACGCGACTGCAGTACAAATAAATAATAAGACGGGATTCGGGGCTGGTGGGAACGAGCCACCGCTCTGCTCAGACTCGCCAAGACGACAGCCTCCGCCACGCCAGCGCTGCAATCACCAGCAGGGGTCAGGGAGGAAGGGGCTCCCATGGTGTTGCAGAGCCGTGGGCTTTGCTCTGCCAAGCGCCCTCCGAGACAGCACAGCAGCGAGGGGCACCGGCAGAGCTGGGGGGCAGCCGGTAACACAAACAGCACGGCTAGGGCAGGATGGGGAAGGACACAGGGGCTGGCTGCCTCGCTGCAGGTGGATCTGCGGCGTGGCACAAAGCAGGGCAGGGGCTCTTCTACACAGATTCCTCCCGGACCCTGGGCACATTGCTTTAGATCCCCTGCCAGGCCCGCCAGCGGCAAGGACTGGGCGAGAGTGGGGTGGGGAGCAAAGTTTGTGCTGGTTGCCTGCCAGAAGCCGCCTGGCAGGAGGGAAATGGGGGGAGCCCTGTGCCCCTAGCACCCCTGGCAGCAGCCGCGGTGCCCTTCACCTCCCGAGCCCCCGTCCCCTTCGCCTCCCGAGCGGTTTTCGTGCCGGTCTGGGCGCCCAGCCTTACTTTGCAAAGCGGGGCGGTCGCCACCGACTTGCCCGGAGGGGCTCGGGGCGCTGGGTGCCATGCAGCTCCCCCGGGACGGGACGGGACGGGACGGGACGGGCCCCCCGGTGCCACTCACCTGGGAAGAGCGAGGCCGCCAGCAAGCAGACGCGGACAGTCCAGCCCGGCGCCGGCAGCGCGGGAGCCATCAGAGGAGCGGGGCCGGCCGCCCCGCCAGCCCCGGCCGCGCTGCACCGAGGAGCGGCCCGGAGGGCGGAGGCAGGCGGGGAGAGGCGCGCGCTCCCTGGGCGATCAGCGCCGCGGCTCCCTGCAGCCGCTCATGCTCCGGGGTGCCGCGGCGGCTCCCAGCCCGCGCTGCCCGGGCTCAGGCGGTGCCCGCGGGCGGCGGGACGCAGCGCCCCATGCTCAGCGCCGAGCTCCCGGCGGCATCGGGTCGGGTCCGCTCCGCTCCGCCGGGCTGGGCTGGGCTGTGCAACAATGTAGCGCCGCGCCCGCCCCGCGCAGCCGGGCACAGCCGCGCTGCCTCCAGCCCTCCCCGGTGATGTCAGGCCGTGCAAGAGGAGGAGGGGCCCGGCGCTTAACCCCTTCCCGGCCCCGCCTGCCTGCCGGGCCCGGGGCACGGCCCGGGGGCGAGCGCGGCCGCGGATCCTCCGGGCCTCCGCGCTCGGGATTCAGCTTCCTCCTTGCCCTGCTGCGGGCGAGGCAGTGTCGCAGCCCCCGCTGGACTCAGCCCCAAGCCGCAGATGCACACGCTACCTGAAGCCAACAGAGGTGTCCAGGGAGCCATGCGACTTCTGTTTCCATCCACAGAAAATGAGAGCCGAGTGCTGTGTGTCGGGGCGAGGGGTATTGGGGTCCTAGGTGGGGTGTGCCTGAAGCCCAGGGTCTGGCACTCAGCATCTGCACGGGATGCTTCATAACAGCAAGGCGCACCGCTCGGTGGCTCTATGGGCAGCGTGTGGCATGGGCCCCCGAGCAACAGATCCATGGGCATGGTGGGTGTACGGATCCGCACGCCGATCCTAGGGACGACGCTGTGTTTCTGCGAAGCGCTGACTTGGGGCCTGCATATCAGCACCACCTTCTGCTTTTGAGGGCCTTGTGCTGCCTGGCGTTCCCCCACCCTGCCGGGGTCCCAAGCCGCACTGGCTCCCAACAAGGATGCAGGAGCACAAACAAAGATGTGAACAACAGCAACAAAGTCATGTTGATTTCAAGCTCCATTAGAAGAACACAGGAAGAAATCAATGCCTGGCACACAGAAAAGGACAGAAGCAGTGGGGAAGGAGATTGCATCCAAGGGAGAATGGAAAGAAAGACAGCTATAGAAGACGGATACCTCGGAGGGCCCTTCTCTCACCCCTCTCCCCCGCTAATTCCTTTAGAAGTTAATTCCCATTCAAGGGGAGGATGGGCGACGCTGGAACAAAGCGGATTAGCCCCATTCGAGGTTTGCTCTAGAATAACAAAGGTTATTACGTAGTAATGAGGTTTAGTTAATAGACGCATGGATTTTAAGACTGAAGGGACCGCGCTGATCCGAGCTGCAGCATGTGAGTTGGGGGTGGGAAAAAAAAAATCCAGTCTTAATTTGCAGACAAAGCCAGGCAGACTCTTCCCCTTCTGTAGGCGAGCCGCTCCAGTGATTAATTCCCCTGACTGTTACAAATGTGCACCTTAATTCTGGTCTGAATCTGTCTAGCGTCACCTCCAATCCATTGGATCTCGTTATGCCTTTTTTTCTGGTACATTAGAGCACCATCTCCTCTTGGAAATCGCCTCCCTGCGTGGGTTCCCTTTGACTGCACTCCAGTCCCCTCGCGTCCCGCCGCATCCTACCCTCCATTGTTATTACACGCTCCTGCTTTTCCTATTTCATCGCTGCGGGCACCTGCGCTAGCACGTGTGGAGAGGAATGGAGGAGCCCGAATGGCAGAGCCATTGCTCTGAGCTTCCAGCCCTTTCAAGCAGGCTGTCTTGGGCTGGGTGCCCCCCATGCTGCATTCAAACTGTTTCTCTTGCAGCTGAAGCTTTACTTTATATCAATGAAAGGCTGAGATGCTCTCCAAAAGAGGGAGGTCCACTGTTGCCCCCTCTACCCCCACTCCCACCCCAACGGGGTGCCATGCACCTAGGCAACACTAACCCCTGACAAAGTTTATTAGTTAGGAAAAGCATTCCTAGAGGGTGGGAGCACACCCAGATCAACTCAGCACTTGCAGATCAAGTGAAATGTGCCCAATCTCTAGCCTCAGACCTTATTCACTCAAGGATTGGCTAGCTCTGATGATCATTTCCAGCCACTCGGGGTGAGGCTTTCAATAAACTTCTCGCCGATTTGTTGCTCGCCTTCAAAGTCGAGTGACACGTCCAGTGCTGAGACAAACCTAGGAGGATCAAGGGGTTCTTCAGATCCAGCCCTGAACTTGAATGGAGGGTTGGGCCTATATGGTGCTTTGTCATCTGACCCCAAGAAAAATGTTTCTGGGGATAACTAGCCTGGGACTAAACCTAGCGTCTTGTTCTCCAGAATCACAGGCCCCAACCACTGGAGAAAAGAGTAGCTCCATGAGCTGCTAGCAGTAGTAGGCAGTTATCCCCCATGTGCATGAGGCACTAGACCGTTGAATTAGTATTATTTGCATTGCTGGAAGTGAAGCAAACTCAATCAAATGTGGCACAGCGCTGGCTGTTAACTTTTAAGATGAGTTATGACAGGCGGCACCGGGGCCTGGCTCTGTATTCTTCGCACATCCCAAATTCCCAGGGAACCCAGAGGGATTTCTGCACAGTGAGAAATGCAGGATGCAGGTGCCTGGGATAGGCAGCTTTTAATTTCAGTGGGCACGGGATCTCAGTGTGTAAGAAGTTTAATTACATAATCCTGATGTATCTGATGGAGGATCTGGAGGGAAGTTTGAAGGTATGCACTTCAGGAAGCCGAAGGAGCTTTGATTTATCAGCTGCCTGAGTTAATTCATTATTTATGTCTGATTTTCCTCCTTTCTTTCTCTTGCTCTTTCTTCCCTTCTTTCTTTCTTCTTTTCTTTCGCTGCTGGGCGGTCTCCATCAATTTGTGATTGTAAGTCTAATTAATCGTTCAGCTGCCTGGAGCTTTCTGCACAAGCATTTTAGTTCTTAGTTCTATCTCAATAACGAAATAAATGAATAATGAGGTTTGTTCCTAAGTCTCAGAAATATGGACCTGATTCTCACTGGAAGTCAGTGGGAAGTGCAAGCTCTGAGCAGCTACCAAACACTCCCCCTATCTTTCCATCTGTGTAGTTTTACTGGGTATTTTTAGAGCGTCCAAACATTATTTTAAGAGAAGTGGTGCAGAAATTAGTCTCGTGGAGCCATTATTTATTGCAGTGGGCTCACCATTGCCTCCTACCCGAGGGGGATCACAATGGCACAGCTGTGTGGCATGGTTCCAGCTGAGTCTCCTTTGTTTCCAGTGGTTTCAGAGCAAGACGATATAAAGGCCTGGATGACCAGAGCAAAGAGTTTGTCTTGCTTAGAAGAGAGCTAGCAAGCCATGACATTATCCCTTGGACTGCCGTCAGTCTAGCTAGGTGGTGCCAACCCTGGGGCTTTTTCTAGGGGAAGCCACAAAGTTCTGTGTGGTGGAATAAATCTTGTGCAACACACAAGATTTGTGTTCAAGCTCATATTAGTCAAGTTAAAACAAGAGCGCACAGTCCAGTCTAAATGGATACACCCATGGTGGCTCAGCTCCCATCCGTAAATAAATCCAGGTCCAATATTATTGGAAACAAAGAGAGGCTACTAACGGTCTGAAACCTGGCCAAAGAATCACTCCTCGATACCATATGGCATTGATCTTTGCCCCTTCCTGACTTCCAGGCATGGGATCAGCGCTCTACAAGTGCTACGACCTGGCCTCCCCCACCCGTTCCCTCTGTGAAATCTGTTTTAGGCACAGATACTAGAAATACTGTAGTAACTTGGCCAACACTTATATAAGTTGTCATGCTAATGTAGTTCCTGAAATTGCAATTAAAGCATGAAGCAACATTTGGCTGGGAAAGAGGCTGGCTGTAGCGCACGCTGAATCCTTGCCGGGCTCCAGCCCAGTGTAGAGCAGGCTAGCTCAGGACTTTTCTGCTGACCCTGATACTTAAGGTAGGGACTCCATTATGCAGTCATTTGTCACTGGGTGTCTTGACACACACGCTGCCAGCCATTGTTGGGGGGGCTGATGCCACGGGCTGTGGGTCACCCTGAGGAGGAGTCTTCTGGAAATGGCTGAGACCTGCAGAAGGAGCGAGATCCTGAGTGCCTGGTGACCCCCCACCACCACCCTAGACTGAGAGCAGCTGGGTCGGAAATGAAGCCTTCCAGTTCCACCCACAATAGAGACATATCCCAGCTCCCCGCAGTCTAGAAAATTAAGGAGTAATCCCACAGAGAGCTGCAAAGAGCCAGGCCTCACTGCTCGCAAAGCTGGTTTCCATCACCTGCAGGTCTTGGTTCTCATGCAGCTCATCTCAACACCATGGGTGCAAGTCCTTAGTGGTTGGACTCAGCCCTTGGTCTCTAAAGCAGAGAGCCGTGGTGCTGTGGGACGAACCCCTTGACCAAACCAAGTCCTTACTCAGTAGTAATATTGCAGATGCCAGAGAACGTGGGATCTCAGTGATTTCATAGACCCCAGGGGGCTTTTAGTATCATATCGACCTCCTGCCTAACTCAAACCAGAAACATTCACCCAGTAACTCCCACCTGTGCGAGCCTTAAGGCCCGATACCCTCCATTTCCTATACTATAGTGTTCCCTTCCACCCCAGAGCTCGATGCTTCCCTCTCCCCACTTCCCCATGTGTATGATTTGCGGAGCACAATAACACAAAAGGCACCAGAGAATTGGATGATATTATACATTATTTTTATTATTATTATTACCAGAGGGATTGAAAGGGGAAATAAATTGCTCTTTAAAACATTTTTGCACTGGGCTTTCTCAGCTTTTGTTCCAGAAGCAGCCCGCAGCAGAGGCCTGTCACTCTTTGTGGGGAGTGCATTTGACACACTTGTCGTCGGCGCGTACCTGGCGTGTATTTGCTGCAGCGGCTGATTGCATTACTTTCCTTGTTTATAAACATTGGGAATCAGCGCCGAGCTGAGCGCGACAGAATTTTAAAGCTGCCGTTGGTTTTATTTTTGCTTTTTCAGCTGTAAACACACATAAATGTTCCTGCCATGTCATTGCCGGCGAGGAGTGAGGGGCAGGTGCTCCTCAACTGGCTCCCTGCTTGGCTTCAGTCCTGGTTTTGACTGCTGCAACCGCCTACACACACGCATACACAGACACACACACCCTGCCTACACGCAGACACATACCCACACGCATACACAAACACAGACACATACCCACACGCTTATGTACACACTCACATACAAACACATGCACAGCCACATACACACGTGCAAGCACACATTCCCATACATGCATGTGCACACACACATTACTCACACATGCAGGCATGCCCACATATGTATACACATACACGCACACACAGACCTACATACACACTTACACATGCAAACACACAGACACATACCTGCACACTTATGCACACACATTTACACAGGGTCATATACACAGGCATGTGCACACACCACACACACACATACACTTACACATGCAAACACACAGACACATACCTACACACTTATGTACATAGCATTTCACATACTCATATACATTGGCATGTATGCACACAGAGGCACGTACCTGCACACTTATGCACACACACACTTACACATATTCATATACACAGGCACGCGCGCACACACACAGACACATGCACACATCTGTACCTACACATACACACACTCACTAACATAGACACTTACATGTGCTTGCATACCTGGATGCCTCCCCGCCCCCAAAACGAACACATATGTGCACACACACTCACATACCCACATGCACACACAGTGATGTAACAGTGGACCCTATCTCAAATTGAAATGTGCCACTGGCCCTTTAGATAGTGGGCAGCTCCTTGCCCATCATCTCTGACCACCTTGCCGTTCTCCAGACGGCTCCATTGCTTGGCACTGAACACACCCTTGAATTGAAGGGAGAGCGGCCTCCTGCGAACAGAGCTGTGATGTGTTTTAGGTGCTTTGCACGCAGGAGCAGGCTCTCTCTGTCTGCCTGCTCGTGCTGGGCTAGCTGCTCTTGGAGCTGAGAGTCTTAGCCCAGTATAATCTGCCTGGCACCCTCTTTGCAGTGAGAATTACAGCATAATCTCCTGGTACATGGGAACAAAGAGGTCCAGGAAGCTTAAAGCCCAAGTCAGGTGGAGTTTTGCCACTAGCCAGGATTTCATCCTGTCTTCCCAGCACCCATGGGGTCGGCAGAGCCTCCTTGTTGGAGGACGCAGCCAGGGGCAGGGCAGGTTGGCAGAGGGGCGCCCACCCCTCCACTGTCTTCTGGGGAGCACCTCTGACAACCAAGCTGGTGCTGGGCATTGAATGCTATGGACTGCAGGGGTTTCCCAGGCCTGGGAACCAGCCTAAGGAAGCTGAGCCCCTGCCCCTTCTTGCCCCCTCGGTCTCTTTCTAGCTTGCTGCATCAGGGCATCCCATCCCTGTGGCACCTTGCTGAGTTGGGCACAGCAAGGGAAGAGGGGCTAGGCCAGGGCAAGAGCCAGGTCCCCACCTCCTCCCCATCATTCCCCATGTCCATATGGAGGGAGCGTGGCTAAGAACAACTGGCTAGTGCCATCTAGCGTCTGCAGGGCAGCATCGGTGCTGCCGGATCCGCCGGAGGAGACGCGGGTGGGACTCATTTATCATGCCAGGGGCTGAGCAGCTCTTCACAGAGGAGAGAGGGAGGAAGGGATAATGAAGACATCCCCAGCATCAGGCCAGCTCCTTCCACTGGAGTCAGGGCTGCTTTGCACCCACTGGTTTCCAGCAGGACAGGACTCACTCCCAGACAAGAAGGGCGTATTTGGAAGTGCCCAGGCCCCTGGGGTCAACCCAGGTTTCCCTCTCCGGATCTGTGCAAAGGGACCCAGATTGTTAGGTGGAGGAAGTTGTTGCAATGCCCGAAGTGAGGAGCTAAGCAGTGGCATCTAGGAAAGGATTTTGTTGAGCCACAGAGGCCTTCAGGCCTGGGTTTTGACCTTTGTGCTTAGCTTCAGCTGCGTGCTTAGCTTGAATTATGGTGGAGACTTGCTCCTGGTGAAAAGGAGCAGATGGAAAATGCTGTCCCTGCCTTTAAATGAATTGGGAAGTTGGCTAGCTAAAATGAATATCTATCGCCCAGGCAAAAGAGGAGCAGTGAGAGCAAAACCTCCCCCCACCTAAGGATGAAAAGTTTACCTCTAAATAGGGTTGTTGGTTGCAGCCCTGTTGGTTTAAGGACACAGGCAGACAAGGCTCTTTGGGTAAATGTCATATCTTTTATTAGACCAACTAAACTCTCCTTATGCCTGAAGAAGGGTGTTTAAGCCCAAAAGCTTGAAAAGAACAATTTTCCCAACTATTTAGTTGGTCTAATAGAAGATACAGCATCTACCCAAAGAACCTTGTCTGCCTACCTCAGAATAGAAAATTCCAGTTCGGGGAACCATATTTGGCAAGCAGAAGCAAGCTTATTAATATGCATTAGGAGGAAGGCTTACACTAATTTTATGTATGAGGAAAAGCAAGCTATATGGTCTATAAAGAGAGGTGAGAGAGTGCACCCTTCGCAGGCTCCTCCTGAAAGGTCTGGTCACCGATCCAAGATTCAAAGCTCAGGCGAAGGGGCTGGGAATCCTGGGTAAGACCTCACGGACTGGCCGTCCAGTAACGTCATATTTGTTAAATCTTGGGGTGGTGAGCCTAGTGTATTGCTTGTGGCTAATTAGAGCAATAATCCTGTAGTTGCTTAAGGCTTAATACATTTGTTATTGGTTAAGGAGTAACCATGTCCTAGTCTTGGAATTAACACCTGGTACAAGGCCCAATTTAATGTTACTGTACATAATATTTCACACACACATCTGCACACACAGGGACTATCTGAAATTAGGCCTGGAACTCGCTCCAGCTTCCATGGCAGCACAGGAGGCCCGAGAGAAAAACAGGCACAAAGGGAAAATGAAATCAAGCCAGCCCCCCGCTCCTTCCCCTCAAAGGGCCACTAGCAAGTGGTGGCATCCAAACCATGTCCTTCTTCCCCTGCAAGGCTGCATTGCTGTCTTACGCCACTGGGTCCCCATGCTCTCCAGCACCCTCGTGCACACCTGCACTCATCCACGCACATCCAGAGAGCATGGGGCTCTGTGCCGATTGCGTTAGCAGTTATCATCCATTACTGAAGAGCCGCTGTAACACTGTCTGCCTTGCAAAGGGCTATGCACAGCCTGCAGGGCAGTGAGGATGGGACACTGAGTCCAGGACTAGTGCCTGGACAGGGGGTTTGGATGTGCTCATCCATGTGGGGAAGCAGCTGAGGGCATTTGGATGGTGACCGAAATAGCCAGCTCAGAGTCCAGACAGAGGAACCCTGAGCTCACATCAGTCAGGAGAGCGGCTCTGCCGTGTCTGGGGGCAGCTGGAGCTAGTGACAGGACCCTGGGGGAAGGGGTCCGGAGGGGGCGGCCAGGGAAACAGCGACCCCATCTCCCTGGCTGGTTGGAAGCTAGTGGAGGAGCTGGTCCTGATGGGATGTCAGCCCAGTGGGATCACTGCAAATCCTCTACACAGGACAGATGCATCCCCCAACGCCTGCCGCTCTGCCTGGGAGACACTTCTGCTGTCCGTGCAAGCATTTGAGCCAACCAGCCAGGCCACTTCATTTCCCAGGTGCCTGCAGCTATCCTCCTCCTCCATCCTTCCTCCACCTCCCTTTCTTTTCAGGTCATTACCTTTCTTTTGTTGCCCAAAGCCACCCATCTCAGCCCAGCCCTGGAGCCGGCCCTCTGTGACTGGCAAGTGCCGGCCACAGGAGACACGGCATCCCTCGTGCTCCAGGGTCTTCAGCCCCTCAAGTGCTAGCAGATGCCATGTCACCTCAACCTCCATGTGGGTTTTGTTCACCTGAGCTAGGCATCTCCCCCCACCGGCCTCGCTGCAAACTGTGGTACCCCCAGATCAATGCTCCCTTCTAGTCTGTGGATGGAGTGGGACCTCACTGCCTCCCTGAGCTGCTCTCCCCATCCTTGTGCCCTTGATGGTTCATCTCTGGGTGGTTCCACAGACCCTTCGCTCTTGCAGACCTGCTTGCACCATTCACAGTGCAAGGGATGAGCTCTCCAAGGGGCCAAGCTGCTCTGTGATAGAGCAGGAGGAATTTGCAGGAGAACGAGGAGAAACAGGTGCACGATGCTAAAGGACACTGGGCCATCCTGTCCATGGTGGGATCCCCTGATTTGGGACCTGCAGGCCCTGGCAGGGTCAGAGAGCTGACATGAGCAGAAGCGCTCACCTGGCACTGGGGAACCCAGGCATGTGCCACTGCCACCATTTTCCTGTGCAACCTTGGGCACATCACTTAGTCTCTCTGCACCTCAATTTCCCATCTGTAAGACTGGGGTCCCTGCACTATCCCAGTTTACAGGAAGACTGTGAAAATAGTAACATGAGAGGCTCTGAGTTGCTGGGATCAGACCATGCTGGGCTCCAGATGAGCCCCAGAGCCAGGTTGACTTCATGAGCCATCCCCTTCCAGGCAGGGGGAAAAATGCCACATTCACTTCACATTAGCAATTTTTTTTAAATGTGCAGTTTGATCCCAGCACAAAGGAGCTCTGATCAAAACCTCCCAGAAGAGGTGAGCTTTCCACGGGGGGAGTTTGGTGGAGATCTGGTGACAGGAGATGCTTCCAGGCTGCAAAATGCGCAGGCCTGGAGTGACATGTCCTCTGGTGTTTGGAGGGCTTTGCACTGGGATAGAAGAATTCGCAGCTTCCACAGAGCTGGTGTGAGGCTGTGGGAGGGGAAGAGATGTTTCCCCCTCTGAAAAGTCCCGAGAATAGAGAAGCGGATCAGTGCACTGAGCTGGAACCCAGGAGACCGTCACCTTGCAGTGTGATCTTGGGCAAGTCCCTTCCTTTTGGTGCCAATTACCGGGTATTTGTACAGCACCTAGCACAGTGGGGCCTTGCTCTCAGTGGCAAGCTCCACCTGTTATCTCCATATCAGTGCTAGTCCTTGGGGCAAGGGACACGCAGGATCTGTCAGGGTCTGACTCCAGCAAAGAGAGACTTGGAGCATTGCTTGGAAAACTAGAGATAGAAAAGCTCATGGTAGCTGGGTGTTAGGAACCGGGTGAGGAAAGGATTAACCTCAGCTCCTCTTTGAATAGGTGCTGGGAGCAAAGGTTATAAGCCTGACTGGTCCCTGGCTTTGGGGGAGGGTGTTGTGCATGGGCCTTGGCTTTTTTTCCTCTGTGTAAGCATTATTCCCCGTGGTTTTGCTGTCTGCTTCCATAGCACTCTGCTGAATCATGCCATACTCTAGACCACCATGCCTTCATGCTCCTTCCTTTGTGTTTCCCACTGATTTCCCAACCCCAGGGGTGCTCAGAGTCCAGCTCCCCCCACCCCAGCCATGGGGGAATGGGGAGCAAAGAGTCAGCTGGAGGGAAACTGAGTTTGCTCCTTCTCTGGGCACCTGGGGTCAGAGCCAGGCTCAGCACAGCCAAGGCCGGCGTTCCCACTGCCTGCAATGGATGTTGGCTCAGCCCCAGATACTGGCAGAGCAGCTGGGAGCAGGGAGAAGGGATGCCCTTCTCAGCAAGCATCCAGCTCTGGGAGGGGGTGGGCAAAGCGTGTGGCAGGGGCTGAGCACGCAGCATCAGGGGGACCCCAAGCTGCAGCTCGGAAATCCGGCCCTGATGATGACGGCATGAGCATGGGCACGTGCGTGCAGCTGAGTGCCATCTCTGCATGCAGCTGTAGCCCCCTCTCTCCCGCCCCGCCTGCCTCTGGGCCAAACCGTTTGCCATTTGCAAACCCAAGCAAATATTTGCAAAGCTTCTGAAAGCGTCGTGATCCGCAACGGCTCCGATGGCAGGAGCTGGCCTGGCAGGAACTGCGCGCATCTGTTCCGCTCCCCGGCACAGACTCGGCTGCCTGGAACCGCCCCCCCCCCTCCACCCCAGCTAGCCAAAACGCTGGCATCAGCTGAACTGGCCCAGCTGCCTTGGCAGGCGAGGGCCGGGGTGGGGGCTGCCCAGCCCTTCTCTTCCCTGCTACCAAACCATATGGTGCAGAGGCAGGAGGATGGCTGGGCACTTACTCTGACCCCAGGTCCGGACTCCAGGGATCAATTTGCAGCTCTGCCACAGATTGCCAGCCTGGCCTTGGGCCTGCTTCCAAGGCAGGATTGTGCAGGAGCCTGTCTGGACCCCTGAATGGACCCCCTTCCCTTGTAGCTGAACCAGTCCTGGGCTTGATGGTTGGGAGGGGGAAGTGGGGTTTGGAGAACCAGCAGGGGTGGTTATAACTCCTTGTGTCTGCACTAGCAGGGCTGGGATTGGGGAGCCTTTGGGACCCTTTCCAAAGCCTCTCACAAGCACAAGAGCTCTGCTAGGGGAGCCCAGGCCCACTTTTCTGACAATTTAACCCTTTCTGCACCTGTGTCTCAGTTTTCCCTCCTGTAAAATGGGAGTGATGATGCATCCCTTCTCCATTAGCACACTCACCTTGGATGGAAGGCACTAATCAAGGTCCTGGGTGCAGTTAGAGAAGGCAGCATGGTCTATCAGGTGGGGCAACAGACACAGATCGGGAGAGATGGGTTGCGTTCCTGCTTCTGTCACTGATTTGCTGTGTGACCTTGGTCAAGTCACCTCACCTTTCCCTGCCTCTTTTTTCCCTCGCACCCTTTGCCACTAGAAGGGAAGCGCCTTGGAGCACAGATTGTCTCCATGGGCCTCCACCCCACGCACATAATGAGCAGCCAGCACCTGCCCTCAGCAGTCAGGAGAGGCTGGTGCCGTTCATGAAAGGAAGATGAAGAAACAAGGCAGTGGACAGAGGAAGCCAGTAGAGTCGTCAGGGGGCACTAGCCAAGGACAAATCAGCGATGCTTCTGAGTGGATGGGCTGTGGCACTTAGTGCATCCAGGCCTCAGTTTACCCAATGTGAATGATGCTTCCTGTCTCGCAGCAGGGCTCAAGAGTATAACCCTGCCAGGTGCCGGGATGCGGCAAGGGGGAGGTAGGCTGGAGCTGCACCCAGATGGGATCCGAGCCCTATTTGCAGCTGGGATGCAGAAGTCCCTGAGGGCTGGCACAAGCCTCCTAGGGCTTTCCATCCCTCCTGCGTTTGCAGGGTGGGCCACGCCTCTTCCAGCAGCCCCGATGGCTCCCGGTGTGCTGCTGCAGGGCGAGACGAGGCACGCTGGGATCCTGATGCAGTGCGTGTTAATGGAGCCCCGGCGACCCTGCTGCTTCCACCGGAGTCCATCTCCATCCGAGTGATGGCAAATGAACTCCTTAATGGCTGGGGCCTCCGGGTCAAAACAGGAAATCGATGCAGAGTGACGGAGAGACAAGCAGGAAGGGGCGCCTGGCCTGGGGATGAGTGGGAGAAAAGCACAGCACCACTGGGATAGATGTGACAAGGCGGCAAGGGGCACCCCTCAGCTTTCCAGTCTCTTCCTTTCCCCCTCTACTCTGCCCCCAACCTCACAGCAGAGCCAAGAGGACGATGCACCCACACAGACACCCCCACCAAAGTACCAGGTGCTCCAGGGGATTCACAGGGCTGGCAGCAAGTTATCTGTGCTGTGTTTGTACAGGCCCTAGCACAGTGGGGCCGGGGGCTGCAGAGCCATGCAAGCCACTTCCACTACTAGGAGGGGGATCTTCTTTGGAAGATTTGATCCCAAACGAGCCTTTATTGGGGCGCATCAGGTGCTGGGTGCCATTGCTGTTAACCCCTTTGTGACTGTGCAGTGCATCCCACTTCTCTGCACCCAGCCCAGACTCCAGCTTCTGCCTGCAGCCTACAGGGCCCTGCGACTCCAGTGCAGGGTCCCTGGGTGCTGGACATCAGAAGAGCAGTGCTGAAGTCAGCAGAGCTCTGTGCATGGGCCGTAGCTGAGAATCCGGCCACGGCAGGTGTGGAGCCTGTCCTGCTCCTGATGGTAGAGTAGGGGGCACCGGGGGCCAGCCGGTGCTGGGGTACCCTGTGCTTGCTGTGAGAGAAGCAGCCCCCAGGCAAGATGCCCCTTTGCCTGGCCGCAGGGCTCCAGCATTTTCTGGCCATGGGACTCGGGCATCTCCTGGCCCATCTGAGCAGCAGAGGAAAGCATCTCTCTCCTTCCAGTAGCTTGCTTCAGTCCCACTCCTGCCTGGCATTGAATCACTCCCGACAAGAGGAAATGAGAGTGGATCTGCTGAAGCAGGAGGGGGGTGGGTGGCTTTGGAGCTGGGCTCCCCAGAAGGAAGGAGCAAAAGATGGACAGGATGAGGGAGAAGACAGAGAAGGGCGTGAAGGAAGCAGTGGCGGACACCGGGGCAGAGAGGAAGGAATAGGGCAGGATATTCCCTGTGCTTGTGGCTGGGGTACAAGGTCAAATCTGATCCTCCATTCACATTCATTATACCCAAAGCCAGAGCATGGCCTGGGGTATCAGGACCTGCCTTGCTGTACCCACCCACCATGGCTTGGGGCAGGGCTGGATGCCCCCAGGTGCTGAAGGAGCTTGGCTCCAGACCCACGCCTGTATCATGCAGGGGGACCTGGGGGTGTTATAAGTGGAATCGGCCATGCCCTGAGCCTTCAAGACCTCCACGTCCAGTGATGGACAGGGCAGGTCTTCCTCCATGTCTCCCCTGAATGGTGGGGGGAGCCAGGCTCACCCGTGGCTCCACCAGCTTATAGGAATATCAGGCCCCAAAGAGCTCCTCTGCTTGCAGGCACAGGGAGCTGAACTGCACAGTCTCACGGACACACACCGCCACCAGCGTGCACTCTGCCCCCTTCGCGCTGCTCCTATGGCTGGTGGCATGCACCCAGACCCCCGCAGCTCCAGGGTACCTTCCTGGAAGCCCAGCAGCAAGCTACACAAGTGGCTTTCCTAGCAGCTCTGCCTACTAAGCATAGATCTCTGCTCATCCTTCTCTGCCGCGAATGTCTGCCTCTCAGTCCTCAGCTGAAGTCAGGGCCCCGTGGTGCTCGGTGCTGTACGTACAAATGGGATGAGCCAGTGCAGTAAAGAGCTTCTAGTCTATAAGCTAGTCTATTCTCCCCCACACCGTGCTCACAGGGCTGGGCGCCAAGGGACCCCAGCCCCTTGCCCTCCCTCCTGCCCCCTCATCTGCAGAATTGATGCCACCTGTAGCCGCCGGCTGAGTGCCTGCTAGTGGCTGAAGGCTCACGTGGGTGGAGATTGCCCTGTGGGCACAGCAGGCTCTTGGCTCTGATCCATCCCTGGTATGCAGGGGGCATGGGGCTGGTCGTGTAATATGGCACCAGCAGGATCATTTAAGACCTTCTCTTCAGAGGCTGGCATGCATCATCACCGATCCTGGCAGCAGCTCTCCGGCCCCCGCAGGCCCAAGGGGAGCAGAGCCTGTCCACGAGGTGCGACGGGTGTGGAGAAGCCCAGCCTGGCACTTCCTGTGGGCGGCCTGCTGTAGCTCTCTCCACCCGCTCCGATGACGCTGGCTGTTTTCTCTTGCATGTGCAGAAATAGCTGGGACTTGTCATAAATCACCCCAGTGCCAGATGGTGAGTCAGTGGCTGATCAAAGACAAACCCCTCTCCCAGGTCTGCGGGGAAGAGCGGATGCCTCGGTACATCATTAGGAGTCATCAGCAGAGAGTTTCCTCAGGATCTGAGTAGCAAATCTCCCTCCCCCACCACTAGCTTATCTGACAAACAGTGCAAAAGCCAGCAGCATTTGATGGGGGAGATGTATGGCTTGGGGTGGGGAGGTGCTAAGTTTAGACCCCCACATATGAGCAGAGCTGCCTCTTGCATTATCTGCACTATCCATGCAGAAAGGTCTCCGTGAGCATCAGGGAGTGGGTGAACGACAAGCGGTTGTCCCAGGCAACTCCACGGGATACGTGTGTGGACGTGTCTTTCCTCCAGTGATCGAGTGTTTCTGGTCCTTGTCCTGGAGTGAGTGCGGGACTGCAAGCGTGTGTTGCAAAAAGGCCAGTGTTTGTGCATAGGAGGCCTTGATTGTGTGAGCATGTGCAAGTCTTCTGTATGTAGAGGTGGGAAGAGGAAGGGGGCCAGGAGAGATGGTCCTGCTTATTGAGTATTGCATGCTGCACCACCTGACGTGCACTTTGCACTGGACTTTCCCTTTCTTCTTTAAGTGGGTAGAATAGGCAGATCCTGGAAGTGGGTCTTGTCCAGTGTGGTAGGATGGGGTCAGCTAGACCGTTGCTCCCAGCTCTCTATGGGACCTGGGATGCAGGACTCCATGGATGCATGACAACTTGGGCCTGAGGTAGGGGATGGGGCAAGAGGCATCACTGGTCTGTTGCCCGGTGTCTAGAGCGAGAAGGTGGGACTTGCTGGACCATTCACCCAGTCCACTGGGTTGGGAGCAGGGTATGGATCAGGTCAAAACTGGCCTGTTCTGGTGCAGCAGGAGATTGCCAGGGGGAGGATGAGCAACGATGAGCCAGGCACATTGCTGGACTCACATGCTCAGGTATTCAGGTGCCACAGAACAGAAGAGCACTGGCTTCTTCCCCAAGGCACTTTCCTCACTTCCTAAGCCCCCAGGTCCCATGCTGGCCTCTTTGAGAAACAGATACTGTTGGTACTTGAGCCGGCAACCTAGTTGAAAGCAAAACAGATGAAGGATTTACCATCTGCGAACAAGTGTAGTGCTTGAATTAGGGAGCATTTAACATCTCCAGCTAATTAGAAACAGCCACCCATTACAAAGGGAGCGAGCAGCAGCCGGGAGAAGGAGGCTTTTGAAAGGAGATAGAGGCTCCTTGACATGCCAGCTTTTCAAAGGCAGCTCCTGAGCAGCCCCACATGCCTCGTGTTCATTACATGCTGGGATCTCAGCTGCCAAGCACCCAGGTCTGGCTCTTTCTTCTTTCCTGTCCATTTTTCTCCACTGCACTTGGATCTCAGGCCTAGCTGCAATGGAGATGTTGGCTGGGGTTCCTTTGCTCCCACACCAGGCATGCTGCAATGCTCCTGATCCTCCCAACGGGTCAGCGCTTGGCAGTCTCTTTAACCCGGCAGCGGCTCACGCAATGTTTGTGATGCTCAAGTCCCCCGAGGTGGAAGGGACAGGCTATTTGCGCTATCTACCGTGGCTCAGCTCTCAGGCTAATTGAAGCCTTGCTAGCTTCCACCTCCTGCTGTAAGATGTGTCTCTGCACAGCTGCCTGGGTCACTGGGCAGTCACACGATCGCTCGTGAGCTCCGGGGCATCTTGCGCTTTCCCTCCCTGCATGATGAGTCTGATGTGCCTTGCGGAGGCTGCGCCTTCGAAGGCTAGCACAGGCCCATGTCTGCTCCAGAAGTGGGATGGGAGAGCTGCTCTAAAGATGGGCAGCGGGGTCAGGGCTATATCCGCTCAGCCCCTTCTCTGCATGGACTGGTGTGGTTTTACCCAGCAAGGAGAGGGCAGGATGCTAGCTGGGTGGAGCAGGCCACTGGCCTGCTGTGCAATTTTTCCAACTATTTAGTTGGTCTAATAAAACTATTTAGTTGGCCCTCACCCTTTTCTGCCCATAGTACCTCTCACCATTTGCCCTCTCCCCCCTGCTGGGGTGCCCAGTTAGACTGGCATCGCTTTGAGCAGGGAACCCATCACTGTGCATGTCTCTCTCTGGAGGGCACATATGGGGTGCAAAGCAATTGTCACCCATCTCAAGAGGCATGGGGAAACCCCTCCCTCCATTATGCTGTATCAGGATGGTAGGAAAGTCCCGAGGCATTGCTTGATGGTCGGATCCCCCCAGAAATGCAGGGAGGATGTGGTGAGGTACGAGTCAGAAGTGGTTAAGAACCACTTGGAGATACCCTCTCTTCAATGTGCAGCTTCCTGAGTGATTTGGGAGATAACAAGAAAGCAGAGGAATGCAGAGACCAGATTAAAATGCAAATGCCCTGATAGATGAGGTTCTTTGAGTAAATGTGACATCTTTTATTAGACCAACTAAAAAGTTGGAAAAATTGTTCTTAGCAAGTTTTTAGGTGCAAACACTCTTCTTTAGGCACAAGGAGCCTAAATGCCCTGACAGGCAGGAGGAAGGAGGGCTACCTGTGGGCATGCAGGTGGTGGCCTGGGATTGACGGGTTCAAAGAAGGATGCATGTCCAAAGCTGTATATTCTCAGAAGAGCTTGGGATCCCTGTACTCTTTGCCAGCTGCCCAGACCAGCCAAATGGCAGGGAATAAAGGCTCTCTGGGGTCTGTGGGCTTCTACTCATTGGCAAACCTGCATCAGTGGGATTAGGGGATGTGTCCCTCTGAGTTGCAAGGCAAAGGGCACCAGAACAAGGCTCCCCTGA